>NC_067478.1:17646450-17957700 GCF_947179515.1 Apodemus sylvaticus
GCCCGGCTTACCACCACTTCTTAATGAAAGGGTTTGTCTCAAGGGTGGGTTCCTAAAACATTGGCAGAAAGCCTGAGTGTACTTCCGTGTCAAAACTCTGAGCTCTGTCTCAGCTTTACCAAGCCAGAATCCACTTTTAAAATGGGGTGGGGTGGGAGGGAAAAGGTCCCCTATGCTTGTAGGGCTGAACCAGCTTTAGAACTCTGATCTGGTGACCAGGAGGTCACTTTAAAACCACCAACATTGCTTTTATACACATATAAGCATAAAATGTCAGTCTTACCTGGTTGCTAAGCTCACCGTTAGCTCTAGCAGTCCATGTGTGGTTTCTCAAATGGAAGGGTTGCTCTCAGGAGTGGTGTCCTAAAACCCTGGTAGAATGCCCGAGTGTGTGCACATCCATGGAAACTTACCTAGTTAGACAGTTCATCTCTAGTTCTTTTTTATGGAGAGGAAGCAATACTAACAAACCAGAGGTTAGGAATCCAGAAGACCCTAGCAGGCACATTCGACCTGATTCTGCATGCACCACGTATCCCAGGATAGCTATCCCCAGATAGCTACAGATGTGAACTGACACACTTGAAGACCCCAATATGCTTCTGCAGTGTCAATGGCCTTGACATCCCTGCAGTATTGGAGACATTAGATGTGCAGTCAGCTTCAATTCCGTCTTCTGAAAAATGGACACCTGTTTTTACACTGACTGTCAGATCTCTGTCTCGACCCATTTCTTCTGGGGTAGCACCCAGGACAGGTACTCAGCACGGGGCTGGAAGTGCCTTCTGCACGGAAAGAAAGGTTGCCTGGCTTAAGTCTGCCTCTCCCCATGATTACCCCCCCCCCCCCATTCCTGTATTTTCTTTATTTCCTTGTCAGACAAGTGTCGACCAGCCCCGAGGTGTCAGCTGGATGCTTCCAGGCCTCAGGAGTTGGACATGGACTTGGTATTCCTGGTGGACAGCTCGCAGGGTGTCAGCAGGGACATATACCTTGGGGCTTTGCGGCTAGTGGATTCAGTGGTCCAGGACCTGGACGTGGCTGCGCAGCCTGGCACATCCTGGCACGGGGCACGCGCAGCCCTCTTGACACACACAACGCCAGGCTTTTGGCCTGGTGTGGGTCGAACCCCTGTGCTTCAGCACTTCCACCTGACCTCCCACGGCCACCGGACACAGATGCTGAGGCAGATTCGGGAGGCTGCGAGTGGCCTGCTACAGGGAGCCCCCGCCCTGGGCCACGCCCTGGAGTGGACGCTAGAAAATGTGCTTCTGGCAGCCGCATTGCCTCGGAGGTCTCGGGTCATCTTTGTCATCGTGGCCAGTGAGACAAGCATCTGGGACCGAGAGAAGCTAAGGGCCCTGTCCCAGGAGGCCAAGTGTAAGGGCATCACACTGTTCGTGCTGGCTATGGGCCCAGGAGTGGGAGCCCAGGAGCTGGCCGAGCTGGCCACAGTGGCCAGCGCACCCTCGGAGCAGCACCTGCTACGCCTAGAGGGTGTCTCAGAGGCAGAGCTAGCCTATGCCAGCAGATTCACGGAGGCCTTCCTGAACCTTCTAAAAAGTGAGTAGCAAATGGAGTGGGTATGGATGTGGATAGGGGTGTAGGCGAGTGGGGTGGGTAGGGACTGGGCTATCCCAGGTGCTGTTGCCTGCAGAAACTTACAGGTGTTTAGGTCCCCCCCCCCCCTCCGCCCCAACCGAGACAGGGTTTCTCTGTCTAGTCTTGGCTGTCCTGGAACTCACTCTGTCGACCAGGCTGGCCTCGAACTCAGAAATCCGCCTGCCCCTGCCTCCCAAAGTTCTGGGATTACAGGCTTGTGCCACCACCGCCCGACCAGATGTTTGTTTTTAAGAACCCCTTATTTTATTTGTTTTCAATGTTATTTTATTTGATAGCTGAAAGCTTTTATATTCATTGGTAATTTCATACAGGAAAATAATATATTTAGATCATATCGCTCTTCCTGTTTTGACTCTTCTTGAACCTTCCCCCACCTTCTCCTCCCAACTTCATCATTTCCTCCTCCTCCTCTTCCTTCTTCCCCCTCCTCCCCTTCCTCCTCCTTTTTCTCCATCCTCCCCCTCCCCCTCCCCCTGCTCCTCTTCCCCACTGAGTTCATTTAGTGCTGTCAGTTGGCCATGGGTTCAGGGCCGTTTGCTTTAGGAACATGGGCAACCTACCACGGGGCACGCTACAAAAGAAAACCGACTGTCTGTCCCTCAGCACCTGTCACCTGTATATGGCTGTGTTTCAAGATACAGTTTCTAGAAAACTGCCCCGAGTGTGTGTTTTCCCACCCGGTGGCGTGGAGGCTCCAGGCTTCTCAGTTTTTCAGTTATCAAAATGAGAATTTCAGGATGTCTGTTCCCTGGTCCTGAAGCCAACCCCATATGGAGGGACTCTAAGAGTGAGCGCCGATGTGTGGGTGCCGCGGCCACGCCCACTGCTCCTTTCCAGTGGTAGATGGCCACGCTTCTCAGATTTTAACTCGAATGCTGGTCCTCTGGGCATTCTGGTCAGGTCTGAGCTGGGGTCTGAAGGTCTTGATTTCTCTATACTTCAGAATGGTGCTGTTGGCCCGGGGACCGCAGGCTTTGTTTTTTTTTTTTTTTTTTTTTTTTTTAGAGACAAGAGTGTTTCTTCACAGTACAAGGTGCCCTTGAACTGGCTGTAATCCTCCTGCTTCACCCTCCCAAGTAGTGGGATTGCAGACAGGTGCCAGCGTCTCAGATTCATGGAGCACAGTTTAAGTAACAAGGGTAGAGAACTTTATTTTCCTTCCGTTTTCTTATTAAGTCAGCATTCAAAGCGTGGTTTAATTATGGCATTTTAATACATATGTGTTGTTATAGTTTGTTCTCCTAACCCTCCTCTCCTGCTGCCCCACATGAGGAGTCGCAGCAACCCCCGGCTGGGTTCTTTCCTTCCCTGACAGTTCTTCTGCCTCCATCCACATATATTATATCCCAGCATCCTCTTTGCCTGTTTTCTTTTGATCTCTTCACTTTTACAGTCCTCTTTCTAGTTTCACGATCTACACATGCATATGTGCACGTGCATGATGTCCCACTGTGGGTCTCGAGGGACATCTGCTCCTTCATGACTCAGGAGATGCAGAGATGCAGAGATGCAGAGATGCAGAGATGCAGGGATGCAGGTGGACATCTTAGAAGCGCTGGCATGGCATCCGGCCTTCCGGTTTGACAGATGATCATCAGTGAGCTAATTCCAGTCCTAGCTTTGGAGCTGTGCGACGGGAAAGGCTTTCTTTCTCGGAGCCTTAGCTCCCTGGTCTCTGCAGAGAGTAACAGGGGTGGCTTATAGCTCAGGGATTCTTTGAGACCGAAGCAAGCTGAAAAACAACCGCTTCTCTCATCTGTTTAATGTGATTTTACTTTATTTTTGAGGCTTTTTATTAGATTTGCACTTTATATTTTGTTGTATTCTTTTATGTTGGGGTATTATTTATCTAACAGAATGCACTTTATGTTTTTGTTTTGCTTGCTTTTGATTCGATTTTTATTGTTTATTTGCATTTACTTTTACATTTTTGTTTCATGCTTTGTTTGAGTGCCTTTTATGAGTCTTTGATTTTATATCATGGGCTTTTCTTGTTATTATTACTGTTCAATTTGCCTTTTTGCATTTATTTTATTTTGTTTTATTTTAGATTTTGCTTTAATTTTATGACTTTTGAGTTTGATGCAGTATTTTTGACGGTGATTTTAGTGGTCTTTTGTTTTATTTTGTGCTTTATTTTTTTATTATTTTTAATACACACATATTGAGAGAGAGAGAGAGAGAGAGAGAGAGAGAGAGAGAGAGAGAGAGAGAGATACTCTGTCTATTCTTGGCTGTTCTGGAACTTGCTCTGTAGACCAGGCTAGCCTCAAACTCAGAGATCCATCTGCCTTTGCCTCCCCAGTGCTGGGATTAAAGGCGTGCGCCATCACCACCTGGCTAAATATGATATTTTTATACTTTGAGAATTTTCTACAATGTATTTTGATCACAGGCACAGCCACTTTTCCCCAATGCCTCGCAGATCCAGATTCACCCTCAGCTCCCTATTTCTTCCCAATCTCATATCTTCTTTATACTTTCAATAACCACTAAGTCCAATATGTGCTGCCATATGTGTGTGTGTGTGTGTGTGCGCTGTAGGGCTGTCCACTAGAGTATGGTTGACTACCAGTGACCACGCCCTTAAAGAAACCTGGTTTTGTCTCCATCAGTACCAACTGTCGGTATCTCCTCAGACAGGTGTGTGGCTAGGGAGCCTCTTTCCCCCCCTGCTAGACTGTGGACTGGCGTATCTCGGTGGGCTTCTGGCCAGCAACCACACGTGCTGTTCGTGAGTTCGTGAGTGGAGTGGTACTACCCTGGCAAGGAGACGCTGCTTTGCCGTGCTCATTCTCACGCCTGGCTTCTACGGTCTTTACACCTCCTCTTTCCTGATGGTCCCCGCGAATTGCAGGGTTCCCAGTGATGATGAGATATCCCGTTTGTGTGGGACACACCCAGACACTGTTTTCATTTTGATTATTTTTACATTCTTTGTGATTTTATATTGGATTTGATTTTAAAAAATGTTTTACTTTTAGGTGGAATAAACCAGTATCCACCCCCAGAGCTCATTAAGGAGTGTGGAGGCCCAAACCGTGGGGACACCTTGCTGCATTTCTACACTTCTGCCAAAAGGTAAACTCAGGGATGCTGCCTCCCTACACAGAATCCCAGTCTTTAACTTGACCCAGATCATTTGGGAAGCACCTCGGTTTGGCAACTCTGATGGTGCTTAGTATTTCTTTTGCAATTTATTTATTTATTTATTTATTTATTTATTTATTTATTTATTTATTTATTTAGAGAAAGGGTCTCAGGCAGCTCTGACCATTTGATTCTCTCCCTTCCTGAGTGCTGGGATTACAGGTGTGGTACTGTAGGATCCCCGAATGGGGAGGCCCCACTCGAGTCTCGGATCGGCGCACACCCAAGGAAACGCGAGAGACCGGCTTGATGTAAAAACACGAGGCAGTTTAATTGCGGAGCTCCGGGCCAACATGTCTCGTGCAAGAGTCTCGTGCAAGAGACAAAGTGGTCCGCCCTGAGGCTCAAAAGCTAGGGGTTTATATGGGAAAAGGCAAGGGGGTTTCGCACGCTTTACATAATTAGTCAATTCATACATTGAGGGAGTAATTGGCATACAATTACATCAGCGGGTAGTACGTGAGTCAGCAGTGTAGGAGAGTAGAATGTAGGGGAGTGGGAGACTTGTTAGCAGAGGGCCTAGTTAAACTACAGGAGAAAAGAAAGGGTGTGGGGAGGAAGCCCAGATGGCCCATGACTCAGTGGAGGTTGTTTAGGCTACTTTTTATTTTTCTGGCTGGCTAGTTTCTGGAATGTCTTAACGACCTTGGGAGGACCATCCTGCTATTCTAACAACCTTGAGAAGGCCCCAGCTTGTCTGGGTTTGCCCCTGGCCTGCCTTATGCCTGGGCCGTGGATTCTATGAGGTCTTAACTTCGTTTTTGTTTCTAATTTCCATCAGTACCATGCCCGACTCTCTTTTCCAACTATTTGGTGGTATGGTAGGATAGTTTCAAGGCAGGGTTTCTTTGTGTAGCTGTCCTGGAATTCACTCTGTGGGCCAGGCTGGCCTTGAACTCATGGAGTCCTACCCGCTTCTGCCTCCTGAGTGCAGGGACTCATGACACGCACCACCATTGCCCAGGTCTGTTGTTCTTCAGTATTAGAAGCAAGAGTGGGCGTGGAGAGATGGCGGGTGTGGAGAGATGGCGGGCAGCTAAGAGCACTTGCTGTCCTTGTGCTCAGCATCCCTGAGCAGCTCTCACACAGCTAACGCAGTTCCAGGGCCTGCAACACCATCTCCGGCCTCCATGGGCACCAGGCAGGCACATGGTGTACACAAATACATGCAAGGCAAACACTCATCTACATAAAATAAGGATAATAAAAAGCAATATAGAACCAATATAAAAATACCAAGAGCACACGGGTGCATTAAAGCACAAAATGGAAACTCCCATCCCACCATAGCAACTGTCCTCCAACCTCAAGTTTCAGAGGAAAAACTGATGCTAAGCCCTCGATGCTGCCCCTGGTCCAGTCAGAGAGTGGTGTGACTCCTCAGCTGCGAGCCACAGCAGTGGTGTCCACCCAGGGCAGAGCCGTTCAGTTTGGTCAGAGGACAAGGCTTGGGGGAGTCTCTCGTGATGCTGGAGACTGAGCTTAGGCAGGTGTCTCACTACCAAGCTACATCCCTGGCCATACAGTGTGACAAGGATGGCTTTCCGACAGGTTCTCCAGGCGCCAGCTTGGCACCTCTGCTGCCTTTGCAAATGACTCAGAAGCACTCAAGCCACCAGACATCTTTCTAGAGGAGAGGAGGAAAAGCAGGATGGCGTCCATAGCTGTGCAAGAGGTGCTGGGAAGTCCTGGAAAGGACAGGGTGGACACTGAAGAAATTGATTAGGAAACGCCAGCAAAAGGAAGACGTTTGGGCGCTGGCCACGGTGAGATGTGAGATGCCAAACCATGGCTTCCTTGTTCTCTAAGTCGGATTCACTTTTGAAAATCTTAATCTTTAAAAAAAAATTCTGTGTACTTTGTCAGCATGCATTCTTTAGCATATCTTATTTACAAATTTATTCACTAAGCTGAGGAAAGTACTTTAAGACATCAAAAAGTGGCTGACTTGCCCTTCCCTAGAATCCATTTCAGGCCCTATTACGTCACAGTCTCTCCAGGAAGTAGTGCCAGATTGCAAAGACCCAAGGGCCCGTTACAACCAACCCACCCACAGGCCAACTGATTGCCTCTTCCAGATGAGGTGAATTTACTCTTGACCTTGACCTGATCTCCCTGGTAGACTTTTTGGTCTATGAATGTTCACTGTGGGGTAGCCTCACCAAAGGAGAGATTTGTTAGTTAGTTTATTTATTATTATAAATAAATAAATAGTTCTATTTATAATATAGAAACTGTGTGTATGCCTGCAGGCCAGAAAAGGGCACCAGATCTCACCATAGATGGTTGTGAGCCACCATGTGGTTGCTGGGAATTGAACTCAGGGCCTCTGGAAAAGCAGCCAGTGCTCTTAACCTCTGAGCCGTCTTTCATTTAAGGAACATTTTATAACAGCTGTAGGTTGGTTTTAGATCACAACATGTAGAAGTGTTATGTCTTATCTGTGACCAGTGCATTAAGCTGAACAGTAAACACATAAGTGAGGGATGTGGGGAGACCTGACTGTAATGCTTTCTAAGTGTTAATTATTTTTATTTTCTGTTTGTGTGAGTGCCTGTATATATGTGTGCATGTTCTATGAGTGCAGTACCCTGGGAGGCCAGAAGGGGGCATTAGATCCTCAGTAGCTGGGGCTAGGGACAATTGTGGCCTACCATGTGGGTAGTGGGACTTGAACTTAGGTCTCCTAGGAAAGCAACCAATGTTCTTAAAAATCGAGCCATTTCTCCAGACCCCAACCTTGATTTTTCACAGGTCATAAGAGAAAGTGGAAAGAGTTTCTAATGAGTGGGTGGGGCTAGTCCTATTTAGATGAAAGGGGACGTGCTGTGTGCTCCTGGTGGCTCACACACTAGGGGGCCACAGGAAGATGTAATTGTAATGTCTTGTGGCTCAGGGCTCTGAATTAGATGAGTGCTTTATTTTTGGGTTGTCCTGAGGATAAAACTTGGAATTCTGTGCTCAGCGCCTGCTAAGCACACAGCACTCTTAGCTGTTAGGACGCAGGTGTCATGTGTAGTTAGTTACCTGTTAGATTCCAAAGCAGCGCACATCCAGGAGAAACAGTGGAACTAGGTGGCCCAAGAGTAGACTCTCAGAGCAGTGACTTCCCCTGTGTAGGTTAAAGTGAGCATCTTCTCAGTACAGACTATCTTCAGCTAACCTTACTGAGGTAACTGTTTTAGTCCTAGATATACATCGGAATCACCTGCAAATATTTTCTTATTAATTAAGCTTGTTCCTTGACAATTTTATACACATGTATCATGCATTCTGTTTACTCCCAAGCCCCGCCCTCTGTCACTTCTCTTCCTTCAACTGTCCTCTCCATCCCACAAAGTGTCCTTTCACATTCTGTGACCTACAGAGTTTAACCATGGCCATCGGGGTGAATTAAGGAGCTCTCCCTTTGAACCTGGTGGGCTGAACCATGCATATGCAGCCAAAGATGGTGACACTTCCAGCTGCTGAAAGTTCAGCATGGAGGGGCAGGACTTCCCTAGTCCCTTTTATGATTGACCATTGCTGAGAAAGACAGAACTGCTCTTTCAACCCCCCTTGCCTCAGAGTTTCTTGGGGACTCTGCCATCGATAACTGTCCCCTTCCTTTTCAGAACCCCTCTTCCCTTGGCTTTGTGAGCAGCAGTCTGCGTTGGAGTGGACAACCATGCTTGAGCCAGTCCCAGAACATCAGCCCCTCCCCATCTTTCTATTATCCTCCCTCTGTTCTCTGATAGATTTCTTGTCTTTTCCTTCGTACAACTCCGTTCTGCACCCCTGTGAGAATGCAGATTGGGTCATGCCATTTCTTATAACACGTCCTTCCAGCGTGAGGAACACAGGCCCTGATGGTTGACGCATGCCCAGAGGCTGGAGGCTTGGTGACTGCCATGTTCCTGTGTGTCTTGACACAACTGTGTGTCAAGAGTCACAGTTGGCTCTGGGGCCTGCTGCTTGTTTCCAGCCTCTGCTGCCCAGCTTGCTCTCACCTGCCTGTCCCTGTCTACCGTATCTGTTCATCCATTACCACTTGGCTCAAGGTTATCCCTCCTCAGGGTCCTCTCTGTCTGTGCCCTTGTGACATTTCCATAGCCTCCTTCATATCCTCCTGTGGTAGCTGGATTCTGCCGTCAAGCTCGCACCCCGCTCTTGCACCTGCTTGTGGAGAATTTTAGACAAGTGCTATCTCTTTTCACACATGCCAGGATGATCTTGACACATTTTCAATTTTGGCGTTATCTCCTAAGCACGCAGAGGTTCCCTCTCCCCCTTCCAAGTCGGGTTATATTGTAAAACATATATACCGGGCAATGGAACAAGCCTCGAATTCAGTGAAACTGTAATTTCGTCGTAGCTGTTCTTTACGCCCACCAGCACTCTCCTTCCCACACACCCTGCTCCGTGACATCCCTGGATTCCACAGACCTGAGTAAAATCCTGGCCACCGTGGCAGCGTCTGCCAAGAAGGCAGACGTTAATATTCCATGGGGGAAACAATGCCTAATACCTGATTAGGGGTTCTCAGTAAGTGCTTTCTCTGATGTCATGTCACACTAATAAGGAACACCAAGGCTGTAAGGAGTACTGAGTGCTCGGCTTCAGGCTAGAGCTTAGACTGCTTGGCTGGAAGTGTTGAGGGCCCGCCCATAGTTCTGACTAACATGGTAGGCACTGGGTATCACACTGGCTATTCAAGTTGAGGTGTTCACCACAATTCAGGTTTTAGTTCTGTGCCACTGCCGAACGTTCGGCTGCTTTGGCAGAGGTGGGGACTGCTGGCTCTGAGCCCGGAGTCTCCAGGTCAGGTCAAGACAGAATAGCCAGTCGCTCGCTTCTCGGTGTTTCTAGGTTGACTCCCACGAGGCTTTGGCCGAGTGTCCTTTTTCCTGCTGCCCCACCCTGAGAAGGGACCCACACAATGAGACATCTAAGTGTGCCTGCCCCAGGCTCAGTACAGTCCTAGTAGCGGTTCCTTTAGGATCAAGTGTGTTTTCATCCCCACGGGTGCTGTGCAGCTCCTAGAAAGCCTGCAGGTGTTGATTGTACCACTGAGTGGCTGGTCCACAGCTCCCGGCAGCAGGAGCATTGTGCATTGTGTCACCTCCTCTCTTTGTGGTGTCTTCACTATTTAGGGTCCTCTGAAGTCCCAGAGGGAACTACTGAGGGGATGCCAGCCAGAATTCTGTGCTTAGGAGTTGTCCCAGGAAAAGCACAAAGCGTATGATATAAAGTGTCTCCAAAGACACGTGGAAAGAGGGGGTGACACACCTGGGAAACCTGCCCCTGTCTGAAAATCCAGAAGATGCCAAACCAAACCTTGCCCTGCTGTGATCTGCTGATTCAAGGCATCAAAGCATGCCATGTTCTTTTTTTTTCTTTCTTTCTTTTTTTTTTTTTTTTTTGTGTGGCTACCTTAAGTTTTTGAGAAAAACTCAGGATGCTATAAATGATGAACAAGCTAGTTTGTGTATGTTATCAGGAGGCTGGTCAAGTTTGGGATTGAGCAAAGGCATGAGGTGTTTTATAAAAGGAAAAGAAGCAAGTAAAGAATCTTAGTATCATAAAACCATTCATTCACTCGTGTATCTGTTATATGTAATGCATCTTTATTCCACATGTATCTAAAATGATAATTACATCTGTATGTACGTTGTATATGTTGTAACCCGTGACTTAGTGTACCACCCTTGAGATATTAGGCTTAAAAGTGTTGTCTTTATGGTTAAGGAAGTCGAGGCTCAGACAGGATCATTATCTTACCCATGGTCACACAGCCAGTTGGTGGTGAGGCAGGGGATTTCAGTGTTTGAGACAATCCGACCCATCATGCTTGAGCCCTGCTCTCTCGACTCTGTTCGCTTGTAGGTCCTTGTCCCATGAAGCCTGAGGAAGGCGGGTGCCGGAATCACGTCCTGAAGTAGTGCTACAACAAGGAAGAATGAACTTGCTGACTCTTCTGGGTTGGGGACTGTGGGGGTAAGGCTGACCAGTTTGAAACCAGAAAAGAATGTGAGACATGGTATAGGCCAAGCCTTGTAACTGGGCCCATCCTTTAACAGTTAGACAATGAGACTGGCATTACCCTTGCTGAGGCAGGCTACCCACTCCTGACTGACAAAGCCCACTCCGTCGCCCTGGATATTATAGGTCCCTCCACTGAGTCCTGCCTCTGAAGGCTTAGGCTAGATCATTTGTAACTGAGAAGGATTAAATTCTATTTTTCTCTCATTTTAAAATTAGCTCTTGGAGAACTTTGTACAAAGTGTTTTGGTCATATTCACCAATACTCTGGCTCCTTCAAGATCCACTCCCTCTCTCCTGCCAATCCAACTTTGTACCATCTATACAACAACAAACCATCAAGTCCAGTTTGTGTTCCCTGCATGTGTAGCCTTCTACTGAAGTGTGGCTGACCTGCCAGGGACTACACTGTGACGACATCTGCCTCTGCTCCCCAGATGCTGTCAACAGCCAGTGCTCCCCAGCTGCGATGTAACTGGCGCCCACCTTCCCGCTCCATGCTGGGGTGCTATTTGGCTTGATCTTGCATATTCTTTAGGATTCCAATGTTTATTCTGAAATATTTGAGCTTTTTAAAAAGAAATTAAATGCGTTGTGATTTAACACAAGAGACACATACACAGAGACACAGACAGATAGACAGATATACACATGCATGCGCAGCCAGACACACACACATGAGGAGAAGCTGAATAATCTATATAGACAGGTAGACACATAGTTAGACACACATACAGTCAGACAGATGGTCTGACATATACAGATATTCAACAGACACAGAGACACAGATGGATGGACAGACAGACACATACACCTGCGCGCGCACGTGCGTGCGCGTGCACACACACATACACACACACACACACACACACAGAGCTTTTTTTCCCCTGGCCTCTGAATGCATCCCTAGTTTCTACCAAGCACTGGGAAGGAGGGGAACTCTGGGAAACTGAGGGAGTCTGGCTTGGGTTCTTTGTGATATCATGTATTATCCATCTTGGGTTTCCCTAAAGAAGCATCACAGATTGGGTACCCTAAGGAACAGACGCCTGCTTCTCAAAGCCCCGCCTAGATATCCAGCTCAGTGCGCCAGCCTGCGCGGTTTCCTTGGTGAGGGCTTTCTTCTGGCTGGCAGATGGACACTTTCTTGTGTCCTCACATGGCCTCATTGAGCCTTTCCTTCCACGTGCTCAGGGAGGGAGGGAAGGATGCGATGAGGTGGCAAAGAGACCCTCTGGCATCTTCTAAACACCGTATATATATATAAATATATTAGGGCCCCACCCTTCTGTATATCCAATTAAAAGGCTCTATATGCAAATGCAGTCAGATCTGATATTAACCTTGTCATATGAATCTGGGGAGAACAAACCTCAGACCACACACAGCTGATGGTTTTTGACCCCCATTCACCCACCCCAGGACACAGTGGACTTTGTCCTCTGGCAAGTTCCTGACACAGAAGCTTTTGTCTTAAACTTTAATTTCTTTCAAGATTTATTTTATGTGTGTTGCCCACATAGATGTCTGTGTATCGCGTGCCTGTGTGGTACCCATGGAGGCTAGAAGAGGGTATCAGATCCTCTGGAACTGGAGTTGCCGACTGTTGTGAGCTGACATCTGGGTTCAGGGCTTCAAAGGTGGCTCCTCTACAAGAGCAGCCCAAGTCATCTCTCAGAAACTGGGGTGTTTAGATTCATTTTTGTTCCCCAGAGTCTGGTGACACTGATGACATTTAGGAAGAAATGGGAATCAGCTTTTTTTTTTTTTTTTTTAAAAAAAAAAACAAACCTTAAATTTTGCTTATATATTTTCCACGTGTGTGGGTGTTTTGCCCACTCGTATGTCTGTGCATCATGTGTGACTGGTGCCTGCAGAGGCCAGAAGAGGGCATCAGGGTCCCTGTGACTGGAGTTACAGCTGGTTAGGAAGGGTTGTGTGGGTGCTGGGAACTGAAGTCCTCTGAAAGAGCAGCCAGTGCTCTTCACTACTAAACCATCCCCCCAACCCCGGGGAACCAGCTCTGCATAGAGTGGTCAAAGAAGGAAATTATATTCGATTTTTACAGCGAGATTAATTTTGTCTTATCACAGAGGGTTGACGACTCTGTGTTCCCTGCATCAAATCTGCCCAGCACAAAAGACCTGATGGCAGACCTATAATCTTTTCTCCGAACCGTTTGTGCATAGCCTAGGTTTACCCAACACCTGGAGGCCCTATCTTTCTGTTTTCTGCCCTTGTGCACTGTGCATTTCTGATTTGGGATCTGGTGTTTTTAATGAAGGAAATGAAACAGCATCTGTTCCAGCTCATTAGCGGAGCTGCTGACTGTGCAGGTGTCGATGTCTCTTTCTCAGACACAGTCCAAGCTGCCCGAGCAGAGAGGGGTATGTCTCTCTGTCCAGAGGGCAGTATCTGAGTCGTCGTGCATTTATATTCCCGACTCCTGCTCTGCCCTTCTTGAGTCCAGGAGCTGAGGATGTGAAGGCACAAATTCTCAAGCAGCCTTGGTTCCCTTCCTCTGGACACTTGAGGACTAGCTGCAATTCTCCTTGCGTTTCCTAGGTGGCAGTACAGCGCTTCCGCTTAGCTTCTTGGCTGCCTCTAAAGCCTGAGAGGCCCAGTGACAGTTATCCTGCTCAGTATACAGGGCTTGAACACACAGGCCTTCCACATCATCTTGTCTAGTTCCTCTCTCCCACCACCACCCCACAGATGCTAGCAAATGTCTTTATTTCCAGGCGGAGGAAACCATCTCAGGAAGGGAACTGGTTTGACCGAAACATGAGATAAATCAGCTTTGCATCTCTTGTATGGGCAGGCTAGGGTTCTTGTTATCCTATTCTGTTTGTTCCTACCGGGACCCAGGAGAGGATTCTTAGAGTCTCGAAGCGGGGAGGATGTTGGACTTGCCCGTGTAGTCCTGGCCCTGGAGGGTTGAACTGTCATGAAAGCCAATCCCGACAACAACACTCTCCACCCTTAAGAGATCTGTAGCACAAAGGGCTTCTGAGTGTGGACTCTGATGGCTGGGTCAGTATTCCCCGCCTCCACAGCCACTGGATGTGGGCAGATGGGGAACCATGCCTATGGTTTAGGCACCTCTGCAGTTCCAGCACCCCCCCCCCCCAGAAGATGCCCTGCTGAAGGTTTTCTGCCCAGAGCCCCCCAGCAGCTCAGGTGACAGGTCCTTCTTAAAGGTGTATCTAGGAGGTACACCATGCCTGTTAATCTCTCTCCTTGGAATGTTCTTTTTTTCCCATTTTCAGGTATCCCTCCCTTTCCACATATAGCAGGGCATAATCAATATTTGTATAACATGCAAAGCCTGAGCCCATGTCTGTCTTTGAGCCTGACCAATGGCGCCCTTCCCTTCAGCAGAACCAAATAGAACTTTGTAGCTTCCTGGAAATTCCTGCTCCATTCATCTGTGCTCTTGATATTTCTACAGGAAAATGTCTTAATTTCATTTATTTAAAAAGTACTTAGGGGTTGGGGAGATGGCACAGGGAATAAAGGGTTTTATACAAGCATGGGCATCTGATTTCAGATCCTACTTAAAAGGCTGGAATGACACATGTCTGTAATACTTGCCCTGGGAGATGGAGTCAGGAGCATCCTGGGTACCTGCTGCTGGCTGGCTAGGTTAGCCATTCCGTGAGCTCCAGGGCTGGTAAGAGACTCCCCCCCACCCCCCAATCTCAAGAAACAAGATGGAGAGCTGTAGAGGAAGACGGTTTGCTTTGCTGAGTTGATTTGCCCTGCCGCTGAGTTTTTCCACCGAGGACTGAGGACCGATGGCTCTTGGGGAGTGTGCAGTGGGACCTGTAGGACCCTGGGGAAGGAAGCTAGGTCATTGGGGTGTCCCCTTGAATGGCATTTGGGTCTCATTCTGTTTGCTCCCCGGAGGCTGTGAGGTGGGCAGCTGCCTCTGCCTCATGTTACCGCCCTACCGTCTCTACTGGCGGCAGGCTCCAAACATATGAGCTGAGTGTCCATAGACTGAAACTTCAAAATCATGACCTCGATCAAGCAGCCTTTCCTCCTACAGGTTGACTTATTTCAGTCATTTTAGCAATTTTCAAAGGCTATTAGGGATGCCCCCCCCCCCAAGACACCCTAACACTTGGTTCCTTTCTACAGCTCTTGTCCTAGAGAGAGTACTTTATAGATTCTACGTTCTCTAATGCTTGTCTTTAGATTTAACTCTATGCACGAGTGTTTTGTCTGTGTGTATGTATATGTGCCACATGCATGTCTCCTGCCTGCTGACGTCAGAAGAGGGTGTCAGGTCCCCTGGACCTCGGGTTACTGGTGGTTGTGAGTCATGACATGGGTGCCTGGAATCTAATTCAGGTCCTCTGTAAGAGCAGCGAGTGCTCTAAACTGCTGAGCCATTTCTCTGGCCCCTCTGCATTATTTTTATTTTGTATTTATTTCAAACACCACCCAAGGCAAAGCTTCATGCATTTTAAAATTCTCTTTTGGATTTGTTGTCTAGTTAATTATCACCTTGTGCTGCTTTGGGGATATTAATTCTTATGATGAAATTAAGTTATAGAAAGGTCAAGTGACATTCAGCCTCAAGTAATGAGTCGGTTGGTTCAAAACTAGGGTGGAATGCCTTTTGAGCATCTTGGCATTTGTCTGGTTCACTCCGTAAAGCTTAAGCGTTTTAGTCGTTAGGTGCATCGATTGCCCAGTGCTTTTAGACACTCAGTGCATTTCATCGATTCTGTGAAATTGGAAGGTTTGGGGTTGCTGGGCTCAGAATTTGGTTCCCAGCTGTGCTTGAAAGTGCGGAAATCAATATGAGATCCAGGTGTGGTGGTGTACAACTATAATCCCAGGTCATCTTCTGCAATACAGTGAGTGAGGCCAGCTTAGGCTACGTGAGACCCTGTCACAACCCCCCCCCCCCCACACACACACACATACACACTCCTGCCACCAAACAAAAAAGCAAAATGGAGCAAGCAGGAAAGGATAGGAGTGCGGTTCAGGGAAGGAGTGCTTTTAACTTTGATCCCTAGGACTATACCTCCACACCCGCACACACAGTCATGCACGCATGCGTGCTCACAGGTCAGGCGTGCTCACAGGTCAGGCTGAAGCAGAAAGATCAGTGACTTCAAGGTGTGCGACTGGCTACATAGTAATATCTTGTTGCATAAAACAAAATGAGTTGTGGTGACACATATCTGTAACCCAAGAGGATCAGGAGCTCAAGGTCATCCTGGGCTAGAGGAGCCTGTGTGTGTGTGTGTGTGTGTATGTGTGTGTGCATGCATATATTTGCACACATATATGCATTTTCTAAACAGAGCCCATTTTGCCTGGGTACTCTTTGGATATTATTCTTTGCTTGAGTTTTGTTATTTTGTCATCTTCTGTAATAGAGCATTCCTTTAGTTTTAAAATAGCCTCAGGGGATCTCTCTCTCTCTCTCTCTCTCTCTCTCTCTCTCTCTCTCTCTCTCTCTGTGTGTGTGTGTATTTGAGGCAGGTTCTCCTTATGTAGCACAAGTGGCTTAGAATGTGCTACACAGATCAGAAATCTGTCTGCCTTTGCCTCCCAGGAGCTAGGACTAAAGGCATGCACCACCACACCTGGTTAGATCATATGTTTTTATATTTTTAAAGATTTGTTTATTTTATATATATGATGAGTACACTGGTTTATCTTCAGATGTACCAGAAGAAGTCACTGGATCCCATTACAGATGGTTGTGAGCTACCATGTGGTTGCTGTGAATTGAATTCAGGGCCTCTGGAAGAGCAGTCAGTGCCCTTAACCACTGAGCCAGCCCCCCAACTTTTTTTTTTTTTTTGGTATTTTTCGAGACAGGGTTTCTCTGTGTAGCCCTAGCTGTCCTGGAACTAACTTTGTAGACCAGGCTGGCCTCAAACTCAGAATCTGCCTGCTTCTGCCTTGGATTAAAGTGGATTAAGTGCTAGGATTAAAGGCATGAGCCACCACCGCCCCGATGGTATGTTTTTAATGCAGCTGTTGCTATTACAATGTTATGAGATAGACCGAGATTTCCCTGGCTGAGCAGATCGTAGCAGGAACCAGTTGTGGTCCATTTATATTCTCCTTAAATTCTGCTTGCAGAGGACATCGCTCTTCCTTTGGCTCATCTCCTAGGCAGCTGAGACGTCAGAGAGCCAGAGAAGCAGGTGACTAAATGCAACCTCAGATTACGATTCACAGTATAGCAAACCAGATAGGTATCTGCTTTAAGGCACACAAGGTTTACAATTCCACAGAAGCCGTGGCACACTTGTGCGTCCAGTCTCCTGGCAGTTGGTTTAGTCACTGGCTATCTTAGAGTCACTTTCTAGACAAAGCATGCAGGTGACTGGGTTAGTAAAACATTTAGGCACAGCTGATGGTCTGATCCACCGTTCCTGACCCTGCAGTAATTTCTCAGCAGCTGGCTGTAATGCACAGCAAGCTGTGGAATGGGCTGAGAAGGAAATCTTTGTTGTTAACAGTCACTGGGACGAGGGAGTTGTCACCACATTATTTCCAAACCTGTTTCCAGGAGTGCCCCTCGGGGAACCATGGAACTACAAAAACCAGAAAGCATTGTGGAGTTTGGGGGAGGGGGATCCGGGAAAGGGGAAATCATTTGGAATGTAAACAAAGAATATAGAAAATAAAAATATTTAAAAAAAATTGAAAATTCAAACACCTTTAGTGAGCACCCAGCAATTTTGTTCCTAAACATATAACCTAGAAATTCACCAAGACATGTGCACATCCCCTACCCTATTCTCAATGACCCTTAAAAAAAAACCCAAACAAATGTGTGAACAACCCCACATGTTATAAGAATGAGTAACTGGCTCAGTGGAAAAGGGCACTTGGTATCAAACCTGACAGCTTGAGTTTGATCCCCAGGACCCATATGGTGGAAGGAGAGAACTGATTGCAGTAAATTGTCTTCTGACCTCCGCATCTCTGCTGCAGCAAATGTACACACACACACACACACACACACACACAATTTAAAATCAGGATAAGCAAGGCTGAAGACAAATGAATCAAACTGAATCTTAATTCATCAACAAGACTAGATCTGAACAGTTACATTTTTGGCAGGAGACAAAGATAGATCGCGCATATTTAGCAGCTGGGCCCAGAGCCACCAAGGTTCCTCCTTCAGCCATCTTAGCTGTCCACTGTGGCCAGCTGGAGCAAGATGCTGCAGGCCTGGGGGTGATGGAGGAGGATTCGTATGTAACATTGGTGTCTTAGCATGTTTTATCTCTCCAGATAGATATTTATATTACCTACAAAGGCATATTTAATTTTTTCCCCTTTCAATCCTTTTACCTCTCAGTGTTCTCTTTAAGCTTCAAAACAGACAGCAATTAAATAATGTTATCCTTTATGTGGTCAAACTGGGAAAAAAACAACAAAGATGTGGTTGCCGTGCAAGTCAGGATGTGGGTGTGATTGGGGGCTCTCACATTCTGCATGCGCGCGCGCGCGCGCACACACACACACACACACACACACGCCAGGAGTGAAGAACTTGCCCCTCTAGCTGTTGTGTAGCTCCTGGCAGGCGACCCCTAGAGCAGCCATCAGGAGGATGTTACCATTTAAAGAGGAGTCATATCCTTCTGGGAGCAGCTGTGTCCAGATGCTGATCAAAGCTGAGTTAAAAATGTTCGCCTCCCTGTGTGAGGCCGGTCAACCCCAGAGCTGCCTGAGGGGATGGATGGAGTCTGTGCTCTAGCCTGACTCAGCATCTCTGCCGGCTTCTTCCCTTCCCACCCACAGATACTGATCTTCAGGCAATCCCATATAAACATCCGTCACGCCTGCCTCTGTCAGGACCGCTTCCTGGGCAGCCTGCCCTGTTCCTTATGAGGAAGGAAAAGCGTAGAACTGTGAAGTGGAACATGGGTGTTGACATTCTCTAGTCTATCTGGAGTTGGGGGTAGCCATTGGTATTCACCTGGTATCTGTGCATTATGCTGCACATTTATGTCTTATGGACCACAGTAATCTAGAATGCTCCCAGAAGCACATATCTAGCACACGTAAGCTGGATATCATTTTGCTTGATTCAGGGAAACAGGGACATTTCAAGTCAGTTTCAGTCTTTGGGTGTGTCAGGGCTCTTCACCATGTATCTTAGTTCTAAAGGATCAAGTGCTGGTGGGAAGTAAGTGAGCTTGTGCTCAAATTGCAGCTTAGCTCCTCAGTCTTTTCGTCCAGAATGGGTGCGTGAGGCTGGAGGGTGCAGGGGCTTTCCCGAGCATGGGAGAAGGAAGGTTTAGGTTCTTGGTGATTGCCTTGGTTTTGTCATAGGTATGATAAAATCCTCACCAAAGATGGGTTTGTTTTAGTGTCAGGGAAAGCAAGGGGGTAGGAGGTGACTGGCTACTCCGTGCTCACAGTCAGGGACCAGAAGAGATGGGGACTGGCGCTCAGCTCACGTACTCAGTGACTCTTTTAGTCTGTCCAAGTACAGACTCTTTAGGTATCTCCTGGCTGATCCCGAACCCAGTCAGTGTCATGGAAGATGAACCACATAGTGGCGTAAACCTCCTTGCCTTGGCCACCTGTCACTTACACTGTGCCTTTACAGACATCTTCAAGCTAATGTCTCCCATAGCCAAGGCTAGTCTTGAACCCTCTGTGTAGCTGAGGCTGACTTTGAGCTCAAGATCCTGAGCTTCCTCTATTTATGTGATATAATCACAGGCATGTGTTGCCATGCCCAGCCCCAGATATGAGACATTTTCCTTATTTGATTGAACCATTCTTTATTAAGTTTGGACTGCAGATGATTCCTGGGTACTCAAACTCCTTTCAATATCTAGTTCACATCTGAGTACACACCACGTGAGTGTAGATGTCTGTGGAGACCGTAAGAGGGCGTCGGATCTCTCGAAGCTGGAATTACAGGCAGTTCTGAGTTGAGGAGCATGAATGTTGGGAAGTGAACTTAGGTCCTCTCGAACAGCAAGCAAGTGCTCTTGTCGTGCCTGTTTTGTGAACTGCAAAAGACCACCAAGGAGCCGATTCCGATGCAATCGCACTAGGGTCTTTATTGAAGCACAAGCTTGAGCCACACGGCCATCTTCTGACTCAGCAGGATGGGAGGCTGAAGCCCTAAGCCTAGTTCCCAGGACACATTTATAGAGACAAGCAAACAAGCCAGGGGTCTCTAGCCTAACACACATCTGATCGGGGTCTGTCTATATGGAATTTTGTTGCCCTTTAAAATAATTGGCTGGTGACAGGAGCCAAGCCATAAACTTAACTTCTGCTTTCCTCCTCATGGGCGGTGGCTAGGAAGGGCTGGGGGTGGGCTTGTTGGAGCATCATCTGGAAACTGGTGCTAGGCACAGATTTGATTGGGAATAACCTGGAGACTGGTATTAGGTACCGGCTTGTCTAGGTACTGGCTTGTCTTCGGTTAACTCGAGTTCAACCTTAGGTCAGGTTCTCCAAGATGGAGTCTGAACTCAAGATCTGGTCTCTCTTAATTGCTGGTCTGTTTCTCCAGCCCTCGATGTTTTTACCTTTAATTCTGCTTCTCTTTGTGAGTCCGGTTCAGTTTTTCAGGCCAGACATCTCCAAGAGACCTGAAAAACCATCACAGCACTTTCCAAAAGCCATTGGACACAGGAATCAGAGAGCTGGCCACTTCCTCCTAGAGTATCAGCTGTCACCCAAATCCTCCCACTTAGGAGCCTCTTCCTTGACACCTGGACTTGAACAGTAGAGAACAGAGTCTCCCCTGCCTGCCACCTTGGTCCTTCATTTCCAGTTCTGGTTTCCTGTTAGAAAAACTTCCTCTATCTTCTGATTGATAGTGACAGGAGGGTGGTTTATAACTCGAGGTACTAAGAGTGCATCTTATGTACCTACTTACAGTCATATCCTGTAACTGTTGTTTGATTTCTAGGTAGGGGCAAGGAGGTCATGGTCTTATAAATGTTGCCCCTACTGCCTGACTCCAGATTATGCAAGAAGGACCTTTCCTGGGGGAAACTAGGAAGGAAAATGAAATCATTTGTCATAAACCGAGTAATGCATAACAGAACTGGTCAAAGAATGTGGTTTCTGGATTCACATTTGAGCTGGGATGTGGAAAAGTGGTAGGGTTTTAAACATTTCCCTGGCATCCGCAGAGACGGAATGAGGCTTAAGTAGAGAAACACAAAGGTGTGTGGTACTACAAGCTGCCACAATTTACAGCATGAGTGCTTTAACACAAAACAAGGTGGTAGAAGACATCTAGTTAAGAAAAGAACCAAGAAAACCCAGCTCTATTCTCACTGAAGCCACAGAAACCAAGCAGAGTGTTGGTACGAAGGGAAAAGTTTCAAACCACTGTGTATCCGATGTTGCTGCAAAATATTGTGGAATCTAGAGCATCCTATTTTCAGTTGTAGCAAACTGTTTCATCTCCTATCATTCCTAATCCTTCTTCCGATGTTGGTCCCCACAGGTATTTATCACTTTTGATCATTGTATATAATTTATGGGATATATATATATATATATCATCTGTCCTTTTCTCAGGCCCTCATAGTATCACATGGACAGATATTGACACTGTTTTGATTTGCTGAAGTGGAGCAGGCTCTCCCCGCAGTTCTGATTACTGTGAATTCAGTTGTCTGTGACTGGCCATGGTTAAAAAATAGTAAATGGCTGGGTGGTAGTACACGCCTTTAATCCCAGCTCTGGGGAGGCAGAGTCAAGCAGATCTCTGAGTTCAAGGACAGCCTAGCCTACATAGTGAGTTCTAGGATAGCCAGGGCTACCTAGAGAAACTTCTGTTTCCCAAACAAAACAAAAAAGTAACCCATAAATCAACACTTTCTGAGTACAATGGACTCATACCGTTCTGTGCCACAGTTCTCAGAGTGAGAATCTTCCCTTGGTCTAGAAGATCTGTATGGTATTTGTTGCCACTGAGTAGCTATCTCAGAGATCAGGGGACACTGCAGTGCTCATGTCTGAGTGGGAAGGACAGGACAAAGCAATGCTGTGGTGAATATCTGCCTTGAATGTCCCCGGTTGCACATAAACATTGTGTCATTCCACAATAAACATAATCTTTTTACTGTATGTGGTGTCAAAATTGCTCTTTTTATTAATGGTTATAATTCCTAATCTTTCACTATACCCGATTTATAAATTAAACTTTACCACAGCTGTGTAAACAGGTATATGTAAGGTTTGTATATGTAAATAGTAGATGTACAGTTTGGTTCTATATCTGGTTTCAGTCATCTTTTGGAGGTGGGGCTTGGAATACATTGTTAACCTCAGAGACAGGCTTTATGGTCCCTGGTTGCCTCCGAATCCAGCAATGACATCACTCCTAGGTGACAATGACCCATGTGTCTGTTGTCATGGTAACCACATTCCCAACGTGCACTTCGACTGCTCACTTTACCTGGCGTGTCTCACCTGTGCTTGGTGGTGCACATGATCACATCACAGCCCGAATAAAAGGCAGAGACCCCCAACCCCTCACCCCTTCTTCTTCGCCCCTTTCGTCTTCTTTGCTTCCACGCTTCCCCCCAATAAACCTCTTCTCGCGAAACTAGCCTGCTGTGATCTGTCCGGATATGAGTCGCCTTCTAACACAGCATTCTCCATGGATAAAGGGGGGCTGATGGAGTTCAAATGCTTCAGATGGTTCCTGGAACTTGTTTCCTGTTCAATAAATATTTTGGAATAAATGCAGTTGCTTCTGCATACCCCACGAGCACACAGACCTCTCCATGAGTAGGTGTTAGTGAGGAGAACAAACTGTTGGTCTCTGGCCTTTGAACAGTCAGCTCTCTGGACAGTTCCTGACTGCCATTTTATTACAAAATAAAGTTCAGACTCAAAGAATAGGAGATATATGGTCTCATGAGAAGCAGCTTGTGTTGTGGGGGTGGGGGCAGAAGGGAAATGTCGAGGGGTAAGGGGACTTAGAGAAATGAGCATGAAACCCAGAAAGATTCATGCACTTGGCATCACTGAGTGACATATGCAGCTCTCAATTGTTGAGACAAGAGGTGCAAGAGCAGGAACTTAGAGGATGAATGTCTCCCGTGATGCAGACCCTGCCTGCCGCTAGCCCTGCACCCAGCCTGATGCCTGACACCCCATCAGGTCCTTTAGTGAGCCACACAGGATTGTTTCCATGACAAAGAGGTACACCAGAGACAAAGGAGCCAGCAAGGAAACCAGAGAAATATCAAGAGATAAAAATGGAAAAAGTTACTGTGGCGGGGACCTGAGAAAAACAGGGCATGGTGGGTGTTATGATTATAAAAAGATAAATGGTATAAGAATGTGTTAATGGGGGTGTGGTGAGGTGTGGGAGTAGAGAAGTAGAGACTGGCCATGACTGTGGAGAAGTAGAGGCCGGCCATGACTGTGGAGAAGTAGAGGCCAGCCATGACTGTGAAGAAGTAGAGGCCGGCCATGACTGTGGAGAAGTAGAGGCCAGCCATGACTGTGGAGAAGTAGAGGCCGTCCATGACTGTGGAGAAGTAGAGGCCGGCCATGACTGTGGAGAAGTAGAGGCCGGCCATGACTGTGGAGAAGTAGAGGCCGGCCATGACTGTGGAGAAGTAGAGGCCGGCCATGACTGTGGAGAAGTAGAGGCCGGCCATGACTGTGGAGAAGTAGAGGCCGGCCATGACTGTGGAGAAGTAGAGGCTGGCCATGACTGTGGAGAAGTAGAGGCTGGCCATGACTGTGGAGAGAGAGAGAGGGGAAGAGAAGGAGAAGAGAGAAGAGCCCAAGACGGCAAGAGAGAAGAAAGCAGGAAACCGGAGGGAGGCAGAGGCAGGAGGATCACTGAGAGCTTGAGGCCAGCCTGGTCTTCATGGAAACTTCCAGGCAAGCAGAGTTACATAGTGAGTCCCTGTCTCAAACAAACAAAAAAAAAAACAATAGAACCCCCAAACAAAACAAAACAAAAAAACAGAGAGAGATCAACCAAACAGCAAAACAAAAACCAGCCCGCCAAAAAATCCCCACAAGAAAAATGATGTTACCAAGAATAAGAAAATATGGAACAAACACTTTTCTTGAAATAAATTCAGTAGGAGAAAGAAGAACAAATGTGTTCTTTGTAATAAGAGCTCAAAGAATTGATGCTAGGGTACAAAGAAGATACTTTTCATGAATTCTAGGATGAGATAAAAATGTGCTGGAGGAGGGGAGGAAAGGAGAGATTGAAAGCATTATATGTTAGAAGCAGAAAAAGGGAAAAGTCATCATAATAGTCAACGATACAAAACTGTAAGCTACGAAGATACAAAGCACACGTTTAAGAAACCGGAACAAACCCACAAATGAGCTTAAAATGATAAAGAGCAGAGTGGAGACAGTGGAAAGAGAGAAGAGTCTTTATTTCTATCCTACACAATTGGCGTCCACGGCTAACATTAGAGAACCGTGGATTGAAAAAGGCTCAAGGACACAGAGTTAAGAAAATCTGTGTGAAACAAAAATATTAAGCTTGATCTTGACAGCAACACACTCTTCTGTAGTGTAAATCCTCACACGTGTTTCCTGGGCAGGGGAATGGTTGCTGTCAGGAATGTCAGACACTATGTATCGTCCTTTATCACTGGCAAAAATATCACAGAGGACACTTTACAGGAGGGATGAGGTCCTAAGGTTCCAGAGGGTTTACGGTTCTGTGGTTACTTGGCTATGTGCATTGGGCAGTCTGTCATGGCAGCAGCGGTGTGCTGTGGAAGAGCTCTGTTTACCTGAATGACCCGCAGAGGCTGGCAGGAATCAGGCAGGAGCAATAAAACCCAAGGACCCACCCCTCACCCACCGATCTTCCTCCATCTGGGCCCTGCCTCCCAAAGCTTCAGAACCTCCCTAAATAGCACCCCTGGGGACCAGTGTTCACAGTCTTAGTTCACAGTCTTAGTTCTAATGTTGATCAAATTCAAGTTCTCACCTAAGAGTTAAGGCAAACTCTTAGCTGTGAGACCCTTTACATAAAATATTCATACCCCTGACATCCAACAGCAGAGTGTAAGCATACCCATTCCAAAAGGAAGGGTTTTGGAGAATAGCAAGGAAAGACTGGACCAAAGCAAGACAGAAACCTGAATGACAAGCAGAAATAAAGGAGAAAGGAAAGGCCATGACTGCTCCTAGGTGTGGTGGAGGAGAAACTTTATTATAGATATGTGGGAGAGCATAGGCAGAAGTAGGCACATCTGGGAGAGTCCAGACTGGACATGAAAACTGGATGTGGGGAGAGGGGGGAGGGGAAGGGCACGAGGGGCCATCAAGCACAGCACCCAGGAGGCCAAAGGTGCAAAAGATACCCAAAAAGTTGTGGGTAACCAAAATGTCTGGATTACATAAGGAAGAACCTCTGGGGGAAGGGCAGCCCAGACTTTAGGATGGGAAGTTCAGGGTAGAGGGTTGCGTATGTCAGCCATTCCCTAGATAGGTAGGACTGAGGGATGCTGGGAGAACCTGGAAACAGGGTTTGTGTTAAATAGGCACCTCAGCCCTTTGTTCCTGGTTTGAAATGTAACAAAAATTACTTTTCCAGCCAGGAAAACAACAATCTTCAGCTCTGTAGCAAGCAGGAGAAGTCTGTGGGGTCCTGATGTGGACTCCAACAGCCTTGGGTAGCCCTCCACCTATGGCCTTGCCTTTGGCAGGCCACAAGGCCACGTGGTGCCTCTCTTCTGGCTGACTCCTCGCATTGCCCGCGGCCTTCCTCAGCAGCTGTCTCACTGTCCTAGCATCTTCAGCTGCCTGGGAAGCGGCTCCTTTGAGGCTTTAGCTTCATCCTTTCAGATCCATCCGTTATGCTTTTGGAGGTTCCCTGCTAGGAATCTGACCCTGCTCACCAGGACGGGAGGTTCCCTGCTAGGAATCTGACCCTGCTCACCAGGCTAGGTAGTTCAGGAGCAAGGATGTAGGAAGAGTTCCATTATTGTTCTTGGCCTGAAGCAGGGAGTTTCCTGGATTCTCTGCATGTGATGCCAGAGGGAGAGGATGCTATCTTCTCTCCTAAGTGAGTAGCCCTGTCTGGACGCTGCATGTGCGTGCCCTGCTGAAACTCCAGTTTAGATTCTAAGCTTTCTGGTGAGCAGCTTTTGAATTAGGTCTCTAGAGGATTGTGGTGAAAACTTGTTATATTTGTTCCCCAGTTCCAGCCCATCTTATAAATTATTTTTGGGTTACCTCTTCAGAGGGGCCAATATTATAATAGCTCTATTGAGGTCCATTAAGGGGAAACTCTTTCCTTTTGGTCAATATAATGAAAACTACCCAAATCCTGAGTGGAACTGTGGAATTCTGATCTACATTGAAGACGACATATCACTGTTTGCTTACTTATGAAAATGCAGCTGGGCCTGTCTGTCCTTGGCTAAGTAGGACTTACAGGTTAGAGACATTTTGTTTTATAGATTTCTTAAGAACAGAAATTAAAAATTTAAATATAACTTAGCCCCCGTTTCTTGACAGCTAACATTCTGGACATGATAATATGAAGACAAATAGAAATTTAACACTCACAGTCTGTAGCCTGCTCCTAACAGGAGTCCTTGTTCCCATCTGAAACCCGACAAAGGCTAACTTTACTGTCTACATGTCTGCTAGGATTGTGGTCTTCTGAGTTCTCCTAAGAGTTACCTATTAAGCCCTGATGACAACATTCTAGGTCTTCTCTAGCTCACATCTGCAAACTCTTCCAAATTTCTCCCACAAACTAGCTCCAAAGGCCTAAGACCCACACACTTGATTTATTCCCTGAAATGATCCCACTCTCCTGCTATCAAATAGTCACTTTTTATTCACTGTGACCAAATGCTCTACAGAAACACCTTAAATCAGGAAGATTTACATTCAAGCTATGGTCACTTGGATTCATGCACTTGGGAAGAACATCATGGCCACAGCAGTGATTGATTCGATGGCTGATCAGAAATCAGAGAGTGGGACAAAAATATGCATGGGCTAACACCCGTGGTGGTTCAAATGAGAATGTCCCCCATAGTCTTGGGCATTTGAATACTTCATCCCCAGTTGGTGGCGCTGTTTGGATAGGCTTAGGAGGCATGCCTTGCGGGAGGAAGAATATCATGAAGGGTGCCGTGCTTTGAGGCTTCAAAGCCTTGAGCCAAGCCCAGCTTAAACTCTGCTTTCTGATTTCTGTTCAAGATATGAGCCCTTAACCTCTGCTCCAGCCACCAGGCCACCAGACCACCAGGCCATCATGCTTCCTTGTCACAAAGGACTTTTATTTTTTATTCCTCTGGAACATATAAGCTTTTTTTTTTTTTTTAAGTTGCCTTGGTCATGTTTTATCACAGCAACAGAAAAGTTACTAAGACAAATCCCAATGACTCATTCCCACTGACTGAGATTCTTTAGGTAAGTTCTGCCTCCCAAAGGCATGAGAACCTCTCAAATCATGATTATCTGAGGATCAAGTATTCAAAACACAAGCCTGTGGGGACATCTCAGATTCAAACTATGACAGTATGAGTGTATTAACTATGCTATGCTTTATACTGTAAAGTATAACTGTCTATAAGTGCCTATAATATGTCTATAAAGTTTATAGACATTTGGGATTGGAAAGTCTTTGAAATCTTTCTACAAAATCCTTCCTACCAAGGGCAAGTACAACAAAAAGCTCCTAGCCAGCTACTAGAAAATTCTTACTAACTTTTATCATGGCCCAAGCACAACCTGTACAGGTTGAAGCCTGTACAGTTTTCCTTAGTAGTTTCTTGCCTTAATTAGTTGGACTAGTTTCCTTTTAAAGAACCTAGGCTGCAACAGCCCATAAACGTATGTATCCATCATGTATCCATCTATATATCCATCTATGTATCTATGTATCCTATGTATCTATGTATCTATGTATCCTATGTATCTATGTATCTATGTATCTATGTATGCATCTGGGACATCTTTGGTGAGCACTGATGTAAGTCATCCTGATAATATATATCTGACTTGTTCACCAAGAAGAATTAGCATGGAGAACTTGAAAGTCCTCATTTTTAATATCCTTTAAAGACATCTTTACACAATTAAGCTTATGCTTGACAGATGTTTGCTGATCCTGGAGTAAATAGTGGTGAATTCAAATATGTAAACATAGCTAGACTTACTCAATAAGCCACAGAGAGAATCAGTTTCCCATGAGAAATGAGAAGCAAGCAGAAAGAAACTCAGAACTTTTGGTATTTCTTTCAAGTGTTTAACTTGAGTATATACATGGGCCACACAATGTGTATTAGTTTCTTCGGATTTTTGACTTCTATAATATAAATTATGTTGGTAAATTATCACGTGCTATTTGAGCTCACTGTGGGGCTGGCTCTGGAAGTGGGCTGTCCTCCACCCTGCCCCATTTCAGACTCAGGCAGGCTTGTGTCAAAATGTCTTTTGAGGCCTCTTGTCTGGGGAAGGGTTGCCTCCTTAACAAGGGTGGGAAAGAGACAACAAAACAGTCCCCAAATAAAAACTTGGTGCCCTTAAAGGCAGCAGAACACCATGTCCAACCAAGGTCATGTTAATTCCATAAAATGTTTCTAGAGGAAAAAAACGAGATGCTGGAAGGCCAGCTGTGGGAAGGTCATTCATGGAGAGAAAGCTCACCCAGGAACTCTGACTGATTGCTCTGGTGTCCCCAGCTGATTTCTACTAGATGTTCTGAATAGTCAGTTTAAGGATGTCTGTCTATCTATGTATCCATCTATGTATCCTATGTATCTGTATCTATGTATCTATATATGTATGTATTATCTATTTATCTATGTATCTATGTGTCTATCTATGTATCCTATGTATGTATCCTATGTATGTATGTATGTATGTATGTATCTATCTATCTATCTATCTATCTATCTATCTATCTATCTATGTATCCCTCTATGCATCTATGTTTATGTATGACCTATCTATCTTTCTACCTATTTGTCACTTACTATTTATTTCACTTGAATGTAATAGGTTCTTAATAAATTAATTCACTTGAAACCCAGAATATGGCTTCAGTAGATCATTCTCCAAGCAGTACAAAGTGACACACAGATTATTGTTAAATTTTAGTGTCACCAAAATGAACTTTCATGTTTTTTTTCTTTTTATATTTCTTTTTCTTTCTTTCTCTTTCTTTCCCCCCTTTCCTCCTTGTGGTGCTGGAAATAAAAGCCCTGCTCTCCCACAGACTAGGCTAGGGCTCTACTCCTGAGCTATGGCTCATCTCAGGAGACTTTCATATAAGACATTAAAATGAGCTCCAGTAAGCTCAGATTTTAGTATGATTTATATAAAAGTCCTAGAAATGATATACCACTAAACAAATTAACTAATTAGCAAATACATATGTTTGCAAACAGACATAGGAATTAAAATTATTTTATTGGTTTTTCTTTTCTTTTCTTTTCTTTTCTTTTCTCTTTTGAGATAGAGTCTCACTATGCCATTCCTGCTGTCCTGGAACTTACTATGTAGACCGGGTTAGCCTTGAACTCAGAGATCAGCCTGCCTCTACCTCGAGTTCTGAGAACAAAGGTGGGTGCCACTATGCCAGACTCAGAAATAGAAAAATTTAAAGGACCAGGAGCTATTAAAAAAATCTCTAGAGTGGGAAACCATTGCCCAGCCCCTTTGTGAGGAAATATTATGCAGGCAGATGGGAGGAGAACCAGGAATGACTCATCCTGATAAAGAACAGGAGGCTCAGGAACAGGGTGAGAGCTGGGATGCCTAAGAGGGAAACCTGAAGGAAGCTACCTCAGGGATGGCCAGATGGCCGCACTAGGGGAGTCCCTCCGCTCTAGGTGGCAGCTATCTCAGAGATTGTCTTCATTCTGAAAGACACTTGGGGAACATATCCCATGCCTCCCCACCTGGCACTAAAACCAATATGGTGGACCAAAAGGGTACTGGTTGGTTTTTTTGTTGTTGTTGTTCCTTCTCCATAGGGGTTGGTGAAAGGGAATCTCAACCACACAGGTAACTTCACAATGAAAAACTATCAAGGGTTCAGAGAAGTGAACTCCACTATTGACTGCCATTACCCAGCCCTACCCAGAGTCTGTATTATCATACTGAGCCCCAGTAAAGTAAAATAATCTAATTTACCTACAGATGGTACATCAGCTTCCAGATGTGCCAGCCTCTTCCTCTACCTGGCAAATTCCCACTTAGTCCCTTCTTACATTGTGTCCTCATAGTGACCTCCATCGGTAGCCTGAACCACACCTTGCATCTCAGTCTTGTGAGAATTTCAGTATCTGCTCTACCAGGCTGCCTCACAGGACCTCATGACTCCTTACCCTACTCCTCATCCTTAACGTCACTAAAGCATGTTCTCCCACATCCAGCACGATGGGTTGGGTCCTAGAGCCTTGTCGCCAGGCAGTGAGGGAATTAAGAAATAACACATGTAAGCCCCCTTCTCTTCCCCTGTCCTCCCACCCACCCCTTCCCACTTCCCTGTTCTGGTTTTGCCGAATACTGCTTCACTGAGTCTTTCCAGAACCAGGGGCCACTCCTCCTTTCTTCTTGTACCTCATTTGATGTGTGGATTATGTTTTGGGTATTCCAGTTTTCTAGGTAAATATCCACTTATTAGTGAGTGCATACCATGATTCACCTTTTGAGTCTGGGTTACCTCACTTAGTATGATGTTCTCTAGCTCCATCCATTTGCCTAAGAATTTCATGAATTCATTGTTTCTAATGGCTGAATAGTACTCCATTGTGTAGATATACCACATTTTGTGCATCCACTCTTCTGTTGAGGGATACCTGGGTTCTTTCCAGCATCTGGCAATTATAAATAGGGCTGCTATGAACATAGTAGAGCATGTATCCTTATTACATGGTGGGGAATCCTCTGGGTATATGCCCAGGAGTGGTAGAGCAGGATCTTCTGGAAGTGAGGTGCCCAGTTTTCGGAGGAACCGCCAGATTGATTTCCAGAGTGGTTGTACCAATTTGCAACCCCACCAGCAGTGGAGGAGAGTTCCTCTTTCTCCACACCCTCTCCAACACCTGCTGTCTCCTGAATTTTTAATCTTAGCCATTCTGACTGGTGTAAGATGAAATCTCAGGTTGTTTTGATTTGCATTTCCCTAATGACTAATGAAGTTGAGCATTTTTTAAGATGCTTCTCCGCCATCCGAAGTTCTTCAGGTGAGAATTCTTTGTTTAACTCTGTACCCCATTTTTTAATAGGGTTGTTCGGTTTTCTGGAGTCTAACTTCTTGAGTTCTTTATATATATTGGATATTAGCCCTCTATCTGATGTAGGATTGGTGAAGATCTTTTCCCAATTTGTTGGTTGCCGATTTGTCCTCTTGATGGTGTCCTTTGCCTTACAGAAACTTTGTAATTTTATGAGGTCCCATTTGTCAATTCTTGCTCTTAGAGCATACGCTATCAGAATGTCTCTCTTGGATATTTTGCAACCTTCTGTTTCAGTTAAGACATCTGTGTGTACACTCACTGATAAGTGGATATTAGCTGAAATGTTCAGAATACCCAAGATTCAATTCACAGACCATATGAAGCCCAAGAAGAAGGAAGACCAAAGTGTGGATGTTTCAGTGCTTCTTAGAAGGGGGAACCAAATACTCATAGGAGGAAATATGGAGACAGTGTGGAGCAGAGAAAGAAAGAAAGGCCATCCAGAGACTGCCCCACTTGGGGATCCATTGCATATACAGCCACCAAATCAAGACGCTATTGCGGATGTCAGAAGTGCTTGCTGATGGGAGCCTGATATGGCTGTCTCCTGAGAGGATCTGCCAGAGCCTGACAAATACAGAGCTGGATGCTTGCAGACAACCACTGGACTGAGTGCAGGGTCCTCGATGGAGGAGTTGGAGAAGGGACTGAAGGAGATGAGGAGGTTTGCAGCCCCAGGGAGGGAGCAACAGTGTCAACAGGCCAGATCCCAAGGAACTCCCAGGGACTAGAACACCAATCAAAGAGTACACACGGAGGGATCCATGGCTCCAGCCACATTTGTAGCAGAGGATGGCCTTGTTGGACTTCAGTGGGAGGAGCAGCCATTGGGCCTGTGGGTGTTAGATTCTCCAGTGTAGGGAAATGGCAGAAAGACAGGAATGGGTGGGTGAGCACCCTCATAGAGGCAGAGGGAGGGAGGATGGGATGGGGGTATCTGAGGGGGAAACCTGGAAAGGGGTAAACATTTGAAATGTAAGTAAAGAAAATATCCAATAAAAAAGTTAAAAAAAAAAAAGAAATAACATATGTGCAGGCGCATGTATAGAAATGCTAAGGACACTCAATGTCTTTGTTCTATATGGCACCATGGGGGAAGGGTGAGTTAGACTCAGTGGGAGGTCTCTAGCCCAGCCGGCTCAGGCTGTAAACACCAAGAAGGCAGCTGTAGTTGCTAGTTTCTGTACACATTGATCAGTTGTTCATAAACAGATGTACTTGAACACACTGTCGGCTCTCACATTTAGACCGGAGGAAGGCGTTGCCATGGCAATGGGTCTGAGACTTTGGATGCTTGACAGGGCTGTTCCCACGTCGACAACACACATCCACCTAGGACTTCATCTGCTCTTAGTGCGTTCACCCCAAGCTTCTTCTCCTCCCTGCAGTGGAAGTCCCTTGCACAAGGATTTGATTCTAGTGCAGAGCCCACCGGACATCTTCAGATGTTCTTGCTTTCTTCCCACAGACACAATGTTTAGTAGTTGAGCTCCTTAAACCTGGTTGTTGTGAAGGGCATTGGGAGGCTGTGTGAATGTAGGCCAATGGAAAAGGCCCAGTAAGTGCCTGGTGGTGTGTGGGTCAGGAGTCTGTGCATTTGAATGCATGACTCAATTCTTTGGCTTGTTAGCCGCTCATCTTTGCCAATAATGTTTTTAGCTAAAGAATCACCTTTGGTGTCTTATCCTATCCACGTTCTTGGCACCATTCCTTAAGAATTCTGATTGAGTCAACCTTAGATAGGGTGCCATTCTCTGGAGCCTGGGCAGGCAGCCTACCAGTGGCCACACCCCCAAATACACGTGATGTGACTCTTTCTTTCCCCCAGGAACCATCAGTTCTGATAGCTCCTCCACTAGGTGTCAGGAGACCCCTCCTCTAGTTGTGCTGGAATTTTGATTGACTTGCTCTTGTACAGCCATAGACACTTTGAATTAAGTGTGTGTCAGTCTGGAACCCCTACTCCCCCCCCAAACCCGTTCAAGCTGGGAAACCCCTCCTTCCCCCAACCCAGCCTTTTCAGAGAAAACTCCCCCTCCCCCTTGGAGAAAGCCTTTGGCTAACTTGTCTCCGAGTCACCCCTGTCTCCGAGTTTCCGAGAACCCACCCAAGACTGCCCACCCAGGGGCTCAGTTTTTGACAGAATCTTAGCTCCTGGCTGGCACGTCACCATCACTCCTTGCCTAAGCTCTGAAAACCCCCTTGCTTTAGCCTGGATGTGTGACTTCACTGACTGCCTCCTAATAAATCTGGTTTTAATCCAGTCTAATCTGGCCTCTCTGCGTCACTGAAGGAGAGAAAATGCCTGTTAGTGTGCATCCACCGTGTTGGGTCCAGAGGACAGCATTTCACAGCTTTCCGACTCCCCTAACTTATCCTCAGAGGAAGGAGGTTCATACAGGTGACCTACCTATGGCTCTGCGAGGACTCGCCGTCACCATCACAATCTCAGCATTTTGAGCAGATTGAGTCTGCATTACCCACTGCCCATTGCACATGCCTGTCTCATAAAAGTGAAGTCGGAAACCTGAAGTCTGGATCCCAAGAACCTGTCAAGTACAGCGGTCTTGAAGCTTGTCTTCCGCCAGTGAATTAATTGCCTTAACCATTTATCACACAATTTTACCGGCCAATGGAGTGGCGTTGGGGTTGCCTGCTTTGTTGATTATTTTGAGCTAACTCTGATCCCACTTAGGATCTGACCCTTCATAAACTTTCCCACCTGCTGGGGAAAATGTGCTGAACCTTGGATGGGAGTATGCTGAAGTATTTGGTTCCATATGTTGAGTGGGATTGGAGATGAAGTTTTCTATGCTTGGCTCTTTATTTGAAATGCAGACAGAGAATGCATTTCACTGTTTATTCTTTTACTGTGGTCCTATTTGTAAGTTGATTTAGGACAGTTCTAAAATGCCAAAATGACTAAGACATAGCCTCAGTAATCAAACATAACCAAGATTAAGAGAGAGAAATAATCATTCTTTTAGTCAGGCCTCTTTTATTGAGCAAAACTCAGCTTAAGTAGCTTGAGACAGGCTATTTCCTGTTCAGTGTATTTATGGGAGGAGCACAGTCTCAAAGCTGACTGGAACGCAGGGTTCCAATGCCCCCCAAAGTTTCCCTTTCTTCTTTGCAAGTCAGCACTAATCTTTGAAAGATCCTTTCAGAGTGACTGGAACGTGGCTTCTGTCACTTTAGACTCACATTTATCAAAAACCAGTCTCTAGTCTCCTTGGACTCAGGATCCTAGGGTGGCCGGAATTGTAGTTAGTGATCCCCCAAAACAGACAGAGATCTAATGCAACTCACAGCAGGGTCTTTATTCTATTTGAGCTAGCTCAGGCCCCTCCAATGCACCTCATGCACCACCATCATACAGGATGGTTTTGGTGGTGGTGGGGAACCCCGAATGTCTTTATAAGGCAAGACTTTATAGTAGGCAGTAAGTGTGGGGGTAAGTATGGAAGCATCTAATTGGGAAGTTAATGTGACCTTTAACATCATTGGCTGGTGCTGGGAGTCATATCATAAACTTAATTTCTGCTCCCCTCTGCGATGATGGTCGTTAGGCAGGGGTGTGCTTGTAACCTGGGGTGCTGGGGGAATAACCTGGAGACACTGGTCCTGTTGGAGATTAGCCTAGAGACTGAAGATAGGCTTGGGCTTTGTTGGGGACAGCTTGGAAACTAATGCTAGGTACCAGCCTGTTAGTTTACCTGAGTTCAAACTTACGTCATGTTCTCTATAATGGAATCTGAACTTGAATGAGATTTAGCCACTCAGAAAAAACTTTGGCAGTTCCAGTCCCTAGATCAAGAACTGTGGGCTAACGATGTGCCCCCGCCCCCACTACCACCAAATGACATCTCTTTTTACAATAATACAGTTAGAAAAACCGGTTCCTAAGATAGAGAAAGGAAGATTCAGGAATTCAAAGCAAAATTGAGGTTCAGTATGGAAATGGGGGGAACTTGCTATAGTAGTATTTGTGTGTACTTATATGAAAATGTATATATATATATAATGAAAATTAAAATAAAATTATATTACGATTCAATTTGATATGTTGTGGCATGTGTATGGAAGAGAAAGGAGAAGAGAGAAAGGGAAAGGGGGAAGGAAGGTGGGAGAGCGAGAGAGCAGGAGAGAGCTTGCTCTACAGAGACTGGAGTGACTCGGCTGAGTGGGCATGGTGGTGGGAAGAGATCTCTCTCTCTCTCTCTCTCTCTCTCTCTCTCTCTCTCTCTCTCTCTCTCTCTCTTTTCTGAGACAGGGTTTCTCTGTTGAGCCCTGGCTGTCCTGGAACTCGCTCTGTAGACCAGGCTGGCCTTGAACTCAGAAATTCACCTGCCACTGCCTCCCAAGTCCTGGGATTAAAGGCATGCGCCACCACTGCTCAGCTATCTTGATTATTTTATTTTCATTTATTTATGTTTTTTACTTGATAGGTATTTTGTTTTGTTTTTGTTTTTCTGGATTGGATATTTTCTTTATTTGCATTTCAGATGTTTTCCCTTTTCCAGGTCTTCCCTTCAGAACCCCCTATCTCCTCCCCCCTTCCCTGCCTATACGAGGGTGTCCCCCCCCAACTCCCATCCCCCTGTGGCATTCCCCTACACTGGGGCATCAAACGCCCTCAGGCCCAAGGGCACTCCCACTGATGTCCAACAAGGCCATCCTCTGCCACATATGTGGCCAGTGCCAAGGGTCAATCCATGCTTCCTCCATGGGGCTGCAAAACCCCTCAGCTCCTTCAGTCCATTCTCCAACTCCTCCATCGGGGACCCCCGCACTCAGTCCAATGGCTGGCTGCGAGCATCTGCCTCTGTCTTTGTCAGGTTCTGGGAGAGCTTCTCAGGAGACAGCCAGCAAGTGCTTCCAGCAGCAAGCACTTCCCGGCATCCACCATAACGTCTGGGTTTGGTGGCTGTATATGGGATGGATCCCCAGGTGTGGCAGTCTCTGGATGGCTGGAAAGGGAGCTCCTCCGGGAACATTTGAATGAGTTTTTAAGGCTTGGTTTGGTGGCATGTTAGCAGGCACACATATGTATATATAGCTTTGTGAAAGAGTGAAGGTGTGTGTCATGTGGAGTGTGTGGACATACCAACCTAACTTTGATTTCAGGGTAAATAGGGGAAGTAGGCTTGTGGCTACTTTTTTTTTTTTTTTTAATTTAAATCACTCCCTGTTACATTCCTGCCTCTATATCGAACTTCACTCTGTTGTTATTTAGATCCCTGGTTTGGGCTGGTTTGGAGGTTCTGCAGCTGAACGTGCTTACTGCCTTGCCTGAGTTCTTGAGGTCAACCCTGGGGACCCTCACTGTGGAAGCAGAGAACCTACTCCCTCAGATTGTCTTCTGGCCTCTACACGTGTATGGTGGCACCTGCACCCCCACACCCATACCCACCACGCCAGTGCACAGTTAAAAATGCAGGGGTAAAGGCAGGCTTCCTTTAGAGGTAGACTTAGGCATCTTTAAAATTCAGCCCTCCATCTGGAGCCTGAAACTGGCCTGCTGCTCTGAGCTCACAATAGCTTAGCACATCCTCACCAAGCTCTTCATTCTCCACTGTGCTGTGAAAGGTATGGTCTATCCCACAGAAGGAGCACACTTCATGAAGGTCTGACTCTTCCCTGAAGGCCAGTGGGACTTCTCTCTATAGTACGATGGTGGGCACAGGGTCAGAGTTGGGTTCGGGGTATCTGGTAAGAAAATGAGACTTAAAGATTTAAATCGCTGCTTAGGGTACATCAAAGAAAAACGGATGCTACATTAGGGGACAGTATGTGTCCCATAACCATCACCTGAGTCCTTCAAGTGGCCTTCCCTTTCCTGTGTTGTGTCCTTTTCCAGACTGGCTTCTCTCATTCCTGCACCAGCAAGCAGGATTCAGACAATGGAAGGTTTGTGGCCCTGAGCACTTCCTATGGAAACCCAGACTTGCTGGGGTTTGTCCAGATGGCTAAGGAGGCCACCTCGCCAGCGAGGACCTGGTTTCTTTACCTTCTTTTTAGTTACTGATACCCAGAGTTTCATAGGCGAAAGGACTCACCACCTGGCCAGTGAAAGGAGATGCTCAAACTCCAATCAGATTCTTCATCTCTGGAGATGGGATGTAACTGATTAGCCTCCGAATCTATTTAGTAAGGTGAGCACATTTTTTTTTTTTTTAATTGAGAGCACGCAAGTATTACAATGAAAAAAAATACCTGGGATTATGGCTAAGTGTGAAATTGGTTCTGCTAGCGTATTGTTTAGTTTGAGGTTCACTTTAGAGATGAAGGGAAATGAAACAGTGAATGAAGAGAGGGAAAAGTTCAGCTGCTCAGGGAAAACCACCCATGGATGAGCTGACCAGGCAGATGGGTTTCCAGGAACCTGGGAGATTCTGGGGAACATGACACTGTGTTCCCGTGCCTCCGGGAGGCACTATTGAGGGATGTAAGGATGTGGGGGAAACTAGCCAACATGGCCTCATGGTGACAGGCTACCTGCTGTCAGCTGTTCCTCCGCAGAAGACAGGGAGAAGCAAGGATCAGCCTAATACAGTGTCGCTAAGTCATGACCCTGAAGGCAAGGCGTTCATCCTGGCTCTCACCATGAGTTGGATACCCAACATGCTGATCACTAGTGCTCTGACATTTACACTGTCACCCTTTCCCCAGCCCGGTGTCCCACCGAAGCCCCATCAGCTTTCCCATCATCCATCAGGCCGTGCACCCTCCCACACTCCCTCCCTTCCGCAATGCTTCCAACACATTCTTCAATAAGTCCCCCCCAAATTCTTATAAAACCCACATTTTTATTATAATTGGCAAAGTCCAGCTGGATGTAGCCCCAATCACTCGTTTCTTTCGTTCTGCATGCCAATTTCTCGCCCACACTATCCCAGCGACCCTGGGCTCTGTCAGTTCCTCGGAATTGCTGAGGTCTGTCCTGTTCCGCTGCCTGTGTACTAGGAGATCTCAAACCTGGCTCTCGCAAAGCTGGGCCTACTTTAGCCAAACTTCAGGGTCACTGCTTCTCAGAGGAGCTCTCATCCCAAAGCTTCTCCTCGCTCGTCTCCTGTGCCAGAGAGAGAATCCTGTTCTTTTGTGGCAGGCGCAGGACTCCGAAGTCCTTCCGCTGTTTACTATCTCCGTTCTCCGAGATCAGGAATCTAGTTTATCACTCAACCGAGTCTCTAGTATGTAAAGCAGAGACTGGAACCTAGTAGGATTTTAATCCATTTTGGAATGAGTGAACTGGCATTCAGAGAGAAAAGGATTGGGGGGGTTATATAAAAAATATAAGGGTACAGAGATATATGGGGCTGATGATGTGTTTATTAAAAATCATATAAGCACAAGGTATGGTGGTAGATGCCTTTACTCCCCAGTAACTGGGTGGCAAAGGCAGGTGGATCTCTTTGAGTTCTAGGCCTGCCAGGGCTATACAGAGAGACCTTGTCTTAAATAGGAATAGAAACAAAAACAAAATTCCAAACAACCAACCAAAACAAACAACAACAAAACAACCCCCCCCCCAAAAAATCAAAACCAACCAACCAACCAACGAAGAAGCAACCCAAATCATATGAGGCATTTGTAAAGCCCTTGAAAGCTCACTTGAAGTGTTAAGCTGGTTGGAAATCATTAAGCACAAGCCACATGGGTTTAGCATTGTCTGAGCTTCTGTTCCACTGACTTGCTTCCACGTTATCTCGGCCTTTTATGTGTCCTCTGCGACTTTTTTTTTGAGGTGCTGGTATTGAACCCAGGGTGTGCATTCTAGGGATGCATTCCACCACTGATCCACATACTCAGCCCCTGTCCTCTGCATCTTAAAATTACATGCACATATTTTTCTGGGGTCTGCCTCGGGCCTTTCTTGACAAAGCCAATTTCCCTCTCTAGACTACGCAGTCCTAATCTCACTGTCCCGTCTGGTGGACTGTGGAACCCGTGAGACCCACCTCTTGCTGCTCACCTCGGGGGTAAGGAGCAGAAATCCAAAGCCGTAAGTTGTGTCTGGATCTTCTGCATGGTAGTTTCCCCTTTTGCTTGGCATATTCTTCCACCGCCGTGGTGCTGAGTGAGGCGTGTCTAGAACCGACTCTGTTTTCCTGTGTGCCCTTAAGGAATGCGGTCACAGGTTCCAGGGAGTAACAGGAATGGCCTGCCAGTCAGTGGGCATAGTACAAGTGATGGGCCAGCTGTGACACTGGTGTGCCTTTCCTGTGTTTGGTCACCTCCCTCCCACCCCACCCCCCATCAGGAAGTGTAGCACTATGATCTTTCCTTTCTGCAGGGCCATCCTCTCTGCCCTTGCAGTTTGTTTTAGAATAACCCTGTGTCCCGTAAGCTTTTGGCAAATGTTACCATGAGTCATCCCAGGATTCTGCAGTGCCTAAAATACCCCACATAAGGAATGCTTTTCTAAAATAACAGTGTCTGGCTTTTGGTGTGAAATTGTTAATTATTACATCTTGTGCCTCCGGTGAAATGTGCTATCCTAATAGACAGGGGGATAGGTCGATCAGCGCGGTTTTTACGACAAGGCATCGGGGGAGCAAATGAGAAGGAAGCAGTGTTTGTCCAGCATTAACTACACGATGCACACCGGGCTCTCAGAGGTGACAGATCTATACAACAACAACAAACAGTGACATAAATATATTGTATACTTAACAATTCGGGGAACTGATCTAGAAGAAAAAAACAAAATCAACTAACTTGTCCCAAATCAGACAGTGGGTAAAGTAGAACACATAACAGAAGACGCACTTCACAAGCACATCATTTTGTTTTATTCTGAGGTATTGTGTGGCAAATAGTATTATGTTCATTTTGCCAGCAAAACAGATCGGCTTGCCTGGAATCCTCATTTTAAATCCTCATCTCACCGATTGCGAACTGAGAGCTGCTATCTCCCCAAATTCACATCCTAGTTTGGAAGACGTTGTGTGAATGTAATTGTGCATTTCCCAACAGCTTAGCAATATATAATGGAGTTGTTATTCTCTTTCAGTAAGATCTAAAAGAAATATTGTTTTATTAGCTTTAGAATCAAAGCGAAGACACACACCTGCAGTGGGGATGGAGGTGTTTAGTGAGGCCTGTGGCTATTGTTCTCACTGGCTGACTCACGGAGGCTTGAGGTTTGCAGTCTTGGAGAGAGGGAAGGGAAGGGGGAGGGGGCACTTTTATTCACCTCCCCCTCCCCTCCCGCAGGATCTCAGAATCTCTTCAGGTTTCTTGCATTTCAGAGATTTTTTTTTTTCAGCATGAGGGAGGCTGGAGTTATTGCTCTTTTTTCAATTAGGAATCCATGAACTTTCTATTTCCGGTGGTTCCTGGGGGATGAGGGTTTCTCTTTATGACATAGTTTCCAGTCTTGCAGCACTGGACTCGAGACTCTTGAAGACCTAGCTTGTGTCACGGTCCCATGAGCCTCTCTTGACTGTGTTGTGCCAAGCCATCCTCAAGACTGCCTTGACCTGACCCTCCCTCCTCTGTGCTTCTGCAACACAGAATAACTCACGTGATTAGAGTGTGCTGCCGGCAGCTGGATTCCCTAGAACACCAACAGACCGCCCTGATTATCAGACTTTTTATTTTTTGAGACCTGTAACCTAGTCCAACCTCAAAGTCTATGTAGTCACATTCAGGTGACAGCTGAAGATGACACTGGCCTTCTGACTCTTCTTGCTTTCATCGTCTAGGTGCTGAGATTTCAGGGTTGTGTCACTACAATCAGTTTGGGCAGCGCCAGGGATCCAACCCATGGCTTCGTGCTCGCTGGGCAAGCACCCCAGCAACCGAGCTATGCCCTGCTGATTAGACAAAGGTGATTAGTAAAGGTGACATCCGTGGAGACAGAACCTTCAACATCTTGCTGAAAGGGAGTAGGGGTGACTGCAGGAATCAGGTCCTGGCCTGGATGATGGGGTTTGTGAATTAGGGAAAGGGTTGCATTTGGGTAGAGTTCATGGCATGTTTGCTTTGGGTTGTTGGAAATGGGAGATGAAGGAGTTGAAGCAAGCCTTTGGGTAAGCTGGTCACTATTGATAAGCCAGCTATTTTGGTAAACTTCACTATTGATAAGCCAGCTGTTTTGGTTAGCTACAGCCTTGTCTTTCAGGAGCAAGCCTTTCCTGGAGGAAGCAGCTAAGTCACCTGTACTTGTTTTCAGTGTGCCTTAAACATAGAGAGAGAAGAGAACAAATTACTTTCTAATATTATTTAATAATGAGAGGAGAGTAGGTTGGCTTCAGTTATGAATAAACATTTGTTATTAATTTTAAAAGTGTGTGTGTGTGTGTGTGTTGGGGTGGGAAGTTAAGGGATAACCTTGGGTTTGGTCTTTGCCTACCACCGTACTTGAGTCTGGCTTCTTTCCTCATTCACTGGAGCCTTTGCCAGAGTAGCTGGCCTGCGAGGTTTTGGAGACTCTCCTGCACTTACTCTCCATCTCTCAGCAGGTTTGCTGAGATTAAAAACACATGCAGCTGCTTTCTCTTGGGTTCTGGGGATCTGAACTCAGGTGGTCAGTTTTATATGGCAGATGTTTTACAAATGGGGCCATGTTCCTGCCCATTATTAATTCATCTAATTTATCACAGGCGTGACCAAGTGACACCAAGACAGCGTTTCCTGTTCTTTTTGTTTTAAGAGTTCTGATTGCATCATAGAGAAAGTCATATTCCACTCAAGCCATCTGCATCCAAACTCCTCTTGCATATTTCTGATAATACGGATCTTAAACTTCACCAACGTTTCCCGTGGGGACCAGAGAGCAGAGAGCAGAATTTAGTATCCACCACTGTGATGTAGCTCTCAACTTAAAACATTTGCAGAAGACAGGCACGATGCAGGCTGGGTTAACGAACAGCAAAGGATAATGTCTGGGAAAAATTTAAAAGGCTTTTTATACTTGAAGAATCTGGGTTTCTTTCCCTTTATTTAACACCCCCCTTTCTTTTCCAGAGAAAAGACAATGTGTAGCCCAGGTTAGCAAAGTCATTTAGGGTCATCAGAGTCCCTCCCCTGTCTTAGGGATCCAGGCTTAGTGTTCCTCCTGCCTGTCTGTCTTCATTTGTTCAGCTCCAGACTCTACTGCTTTGGTCTGAATTCAGCTAATGCATCTTTACTAGAATGAATACAATTCTCGAGAGAGGATGCGTTTTATATTACGGTTTCTTGGGGGGGGGGGAGGATTTGTTTCAGTTTTAGAAGAAGAAAAAGGAAGCAGGAAATGCTGATTTCTCCAGAAAACGCAACAGATCCCCGAAGACAGTTGATTTCATACGGTGATTGTACAACTTAGATCATAATTGTATCGCTTGCATCGCAAATAAACCTCCCATAATAATACTTTCTAGAGAGTTTCCTGATCCAGGGCTTCTTTTCTCCTTTAAATAACTTTTGCTTGGAAAAATAATCCCAGTGAATAAATCTTTGCTCCCCGGGAATGTGGAAAGCAACAGCCGGGAAGCTTCCCTTTGGGCCTGCCCTGCCCGAGGTTGAATTAGAGGCTGATTTTGTCCTCCGGGCTCTGGCTTGCCAATATTGTTGCCCCCAGGTGTTACTCTGAGCTTCACTGTGTGGTCAACAACTGCTAAAGCCTGGACAGGATCGAGCTGCCTCTGTAGAGTAAGCTGTGACCCTCACATTCAGGATCCTGGGACACCCTGTGCGGATCACTTGCAACTCTGTAGTGAGTGGGTTCAGAACAGAAGGGATACATTCTTTGGAGACAATCCGTTTTACCCTCACATAATAATTTGTTTCTTATTGATGCAAACCAAAACAGGTATTGGTTTGCAGAATTTTGTGTTCTCTCTGTAAAAAAGCAAATGACATAATAAAAGAAAAAAAATTCTTAGTCATCCTGTTTCCAATCTCATTTCTTCATTCTTTGTGGGGACACATATGGAAACCTTCTAACATTAGAAGCAATGGCTTCTTAGCACCCTAGTCTCTCATGGTAGACTTTAATCATTGCAAGAAACTCCAGCAGGTGTCTGTTGTTTATGTGTGTTAAGGTGAAATCTCAAGGACAAACAAAAGCCCAATGTTAACAACACCTTTTCTTCTGTCACCCCTCGCTCCCTTCCCCTTCTAAAAATCCCAGGATAAAACCTGCTGCTGCTTCTGAGGTTAGCTTTTTCTCTTTAACCTGCTCTCCTTAGGGTATGCCCTCCCAGGAGATTTTCTCTGGTTCCCTGCTGGCTACCTCTGAGGAACTGCAAACATGAGGAATCATAAAGCTACTCTGCAGCCCCAGTAGCCACAGTGACCTCACAGCCAGCTGAGGTGGTTGAGGATTTCTGAGAAACTCTGCCTTGCCAAGTTCAGGCGGCTTCCCTAAGACCAGTGTAGTGGGCCAAGCCAAAAGACAGCTGGAGGCCTCTGACTGCTGGAGTTCAAATTTGCCAAGCTTTAGAGAGTCCCTGGGGGTTGGGGTGGGGGTGGGGGCGGGCCAAGGGCACGAGTCAGCGCTGATTTAAAAGAGCTCACTCAGCACCTGCCCCTGAGCAGCCCGAACCCAGCTGAGCAGAGAGACGCATGCTCCACGGGAGACACACGGGCACTGCAGGCTGCCCTGGGATCCTCGGGGACCTCAGGAAGCCTTGGTGAGTGTGGGGTGCAGGGCTTCCAGCCTGAGACTCAGGGTGTAAGGCGACTCTCTCTCCTCTGCAGATTTTGCTTGGGTTCCATGATCGAGGCTCAGACACTATTGTCATTAGAGGAAACTGAGGTCCCTAGAGCAGCAGTTCTCAACCTGTGGGTCGTGACCCTCCCACCTCCGGGTGGTGGCCAATGACCCTTTCACAGGGGTCGCATACAGATATCCTGCATATCAGTTATTTAAAAATTAGTTATGAAGTAACGAGGAAAATCATTTTACGGTTGGGGTAATCACAACATGAGGGACTGTATTAAAGGGTCTCAGGGTTAGGAAGGTGGAACCACTGCCCTACAGGCTAGAGTCTTAGAATGGAAGGGGACCTCAATGCAGTGTGATTTTCCAGGTTTTAGAAGCTTCTTTGAAATGCCTGCTCGCTGGGGATGGGGTTGGGGGCTCTCAGACCTGCTGAATGTGAATCTGAGGGAGTGTGAATCGGGAAGGTGGGTACCCACGGCTCTTTCATTAAATTAACCCATTGATGTCTAAGGCCCACATAGAGAGCCCTCATAGAGAGTAGTGGGTGTACTGTGGGTGGATTCCACAATGATCTGATACGCTGTGCCATGGGAATTGGTGTCTGGCCTCAAACTTGAAACTGCCCTGTGAGAGCTTCTAACAAACACTGCTGAGTTTCTAGTGTGTGTGGAATTCCAGCGAAGATTCTGAGTGAGTTAGCTGCTCTCAGAATCTCCACATTGAGGCCTGCTTCGTCTTCAGTGGTGGAAGCCTCTTAGGTGCAGGGTTTCCTAGCCCATGTGGATGCTGGTTTTCAGCCCTCAGCTGTCTCTTCAGAAGTTAATTTTCATTGTTGTTGCTGCTGTTGTCCATTTAGCCTGATTGGTTAGAAATTTTGGAAGAGATGTGTTTTATGAATTCTGAACAAAATCTCTTAAGAAAACCCCACATTTGCAAGATATACTTTTGGATGTGTATACTTTTGTTTATTGTGCTTCTTAATTTGTGTGTGTGTGTGTATTGTGTGTGTATGTCCACACGGGCCACTGGTGTACGGGCAGAGATCAGAGGACAAGTTGTGGGATCTAATTCTCTCCTTTTACTAAGCAGAGTCTGGGGATTGAACTCATAACTTCAGACATGGGCAGCAAGCCATGTTACTAGCTGAGACATCTTAGTGGTCGCTAGGGTGTCCTGAGACTTCTAAGGAATTGACGCAAAAACACAATTCCCCAAGATTCTGAATCATCCCTTCAGATGAGCTGGCTCTTTGTCTTTGCCCAGAACCCACCTCAAAAAATAATTGATAACGGAGGCTCACATAGAGTTTGTGGTCGGTTATTGACTTCGTACTTTTTCTTTTAGTGGTTTAATTAAATTAAGCGTACCTCTTCTTTTTGGTACCAGTTTCTTGGCAGGTCTTTCCCAGATTCCCCTCTCTTTGGATGCAGCAAGTGGGTGGTGTTCTGGTTCAGCATTTGCCAGGTTTATTTCAGAGTCTCCCCAGTATTCCCTACCAGGCATATTGACGCTGAATGACCGTCACCGTCTCAGATAAAACAGAACGTACCCAACACAAGATTAGATACTGCTCAGGGTTGCTGGAAAAACAGCTTTAGTGATGTCAGTAAAACCAGAAGGCTTCTCGAGAGTATTGGAAGCCTGCAAAGATGGTTTGTGTCTTAGTTAGGGTTTTACCACTGTGAAGAGACACCATGACCAAGGCAACTCTTATAAAACATTCAGTTGGGGCTGGCTTACAGTTTCAGAGGTTTAGTCCATTATCATCATGGCAGGAAGCATGGCAGTGCACAGACAAGCATGGTACCAGAGGATCCGAAGGGTTCTACATCTTTATCCAAAGGCAGCAGAAGGGGACCGTTTCACACTGGGCAGAGCTTGGGCACTAGGAGATCTCAAAGCCCACCCACTTTCCCCAACAAGTGTAGCCCGAGGCTACATTCGAATGGTTTACCGGGTCACCTGGAAGGAAAACTGGGAATGGGAACAGGGTGACAGGAGAAACATGGAGTCAAGACAAGATTTCCTGCTCAAGACTCAAAGTTTAATGGGGGTCTCCAAATATATATAGGCGGGGCAAGAACCTTCCCCCAAATTCCAGGGTGTGTTCTGGGGAACTGGTCTGGCTGTTCACTGGGCGTTGGCTCCACTGCTCAGGCAGCTGGGTGGGTCACCTGCTTAATTCAGGAATTCGTAGACTTGGAGGAGCAATGAACTTCACCTTGGTCAATGTCAAGGTCCTACCAGGTGGCCTGACACCCCAACAGGGCTCTCTACAAACAAGGACTCATCTACTCTAACAAGCCCACACCTCCTGATAGTACCACTCCCTACTGGCCAAGTATTCAAACACATGAGTCTATGGGGGCTATACCTATTCAAGCCACCATAGTTTACAATGGTTAATTTTCAGATCTAGGCTGCACATGGTTTGTTCTGGAAGATTTCAATGAGTATGTGCTCATATGATGGTCCCAGAAACGTCAAGCCCATTCTCTTAGCTTGGAATGATGTGTTAGGCTAATGATTATTATCTTAGAAAGTAGCAGGGTCATAGAGAGACCATAATGATAAAAATTAGAATTTTAGAAGGATGAAATAGTGTATTGGAAAAATATCTTTGTAGTCAAGAGACTGCAAGCCTTTGGGCAAGGTATGATAAGTGTTTGATCCTTTGTCTCTTTGAAAAATGGGTGTAATTATAGTTACTTTACACAACTACAGGAAGAATTGAGCTGAATAGATAGTGTATAAAATGTTTTCCATATAGTGGATATATTGACCATGTGCTAACATTTATTAACATTATAATTATATAACTAATTTTAGGCTAATTTTTTAAAAGATTTATTTGTTTTATATATGAGTACATTGTAGACACACCAGAAGAGGACATTGGATCCCATTACAGATGATTGTGAGACAACAGGTAGTTGCTGGAACTTGAACTCAGGACCTCTGAAAGAATAGTCATCACTCTTAACTGCTGAACCATCGATCCAGCCCAGGCTAATTGTTTTTAACAACTAGGAAACTAAAACATAAGTTTGAGTAAATTGTAATGTATATTTTTAAAGGTCTGGCCAGACTTCTTGATTAATAGGAAAGAATAATCTATAATTTACATGCTAATTATTTATATATGAGTATTGCTAAAAGCTGATTCATGTGCCCAGTGACACTATTTTTTTTTTCACAGAAACCAGAGAACTAACACACTGAGAAAAGATCTATGTTCTTGCTGGGTTACAGGCCTTTTTCATCTATCTATAAGATAATTTTAGCTTCCAGAGAGTTTGCAGTGTGTTTTCCTAGCCTAGCATATCACTTTGTCTATCAATATAAGGTTTTCTTTTTCCTTTTTTTTTTAAAGTTGTATTTATTATGTATACAGTGTTGTGTCTGTCTGTATGTTTGCATGCCAGAAGAAGGCATCAGATCTCATTACAGATGGTTGTGAGTCACAATGTGTTTGCTGGGACTTGAATTCAGAACCTCTGGAAGAGCAGACAGTGCTCTTAACCTCTGAGCCATGTCTCCAGTCTTCTCTTTACTTTTTTCCCTAAAGATTTATTTATCTACTTATTTGTTTATTTATATTTTATGTGTGAGTTTTGTCTACATGTGTGTAAATTCATTGTGTGTGTGCAGTGCTTATGGAAATTAGAAGAGTGTGTCGGATCCCTTGAGGCTGGAGTTATAGATGGTTTTGAATAGCCATGTGTATAGTGACAATTTTGGAGTTTTTTAAAAAAACAAGTATTACAAGAGTATACTTTTGTTTTTAATCCCAGGTGTAAGATATGCAGTTGCCTCAGATTGTCCACGGCAGCTGACTATGATTTGCCTCGTGCTCTCGGAAAGGTGTGATTTTGTCAGCTGCAGACAGTTTCTGCAGTTGTGTGACATTTGGAATTTTGGGAACTTTTGAGAGGTTATATAAATGCTAGGTCCCTGACAGGTGGGATTGTTTTTGTTGTTGTGTTGTTGGTTGCTTGCTGTTGGTTATGGTTGGTTATGTAGTATGAGCAAAGAAGAAACGAGGAAAAAGAAATTAGATATCCTGATGGCAAAGATCAAACTTGCCCCAAAGAATTCAATGCCCCTAATCAGCAGGACATGGTCTAATGATAACATCATCCCCTTTCTCCTCTATCCTTTCTCTCCTATCTAGTGTTAGGGGCTGAAAGGGTAGAAAAAGGATGGAGAACAGTGAAAGAAAGAACTTACAAAGTAGCAAAGGCTGGCTGCATCCGTGGGCATCCTTGCAAGAGGAACAAGGGCTCTTAACTGCTCGACCATCACTCTGGCCTCTATAGAGCTTTTCCTAGTAGAGAAAACAACAACAAAACCCGAGAATGTTGGAATAATGAACAGGAAACTGAAAGTCTGCAATACTGACACAAGATGAGAATAGTTTTTAGTTCTTTGGAGAATAAAGTGGGTTTGTGTGTGTGTGTGTCTATGGACACATACCCACATGCACACAAATGTGCATATCAATAAGTAGGGGTGTTGGAGAGAATGTCTTAATACCAGCCTTCTAGGTAACTGGTGGTTTAAGGGCATTCAAGTAAAACAGACAATCCTCCCCGGGAGAAGTACTTCAGGCATGAAATAGAGTAATAGTGATATTTTTGCCTAGGCCTCGATGGAGGCTGTGTAAATTGCTAGCTTTAAACCCCATAGTAATTCTGGGAGGTAAAAAAGGCAGGCTCTTGGCTAAGACGACGTGCTCAGTCAGCCGACAGTCATTCTAAACTTCTGGTCCCTAGTCTATTTCCTTAAAGGGTGGGCAGGGTTATGTTGTAGAAGAAATGAGAGAGTAAAGATGGATTTACACATTTAGCTTTGCATCATGATGAGATTTAAAAAAACATATGTGCAAAGAGCTATAATCAAATTCAGCAACCATCGTCTGAACTTGATTATTCAGAGATTCGTTGTCTGTCCACTCAGGTTAATATCACAGAGCATGCTAGCTGTGGGCCATGTAGGTGAGATACCAAATGTTAGTTCATTCTGTACACACCTAGGGAAAGTGGTAAAGACAAAAAAAGATGAAGAGTGTAGATGCCACATAGTAAGAGATGTGAAAGTGCTGCTGTTCTGACCTCTCACAACTAAGAAAGTCAAAGAAAAGATAAGGCCAACACTAAGCTAATCAAGACAGCTGACTAGTAAATAAATCTAGAAAAAAATATATATTCATCTGAGTGAAGTAGCAACAAACACTTAAAAGCAAAATAAGGGGAAAACTTTGATTCTCAGTAGTAATGAGTGTTAACTTATCTAACAATTATGAATGCTGAGTGGGAAGATCCAAATCTTGTTGGATGCTTTCTCCTTCAACATATTCCCTCCCACAGTATTTCCAAAGGTTTCACAGAAAACTCAAGGAACTAGAATAAGCCTCATCCAAAAAATTTCCCATAAATTTTTTTTCAAAAAAATTTAAAACATTTGTAGGGTTCTGTCTTTTTCTTTTATTACAAAGCAGATTCTTTAGTTTATGGCTTGGCATTTGGGACTTCCTGTATTTTATCTCTTTGCAAATTATTCTGACTCCTTAAGTGACTCATATGGTGTTGGAAGGATGCTTTTTTTTTTTAAAGATTTATTTATTTATTGTTGTATGTAAGTACATTGTAGCTGTCTTCAGACACACCAGAAGAGGGTGTCTGATCCCATTATGGATGGTTGTGAGCCACCATGTGGTTGCTGGGATTTGAACCCAGGACCTTCAGAAGAGCAGTCAGTGCTCTTAACTGTTGAGCCATCTCTCCAGCCCTGGAAGGAGGCCTTTTAATGCACGTTGCTCTTTGTGCCTCAAAGCCTGGAATAGTTCCATGAATTATCTATACACTGTGGGGCCAGCTGGCCAGCAAGTGACAGATGGCAGAGTTGTTAACTTACCTAGAGCAGAGTTTCTTTTAAGCCTTATTCATCTTTTGGCCTTAGAAGACAGAGGTATATATAGAGCAAATCCACTCTGTTCTGGTGAGTATGTCCTTAGAATGAAATATTAGATATTGTCTCCTCCTGCAGAAAGGAGGAAGCTTGTGGGACAGTTTCCTTGTGCTAATGGGCTGTGTGGTCTAGTTCTTGACTCCTCTCTGTCCTCCATCCTTGATTTCCTCCTTTTTGTGCATAAGATGATTTCAGTATTGGAAAGTGAACTCAAAGGTTCCTTCCAGGTCTATGTGATGCAAAAAAAAAAATCATCCTTTGCATGCACCCTAAGCATCTCTGTACAACTCTTCTCCCAGCCAAAGCCCACAGGCATGTATACACATATGCACACACACTCTAGTGCACATACATGCATGTACACATGCACGTACATGTACATGCACACACATGTATGCATACACACACGCACACACATTTTAGTGCACACACATGCATGTACACACATGTACACATAAACACAGATGCACACATATACATATGCACACACACTTGTGCACACACATGCATGCACACATACATGCACACATGCACACACATGCACACACACTCAAGTGCACACACACATGCATACCTCTATTGCTTATTTCTATCTACAGGACTCGCTGTCATTCTGATCTTTGACACTTCAGCCTTTCATACTGCAGGAGGCTTTCAATCCCTCTCAAGATGCCACCTCTTCCTTGAAGCCTTTCCCAAATACTATGCTGTTTCCCAAGTGTTTTGCTGTCTTCTTACACAGCTATTCGCTGTCTACCTTTCTCATTTACTTCCTTTGGTACTTTGTATTCTGCACCAAGCACTGGAATCAGAGAGACTTGGTCTCTGCTCTAGAAAAGTTTGCCTTTCAGAGAGTAAACAAAGAGGTCAGAAATCTTGCAAGCTTTTTGTCTGTTTTCTCCTGCTTAATCTAAACCACGTTCAACAGTGCCAAGAGTATAGCTGATTCTCGAGATAAGTTTGCTGAATGGGTAATGTGTCAGAAGTATGTGTGTGGGTCTGTGTGAGCACATATGTACATAAATGTGTATGCTTGTATATATAAATATTTTTGAGCTATATAAAGTCCAATGACATCATGGAGAAGAACGGATACCCTTCTCTAAAGCAGGAGTTGGACTCAGCCTGGGAAGTACACTGCTCTTGCCTTATGTAAAGATTGGGTTGTCATTTTCATTGTCCTATGTTGCAGGCCAAACTTCCCTTTTATTTCTCCTACCCTGAGCCAGCCATTTATTGCAAAGGTGAAGCTAGGACTGTCTCTGTACTCCTATATCCTGCTAGAGTCACCCTATCCTCCAGGGATAGTTTAAGAATGGTCCAATATGGTAGAATGGTGTATTCATTATTTTGTTTGTTGATATGGCAAGAAACCCGACAAGAATCAACTTAAGGAAGGAGGGGGTTATTTTTGTTCACAGTTTTGGGTTGTAGTTCATCATGGTGAGATATGAATGGTGAAAAAGAGAGAGACCCCTGGGCACATTGCATCTGGAGTTAGGAAGGAGAGATGAACATCGGTGCTCAGACTACAGCTTTTGAGACTTTTTTTTTAAACATAGCTCTGGTTGTCTCTTGAACACACAGAGATCCACCTGTCTCTGTCCCCTAACTGCTGAGGCTAAAGGCATGCACCGCCATACTTGTCTACATAGTTATGTTTTTAAAAGTATGTGTGTGTGTGTATTTGTGGAGGCTGGAGGATAACCCCTGGTGTTACCTTCAGCAGCATTGCTTGCTTCCTTTGAGACAGGATCTCTCATTGGCCTGGAACTTACCAATGAGGCTGGGCTTGCTTGCCAGAGAACCCCAGGCATCTTCCTGTCTCTGCTTCCCTAGTACTGGGCTTACAGGTACACGCTTGGCTTTTTACGTGGGTGCTGGGAATCGAACTCGGGTCCTCATGCTTGCAAAACCACCATGTTAGCAACTGATCTGTACTTCTAGCTGCTTAGTTTTTCCTTTTTATTGAGCCTGGAAGCCCAGCCCACAGAGTAGTGTCACCTACATCCAGGTAGTCTTACCCCCCTCATTTAAACCTCTCAGAAGCACTCTCAAAGGCAAGCCCATGTGTTCTTAGGTGGTTGACAATAAAGACTAAGCATCACGTGGGCTTGGTGTAGCATGCCTAAACTGTAGAGTTGACTTTTCAGAGAACTCCTTTGTCATCCTCGAGATACTCAAGACATGGCCTTTGGTCCTGGAAGTGCCTGGCTTTGCTGCAGAGGGAGGTTTGCTAGGCCATTGAGTGGCAATGGCTGGGTGGGCAGAGCCTCTTATCATTTCCTAATTAACTCAGTTCAACAACTCTTTCTTGAAGACCTGGTTTTGAGCAGATTCTGAGCTGGACAATTAGAACTTTCAGCGGTGGGACAGGAGGCATCCAGTCCTGCCATCAGTAGTTGTTCAAATTGGGAAGAAAAGATGGGTTAGGAAAATCCTGTGCAGTCATAGGACATGGTGAAATGTGCTAAGTGCTCGATGTGCAAGAAGCTTGGACCCTTGGTGCGCTGATAGATGTGGGGTCTGATGTGGGGTATGGAGGAGATCACACAGTCTCTGAGGAATGGAGCCATAGAAGAAACAAGAAAGCCATGAGAACCAAAGATCGCAGGACCAGGTGGCACCCACAGAAAGGCAAGAAAATCAGGCCGGACCCCTCGTTGTCCCTACTGATGGGAAAACCAAATATGCATTCCAGATGTCCCCAGAAAAGGGCCAAAGCACCAGAGGCCATGTGACCTTGGATTTGCTGTTCCACGTCAATAGATCTCAGATCCCCAGCTTTCTGGAAAAGCAAGCATATGTGGTCTGGGGCCTTCAGCAACTGGAGCTTCTGGGTCCGAAAATTGTGACCTTTGCCCCTTTGCTTGAGCTTCTTATTCTGGTCTACGCTAGATCCTGGTCTGTGCTAGATCTTGGTCTGTGTGTGTATGTGTGTGTGAGGTACTTATCCTGGGTGATGGATGATGACCCAGGGGGAGATGGAGGTAGATCCTGGGAGAAAGGAGTCAGTTGCAGATGGGAGGGGTACCTTCACTTTTATTTTCTACTCTCATTCATTTCTTCTTGTTCCTTTAGCTGCAAAAGGAGAGGAAGAAAAAAAAGTAAGCCATTTAACAAGCTGTTTTAGTGTTAGGATTTAGCTGTGTAAACTTCCAATAAACTGTTTACATAAGCAGTTGCAACCCAGAAGACTCAAGACCCCAACGCCTTTGTTGTGTTAATAACTTATTAAATAATTTCTGTTTTTTTTTTTAGTGTCTTGACTCTGCCAGAATATCACAAGTCTTACCATGTGCTTAAAACAAAACAAAACAAACACAAAAAGACTTTGTTAATATTCTTTTTTCCCTGATTTACCAAATTGCCTCAAGACCCCAAACTGCATGTTTCAAAACAGACCCTCTCAGAGTGTGACAGGAGAGTAGGGGCTGGAGAAGGAATGGTCAAGATTCCCTCCAGGAAAGGGGCTGGAGACCATTCTCTACCTGAGCTTCATGCGTCAAACAGAGCATGCTCAGACAGTATGCAGAGGGAGACTGGAAACCAGTCTTCACTTGGGCTTCATCTAATGAACAGAGCATGCTTGAAGGAGGCCCTCTAAGTACAAACTAGAGAGATGAGTACCATTTAAAGGTCCTATAAAGTATGGTCTGCCTTGTGATCCAATGCATTCTGGGCTCCTTCCTTATCCCACCAGCCGCTTCCATTCTTGGGAGTGTTTTTCCCTTTCCAAATCAGCCATCTCTGCTTCTTACCCTGCGTCCCTGGAACACAAGTTCCTGGAATCTGGTGCCCTCTGAACTCAGACCATACGCACAGCTCTAAGCACATTTTTCTTTTTCCTTTCTTGGTATCTTTTTCAGATACTGGCCAAAATTCTAAGCATGCTTTCCCTGGGCTTTCTCGCCTTTTTTGTCCAAGGCTTTGCCACCCTTTGGCCCTTGGTTTTCTCTTTGTCCCTTCTCCATCTCTCCTCCAGGAAGCTGCTAAGATGTGTAGTTTGTCCTGTTGTGTTTCTCCTGAGCTCCAGTAAAGCTGTCCTTATGCTCCATTTTAATAAGATGGAGAACACAAAAGGAAACCTTGGTTTCCATGGTAACAACAGGTCAGACTGAGCAATGCTGCCCAGTATCAAATGTGTGGACTGCTCCCTCCTGATGGTTTAGCTATTCGTCCACAGGAGATGTGGGGTTCCCTCCTTTCAGAGGCCATGCCCATTTGAATTCCCATCAGGGCTCTCAGAGTTGGGAAGCATGTGGACTGGGTTGGTTCTCTTGGAAGCTTTCAAACTCGGCGTTTCTTGAGTCCCCAGTCTGGTTTGGGCTATCTCTACTCCAGACAGAGATTAAAAATTTCTAAAATATAATTTGTTTACCCTACTAAATTCTTTCCAACCTAGCATTAAAGGATCATAGAATTTTAGGGGGGAGGGTCTTAGACATGTATGACATTGACCCACTCCCAAGTACTGAGATAACCTACAGCCAATCGGCTGGCTCTATACAGATGCTCACCCCCTTTCGTTGCTGCTAAGGCTGATTTGAGTGCTGAGGCTTGATTGGTGAGTCAGAGGCTCACATCTCCAAACTCTGAAAGCCAGGGGCCTATAACTTCGTGCTTTAGAAGACAAAGATAGAGACCCCCAGACACTCAAGTTTTAGGTGTATGCTTTAGGGAGGCGGTTGCCAGCAGTAGCCCTGGTTGGCAGGTACTGCCATTCTTGGCTTACAGTCACAGCAGCAGGTAACAGCAAGTGGCCCAGAGATCACCATCTTATAGCTCTTAAAAAGGCTTGGCTGCTGGGACCCTCAGTCCCACAATGAACGTTTCTTAGGCCCAGAGTGTTGGGAGTGTTTCTCTGGGGCTAGGCAGTGGCTGTTGACAGTGACTAGCCCTTACCTATGTCTCACACCCTTGGCAGCTCTCTGGGACTTTCCCAGCCTTCCTTTCTCTTTTCCAGGTCAGTCTTTCTTCTGCCTACACTCACCACTCTCCCTGCCCCTCTCCCCCACCTGGAGCACTCTCTGGAACCTGACAGCTGCTAGTGCTGCTGTTACTGCAGTTGCTGTCACCTCCACCATCGCTGCCTTTGTGGTCACTACTGCTCTACTAGTGCCACTCATGCTGATTCTATTCCACTGCTCTCTCTCCCCTCCATGTTTCCAGTTCAGCCCGCTCTACTAACAACAAAGACCTATTAACTGTGCACACCTCCAGGGAACAGGGCAAGCCCCAGACCCTCGGAGAGAAGAAGCCTTATAGTGTTGTAGTACTGAGGGACAAGACTCTAGTCTACTTAGAAGGAAGCATTTGGGATATTCTTTATCACAGTGGAGTGGCCCACAATGCGTTGAATACTATACTAAATGCATAAGAAGTGGGTTTGGAGAGATGGCTCAGTAGAGCCACTTTTCCAGAGGATCAGGGTTCAATTCATAGAACCCACATGGCAGCTCACTACCATCTATAACTCCAGTTCTGGGAAATCTCATCCCCTCTTCTGATCTCTGAGGGTAATGTATACTTGTGATGCACAGACACGTGTCCAGACAAACTACCTACACACATAAAATAAAAAATAAATCTTAAAAGGATAAGCCACAAAATAAAACACAGACAAATTGGGCTTTGGAAAAATTGAAACCGCTTGTCTTAAAGCGTGTCTTAAGAAGGTGAAAATATAACCCACAGAGTGGGAGGAGAGTCTCTTTGCAAGTCATTTATCTGCAAAGTGTCTGGTATCGGGATATGTAAGCGATTCCTGCTACACGGCAACCAAAGCCTGCCTGAAGGTAGGCATGATATAAATGTTTCTGCAAGGAAGATATATAAGTGCCTGACCTGTACGGGAAAAGATATGATCAGTTTTCATAAGGAAATGCAAATCAACACCACAATAAGACACTATTTATACTAAGCAGAATGGCGATCTCGTGCAGCTGAGGCTGCCTTGGAGTCATGTTGTAGCAGAGAAAGAAAATGAACGATTCTACTGCCTTCCCCTCCTAAATTGTGGGATCACAGGCATTACCACTGTACCCAGCCCTGGTCACAGGTGTTGCCACCGTACCCAGCCACATTCAGGGCTCAACTTACATCAACGTCTGTTTTCCACATGCTTGACGGATGTCTACTTTAAAACAAACAAACAAACAAACAAACAAACTTTTCAGTATACCATTCTGTAAGTAGTTCCTGGTATTCGATATTGCATATAATTCATATTGCAATTTCTTTTCAGAATAAAAATAAGAAACCCTGTTAACAGAATGAAGCTCCGACTGATTGCGTTTGTCCTAATCCTCTGGACTGAAACCCTGGCCAACCAGAGCCCAGGTATCAGTATATTTTTTGTTCATAATTATTTGGGAAAAATAAACATTTTTATGCTTTATCAAACTTTAAAAGAATACTTTATTTACTAACAGAGCAAAGTAATATCACATAATAAAATATAATAATAATAATGATGATGATGATGATGATAGGTCATAACATTCAACAGACTTCATCCCTTAAAGATAGTAAAAGTTATGGGTAAAAAAAAATCATATAGCCCTGGCTGGAAAATCTTTATTCATTGATTTGCATAACTCTCAGTGTCTTATATCTCTGGGAATACACTAAGCCTACTTGTGAATAGAATAGTTCAACCCTTATCTTTAGAAATATTGTAGAAATGCTGACAGTAGACATCTGAGCAGGTGCTTGGAGGCGAGTAGAATTCAGCTTTTGATGTGAGTATCCAAGGGTGTCTTTGGATCCTGTTACCACCCAGGGGACTCTCCATCACAGTTAAACATGATCACCAGAACAAACACTGTACGAAGAGATTCAAGCATTCCTTCCTCTGCAAGCTGGGTCTGTGGAGTGAGCAGACCTGTGGCGACCATCTCTCACTGCAGTTTCCAGCAAGCGTTGGCTTTCCTAAGAGGAAGGGCTCCATCAAGCTTGCAGAACTCAGCATACTAAACTATTTCAGACGTAAAACTTGAATTCACTATTCCTACATTTTCCCTATAGTTTCTAGGTCTCTTCACTAGGGTTTCTATTCCTGTGGTAAAACCCCATTGGCCAACATCATCTTGGAGAGGAAAAGGTTTATTTGTGTTGACAATTCCACCACACAGCGTGCTTCTGAGGGAAATCAGGGAAGAGATGCAGAGTGGGAACCCGGACACAGGAGCCGATGTAGAGGGCACTAGAGCTGCTTAGGTTTTCCATGGCCTGCCCAGCCTGCTTTCTTATAGAACCCAGGACCACCAGGCCAGGGTGACATTCATTGCCCTCCCACATAAGCTGGGCCTTCCCATATCAATCATCAGTCAAGAGAATGGATTGCAGGCTTGCCCGTGGGCCAGTCTGGTGGAGGTATTTTCTCAATTGAGAGTCCCTGTTCTTAATTCATCCTGGTCTGTGATGTTGACATAAAAGTAGATAGCAACCAGGCAGCCATCATCATGAGGCTATCATAGTACAGAGTGGTGGTTTGATTTTGTTAGGTGCATATATAAAGGTTCAATCTGTCCATCTATCTCTTTTACTAATACATGTTTTCTTATGTGTATCTATATATATGATATGTAATATATTGTATATGATATATATATATATATATACTTTCCCTTTAGTAGATGGAAGACAAAGAATCCCACACAGAAAACATAATCTAAGTGTTTTTGTGACTAAATCATTGACCCTTTCCTAATTACAATATGAAATCTATGCGCCCAGTAGCCCCAGAGTGAACATCCTCCGTTTGTAATGGTTCAGGACCCCATACTTTTTAAATCTCAACACACCAAAGGAGGAAGGTGCACCACAGCCTCTCACTTTCCCAGATCCCCTTTACCAAAGAAGCCATACCTATATTTTTTTTCTTCTATCCAATTTTTGGAGATGGTCTGTCAATGGTGGACCCATAGGGGAGTTGAAAAGCAGACCCCTTGGGCTCTACGTGGGGTAGCTGTGGCACTGTATGGTTCAGCTACTTCAGAACAGACCTGGTGATGTATTGGTGGCCTCTCTTTGCTTCATGCTCATGTCTGATCCCAATTCTCCTGTTCCATGGTCCCCAGAAGATTCCATGCCTCTAAAATCGTTCTTCATTCCCCTCTGAAGTTCTCCAGCCCGAGACAAACTGCTTATTCTATGTGGGGTCCAAAAATAGGTATTAGCCCTCAGACCACATTGGGACCTTCTGGAGTGTTATTAAATTTGTAGTACAATATCATAGTTTGGGGCTCCTGAAATAAAAAGAAAGTCAATTACCTTCAGAAATTTGAGGATGAAAGATCTGTTGGCTAACTACTAACGTCCCCTTGACATGTCAGGCAGAAGTAGTGGTTTCCTTTGTTTGACTTCCAGGAAAAATGGTCTTTGGGATTACGATAAAGCTTTAACACAAGGACATAGTATGTCTTCAGTGAATACTAAGGTTTAAACTGTGAAGATGGAATAAGGTGGTGTGTTTGCTTGCTCTCTTCTTGTGCAGGGCCAGGCCCCAAGTACGCAGATGTGGTGTTTCTGGTGGATAGCTCCGATTACCTGGGAGTTAAGTCCTTCCCATTTGTGAGAACTTTTCTCAACAAGATGATCAGCAGCCTCCCCATAGAGGCCAACAAGTACCGTGTGGCCCTGGCCCAGTACAGTGATGCTCTCCACAGTGAATTCCAGCTGGGCACCTTCAAGAACAGGAACCCCATGTTAAACCACCTGAAGAAGAACTTGGGGTTCATCGGTGGGCCCCTGAAGATAGGGAATGCCCTGCAGGAGGCTCACAGGACCTATTTCTCTGCTCCCTCAAATGGAAGAGACAAGAAACAGTTCCCCCCAATCCTGGTGGTGCTAGCTTCAGCGGAGTCTGAGGATGATGTGGAAGAGGCTTCGAATGCCCTTCGGGAAGATGGGGTGAAAATCATCTCTGTGGGGGTGCAGAAGGCTTCTGAGGAAAACCTGAAGGCCATGGCCACCTCTCAGTTCCATTTCAACCTCAGGACTGCCAGAGACCTCAGCATGTTTGCCCCGAACATGACACAGATCATCAAGGATGTGACTCAGTACAGGGACGGAACAACTGTGGCCCTGGTCACAGCTGTCGTCCCAAACACACCTGCAGCTGTAACCACACCTGCAGCTGTAACCACACCTGCAACTGTAACCACACCTGCAAACAGTGTTGATAAGACAGGTAGGAAGGCCTGAAGGTGGCATCCTATCCCTGTGGGCTCTGTATCTATCCGCCCTTACCCAGGGCAGCTCCCATCTGTGCTGCCTCGGTACCCTAGCTGTATTGAGCTGCCTGGACTTTCCACACACCAGCCTTTTCTTTGCCTCTGTCTGTGCCATTTCTCTGCCATCAATCCTGTTGCCTTCCATTGCCTCCTTTAGGCAGAAGAGAGCCCTCATTTAAATCTCAACCCCGTATTCCTCCTCTTCTGGGAGGCTTTCCTTTTGGGTCCCAGTATTCCTTGGGCACATTTTATGACAGCCACCATTTCCATGATTTTCCATCTCTCTTTGTCCCTGTCCTGTTCCATGAGTGGGCAGTGCCGTACGGGTAGAGTTGGCAGCTTGTGTGTTTTGCTCTGTCTTCTTGGAGCCTAGACAGTGAGCTGGTGTCCTGTTTCTTGTTATGAGTAAACGGATGTCTGGCTGTCATAGATTTCAGAATCCCATCTAGATGGTTCCTTTGTCTTCATAGTCCTGGTGATGTGAGGCAGATGGGCAGAAATCCAATAGGTGCCAGTCAGCTTAGCTATCCTAAGTCCTGGTGGGAATGAGGACTGTGGGACGGGAGGCGTGTCTGCACGTGTTCATGCTTTGTGTCACACAGGCAGTATGGGGTGACTTGTCTGGTTGGCACTGTGGTGGGCTGCAATCTTGGGCTTGTAGCCTGGTCCCTTCCTGCACCATTTCTTCTAAGCTTGTGTCTAGTGAGTTCCATCCAGTACCTGCTCCAGAGAGAAGACACTTGTTACCGCTCCAGCTATGTAGTCTGCCGTCCTATCATGATAGCTTTTACATTTATAACTAAATATTTCACGTTTCCATAGATTTAATATTAGTGTATGTATATACACTATATTATATATTATAATGTATATACACTATATTATATATATTATAATGTATATATATATAGTGTATGTATGTATGTGTGTATATATATATATATATATATATATATATATATGCATTAGCAGTGCTTTTTTAGGGAGACTCTGAAGTGCTATTAAATCACAGTGTCTCTCCCAGTAGAGTTTATCTTTAAACTGAAGGAAGACTAGTAATATTTATCAAAGGCTTGTGGATAAAAATGAGAGCAATTAGAAGCATCTCAAGGCAAATTGGCTCAGTGTCTCCCTCACTTACGTAATTCAAGATCTCAGCTGTTATCTTGTCCATGTGAATGTTTTCCATTTTTTTTCCTGAGAACGCCCCCCACCCCCAAGCACATCTCTAGGGACCCCAGCATCCATGTTGATGTTTATGTATTCAGAGCTACTCAGGATCCGTATAAACCACAGCTATCAAAGTGTGTCCTTTTAGGGTTTATGAGCCCAGTCACTGTAGCGTGTCCTTAGGTAAGTTCTCATTTCCATTCCAGAAGCTCTCTCTGTTACCTTCCAGCTTCTGTCCAGCAGGTCCCTGGACTGCCCTCCCTTCAGCTCCTGGAAAACCCTGGTATTTCATGTAGAAACACACAGGGCCTTCTCTTCATTTGCATTGATTCTTGACAGCCTTGGAGGAATGCCAGGGCTTCATTCACTCACACCTTCTTATCGAAGGATGCTGGACTCGGGTCTTAGGTGAGCTTTCTATGATGACTTCAAAGCAGAATACCCTTGAGTCCAATAGTCACTGGGGTCATGGGCATAGAAAGCATCAGTAAGCAACAGGGAAAACAAAAACAGGAGGTTGCACACACTGTCCTGGTGATGAGGTGAACAGGCCAGGCACAGCTCTAGGCAGGTTTGCAGTAAGAATGCTGCTCAGGTGAGAAGCCCAGCCATGGGGGTGGGGGTGCACGAGGTGGGGCACACCTCTGGAGCACAGCAGGACATCCCCAGCATGGCAGACTCCCCTGGCTGCTCACTGACTCTCTGGGGATCTCTTAGTCTGGTCTCTTTGGGACAATGGAGCTCTGTCTTTCTTAGAGGGTCTCATATATTGATCACATTTCTCTTACTCCTTGTAGTACAAGACAGGGCACTGCACGGAAGTTAAGGTTAGGCTGTGTTATCAGTGATTTTAAATTATGGCCCAGGTGCTTAGGACTGTGGGTAGTTTTAGTTTTCTTTTTCTTTTCCTCTTCCTCTTCTTCCTCTTCCTCCTCCTCTTTCTCTTCCTTTTCATCTTCTTCCTCTTCCTCCCTTTCTCTTTCTCCTCTTCTTCCTCTTGTTTCTCCTCCTCTTCCTCCTCCTCTTCCTCTTCTTCCTCCTCCTCTTCCTCTTTCTTTTTAACTTTTTATTGATTCTCTGTGAGCCTCACATCATACTCCCCAGTCCTATGCATCTCCCCATCCCTTCACAGCCTCTTCTCTCCCTTGCAACTTTCCCACAAAGAAAACAATATACAAAACCAAAAAGAATTAAACAAAATGAAGCATAGAAAATATCTCATCATGGAAGGTGCAGCTTTGGAGTCCCAGGTCCGGCCCGTTCACACGCTCCAACAGTTCACGGATGAGATCGGTGCTAGGGTGGGTCAATTCAAAGCCCTGGATCTGGCCTGGGTGGCAGCTGAGTTGGATAGCCTGCTGGTTCTCCCACATTTGGGTAGTTTTCTTAACCTGTAGACTTCTGTTCCCTTCCTTGTAAAGCAAGGGGAATAGAGTCTATCTGCTAACAAGGGTGAAGGGACTTGCATGATGTTTATTTATTGCTATTGATAGTAACAGCTGATGGCAGATAAATGCTGACTTGGGTAAGTGATGCTGGGACTTCAGCATATTCAGTGGGGTGGGATTCCAAGTGAAGTTCATGCGAATTAGTTTTAATTAATTCTTTACAAATATTCCTGTTCTCACCAGGAGCCCTACACTAGAGGGACAGAGATGAATAAGACATGTTTTTCTGTCTTCTGGGGTCGCCTGGCAATGTGTAGCACTTGGCGAGATTAAGCTTGTCTCTTGACTCCACTTTCCGCAGATGCAATTCATCCACCCGTGTTTGCTGTGAACATGGTGCACTTTGCCCGAGACTCCAGATTCTTGCAAACAACTGCTTGCATGACATCTGTTCTTGGATGGTCATCGCTAAGTGGAATCTAGCATGTTTGGGGTGGGACTCTCGGATCATACCTATAACTCTCTCCCTACTATCTTAGAAGGGCACACTGACCCCATTCATGCATACGCACAAGCTCCGAGCCCAGGAGTTTCCCTCTATTTCTTTCTTCATTTGTGTCCAGTCATTAAGCTTTCTGCTGACTCTAGTCATGCATCAGAACTGATCTTGTCACTCTGTTTCAGGGCTGTTGTCCTGTCTCTTGCTGGGCCTGGAACAATTGCTTCTTGGAACCTTGAATTCATAATTTCCTTCACACCTAGAGCGATACTTAAGACTTTTGAAACAGGTCATGTGACTTCCAGGTGATCTGGGCCTGCTCCCCTCTGAGCTCGTCACCATGGCTTCCCTTCATCCGTTGGCTCTAGCCACTATGTATGTCTTGCCTGTCCCTGCCTTTTGCTATTCTTTCTCCTAGAATTTCTCTTTCTTCCAGATTTTCTATGACTGAATCCTACAACTTTCATCTAAATGGGACCCTTTCAGAAAGGCCTGCCCTGGCTTTACGGATCACATGGGTGAAAGTCAGTTCCCCAACCACACCTACACTTCCAGTAGAATCAGTCAAGCCACCTGCTTTTGCTGTCACCTCTTGAAAGAATATAATCTGGCCACTGAGTGTGAGTTTGTTGAGGTCAGAAATATGTCTGCCAACCCATCCCTGCATGTAGGCATGTGAGGGGTGACAAAGGTGGTGGTAGCCATGATGGCTGCATCGCTGGGGAAAGGTGGGGGTGGGGACCATGGTGGAGGCAGTCATACTGGTGATCCTGGTGATGAGTTTCATGTGCTGGTAGTGACAATGACTGTGCTGGTGACTGTGGTCACACTGGCAGTGGGAAGAGGGTTATTGTAGAGGTGGTCACAGGGGTGACCATGACAATGCTGGCTGTAAGCAGCTGGCAGGAAACTTGCTAAGCACAGAAGAAAGTATACACATGAAACCTCTGAATTCAATGACCCTGCCAGTCTTATTTAGAATTTTGATGTTTTGTTTAATAAGAGGAAGCAATTTGGACTCTGTCTGGGATAACCCCATCCATTTTAATTAGCGTCTCAACCATCCTGGAAGTCCTCTCATCCTGGGTCTCTCCTGATCTTACAACTTTTCTGTCTCCACAGTTCCCTTTCCCACATCCTGCCAGAAAGACTCCCTTGCTGACCTTATATTCTTGGTGGACGAGTCAGTGGGGACCACACAAAATCTGAGGGACCTGCAGAACTTCTTGGAGAATGTCACCGGCTCTGTGGATGTGAAAGAAAACTGCATGCGGCTTGGGCTGATGAGCTACAGTGACAGGGCTCAGACTATTTCTTCCCTGAGGTCAAGCACCAACCAGTCTGAATTCCAGCAGCAAATCCAGAGGCTCTCCCTCCGGAGTGGGGCGTCTAATGTTGGGGCTGCCATTGAGCAGATGAGGAAGGAGGGCTTCTCAGAGTCCAGTGGCAGCAGAAAGGCACAGGGGGTCCCCCAGATTGCTGTGCTGGTCACCCACAGAGCATCAGATGACGCAGTGCGGGAGGCTGCACTGGACCTGCGCTTGGAGGGCGTAACTATGTTCGCACTGAGCATTGAAGGGGCCAACAACACACAGCTAGAAGACATAGTGTCATACCCTTCCAGGCAGAGCATTTCCACACACAGCTCCTACAGTCACCTGGAATCGTACAGTGGGAACTTCCTGAAGAAGATACACAATGAAATCTGGACCCAAGTTTCTATCCATGCTGAACAAATGGAGCTGGATAAAACCGGTATGTCTAGGAGACTTGTTATTACTGGTTAACAGGAATGGTTGCCTAGGGTTGGGGCAGGAATGGGCATTGAGCAAAGCTCAGTCAGGGGCCTTTTAAGGGTCAGGAGAATGTTAAAAATAAACTGAATTTGGGTAATGGTTGCATAGCTATAAATATGCCAACATCCATTGAACAGCATACTTAAAATGGATCGATTTTTATAACGCACCAATTGTGCCTCAGCGAGCTGTAATAAAGCCATCCACATTTATACATAAAACATTTTTATGGTGTAGATGGACACAGAGAAGAAAAAAATAACCTATAGTCTTACCTTCAGATAACACTGGGCTTGGCTTGGTTTTTAATGATGTCTCTTTGCTTGTCACTCTGTCTCTGTTGTTTGTTTGTGAACTAGAGCATTAATAAATCAAAGGGTGTTTACATTATCCAAACTCCAGATACTAAACGGTTAGACCTGTCAGTGTCCAGGAGCCTGGCCATTCATGTCCTCTGAGCAGAGCATTTTCTATTCCTAGGCACAATGAGATAGAAACTAAATTATAATTAAAACACTGCTAGGGGTGTGACATCCTTGCTGAAAGCTGGCTTTGTGACTGAGAGGTCTAGTGCCACCCAGTTGACAATAAACATTTTAGAAGCCAAATCTACACATCGGTAGCTCTGTCTCTGTCTAACTGAACTGTGAGGCCTTATGTCAAGGGACAGACTTCACCTCTGCCTAATCAAATGGTGGACATGTTCTGCAGCTGTCATCCAAGGGTTAGTTACTGCCAGTCAGTGAGCTGTAAACGAGATGACTTTTGATTTTATTTAAGAATGCATTTATCGTGTGGGTAGGAGGCATTTGAGGTACAGGCACGCATGTGGCCTGGCACCTGAGTGGAGTTGAGAGGACAGTGTGTGCGTCACTTCCTGCCTTCCACCGTGGGTCTGAGGATTGGACTCAGGGCGTCGGACTTGCATGGCCATCGCTTTACTTACTGAACAATTTTACTGACAGTCACTTTTATTTAATTTTAAAGTATCCTTAGTATAACGGGTGGGTTTTTTGTATATATACATGTGCTCCTGCGTGTGTACAGACTTATGTGTGTGCCTGTATGTAGCGATCAGAGGTCACTCTCTGTGTCTTCTTCAGGAGCCCTCAGGTTTGGCTAGACCGGCTGGCCAACAGACCCTAGGGGTTTTCCTGACTCTACCTCTCCAGCACTAGGATTACAGAAATGTGTGCCCCCCTCCATGCTTAATGTAGATGCTCACACTTGGGCAGCGAGGGCTTTCCTGGCTGGGCGATAAGTCAGTGTAATAAGAACATCAGTGACTGGTGATGAGAGCAGTCCAGTGTCTGTGTGAGAGGGCGGAGGTGCAGGCACCTGCTGTGCTCCACGTGCTCTCTCTACCATCTCTGGCTACTGCTGCCTGACTTCTCAGCTATTTATTGATTATGCACCGGCTCGCTCTGCCTGCTCTCAAGGTTTGCAAGCCCAGAGCAACCTGTGCTTTGCAGAGGATCCTGATCTCGGCCCCCAAGCTTTGTGTATTGATTTCATAGTTGTAATTCTTTGGGTTGCACTTGTTTTCAGGATTATTTATTTCTTAAGGAATGGTTGCTCAAAGACTACAGCAGTATCAGGAATCATTAATTGCCCCAAAGCTACCAACAATGAGAATTCTAAAATAGCCAAGTTGCCCTGTGTTTAGAAGATTGGCTCATTTACATATGGAGAAACTTACAGTGTGAAAATGTGTTCTTCATCTACTGGCTGTGTGATCTTAGATAAATCACTATGCCTTGCTGTGTTTCTATGTGTTTCTGTGTTTTCCCAGGATGGTGATACATTTCAAAGGTTAAAATGGGCAGAAAGATCCAGGCTGTTCACTAACACAGAGGCTTGGTTTTTTTTTTTTTTGTTGTTGTTGTTGTTTGGTTTTTTGTTTTTGTTTATGCTTTTGTTTGTTGGTTTGGAGGCTGGCTTCTCTGTGTAGCCCTGGCTATCCTGGCCTCCTCTGTGCTCGAATTAAAGGTGTGCATCATCACTGCCTGGTTCTGAGGCCCTGTTCTTTAGATCCTGTCCAGCTTCATGTTCCCTCACAAAGCCTGGGACAAACTTCCCTCGAGATGCTCTGTGATTGACGGAGCGTGCACAGCTCATACTCACGTGTTCCTTTCCTTTTTAGGCTGTGTAGATACAAAGGAGGCCGACATCTATTTCCTCATCGATGGGTCATCCAGCATCCGTAAGAAAGACTTTGAGCAAATCCAGATATTTATGTCATCTGTAATAGACATGTTTCCCATTGGCCCCAACAAAGTCCGGGTGGGAGTTGTGCAGTATTCACATAAGTATGAAGAGGAATTCCCCATCTCTCGCTACACGGATGCTGTTGACTTGAAGAAGGCTGTTTTTAACATCAAGCAACTCAAAGGTCTTACGTTCACGGGAAAAGCCCTGGATTTCATACTGCCAATGATAAAGAAGGGAAAGTCTGAGAGGACCGATGGAGCGCCGTGTTACCTCATCGTACTGACTGATGGGAAGTCAAACGACAGCGTTCTAGAACCTGCCAACAGACTGAGGGCCGAGCACGTCACCATTCATGCCGTTGGGATTGGCGAGGCGAACAAAACACAACTGCAGCAGATTGCTGGGAGAGAGGAAAGGGTTAACTTCGGGCAGAACTTCGATTCTCTGAAGGACATAAAAAATGAGATTGTTCACGGCATCTGCTCTGAGAAAGGTAAGAAAACCAAAGCGAAACCCAGAAAGGGGCTGCATGAAAGTCCGGTGTGGATGGGACGGTAGCTTGGTGGTAGAACACTTGTTTGGAATGGATGAGTTCTAGGTTTGAGCCTCAGCCCTGCAAAGCGAGCAAGGAAGCGAGCAAACGCACACAGCGATAATAAAACCAAAGCTGGGTATTTAGAAGGTGGCTGAGGTTCTCACTGGAAAGAGAGGACAGGGATGCAAAACATGCGTGATTTTTTTTTTTTTTTTCTGAGCCATTGGAAAGAAAAGCAAAGAAGGAAATGTGTGGTGCTCCGGGTAGAATTCCATGTCACAGGACTCATCTTCCCCTTGCCCCTGCTGGTGACCATAATACAGTTGTCATATACAGTTGAGGTCTAAGAGCAAGATGGGAAGGAAAGGTCCCCAGTGTTGACTCCAGGAAAAGAAGAGCGTCAGGAAGCACAGTATAGATTCTTCTTTAGAGAAGAAGGTTCTAGGCTGATGTGAGGAGGCTGCCATATTGTTTGTGGTTCAGGTATCGAGTCACAGACAAGAAAATGAAACCTAACTAGTGAGTGGAGCTTAGAGTGCCAAGGAGCCTGAGGGACAAGAGATCAGTAGTCTGCCCAGAGCAGGGACTGATGGACCGAGACAGTATGTCTGTGTGCTGGACTAAAGTCCTCCAGCAGCAACAGTTCAGCTCACAGTTATGGAATGTTACTGCCTGTTTTTCTCTTCTGCAGCAGTCTGGGCAGTTCAGGTCTAGTGGACAGGCAGGGGCTTCCACCTTAGATTGGAACTGAAGCTGTACTCATCACCTCCAGATGTGGAAAGTGAGACCTGAAAGGAGCATGTCGTACCCAGTTGCTTTGGTGGTAGCACCCAGGAGAGGCTGGGCTGCTGTTTCTCAGTTTACTGGTTCAAACTTATTCAGGGGTGGGTCATGTCTTGTTGCAAGGAAGGCTGGGACAAATATTCTTCTGCTGGGAAAACTTCTGCCTGGATGCAACTTGATTAACAGGTAAAAATGGGAACACATATTAATTAGCATTCTAGAAGCAGACCCTATCACGTGTAGAAATAAGGGAGTCGCTTCTATGGATATCAAATGCATATGAAAGTATCTAATCCTTTATATGTGACACACAGAAGCGTTGCTAGCAGTTCACTTTACCTCGGGGCTTTGGCAAACTTTAAAAAGTTTTGTATGTATGAGTATTTGGTCTGCATATATATGTGTGTGCCATGTAGATGCTGTGCTTGCAGAGGTCAGAAGAGGGCAGCAGAACCACTGGGACTGGAATTATGAATGGTTGTTAGCTTCTGTGTGGGTGCTGGGAATTAAACCTGGGTCCTCTACGAAGGCAAGAAGTGTTCTAAACTGCTGAACTGTCTCTCCAGCCCTAATATAACTCATTTTCAAAAGTTTATAGGAGTTGTAAACTTTTGAAAGTATGTATGTATGTATGTATGTATGTACACCCAGTTCTTATAAGGGCTATATGTGTGTGTGTGTGTGTGTGTGTGTGTGTGTGTGTGAAGGAATACCATGGCGAGTGAATATATGTGTGCACTAAAGCATGTAATATCCTAAAAAAATAATTTTCACTACTATTTCTAGAGTTGACTTAATTATTAAGTAATTTAAAATTATCCCAGAAAAATAGATTTAAGATGTAAGATTACTTAAGACTGCTTTAAGATTACATAGATTTATGTTTTTCATGACTATTTTACATTAGTTTCATGACTATGTTTAAATGAAACATTAGTCTCAAAATGTTAAGAATTGGTTACTTTGGCTCTGTTTAACTTTTCAAATTAACATTTACATCTTTAACATTTGTTTACCTTGAAGCTTGGTATTTCTATGTACGTAAGAGTTATGAATGAATGAATAAGTGATGAATGGATGAATGATGAATGAATGAATGATGAATGAATGGGTGATTGTATGGATGAAGGATTGGCATTTGGAAGTGGCATTTTCTTTATAAAATTCCTTGGGTTGTCCTCAGTGAATTTCTGATGCAGGTTTCTTGTCAGGCTTCTTCTACCAAAGTGACAAGTAAGAATGTCCAATGCAACCGCCATGCCCTGGGTCAACTTTACATCTTTCTTATATGTGCATTTATTATTGCTTACTGCGTTCTCCTATATAAGAATCACCGTGAGGTTCTGATCTTTTTCTCCTAAACAGGATGTGAAGACATGAAGGCGGATATCATGTTTTTGGTGGACAGTTCTGGAAGCATAGGGCCTACAAATTTTGAGACAATGAAAACTTTCATGAAAAATCTGGTGGGGAAGATTCAGATTGGTGCCGACAAATCCCAAGTCGGTGTTGTTCAGTTCAGCGACTATAACAGAGAAGAATTCCAGCTTAATAAATACTCCACACACGAGGAAATTTATGCCGCCATAGACGGGATGTCTCCTATCAACAGTAACACTTTGACCGGAAGTGCACTAACCTTTGTAAGTGAATACTTTGATCTTTCCAAGGGGGGCCGCCCCCAGGCCAGAAAGTTCCTCATCCTCCTCACAGATGGAGAAGCCCAGGATGAAGTTGGGGGCCCGGCCATGGCTCTCAGGAGCAGAAGTGTGACCATCTTCTCCGTGGGTGTGTATGGTGCCAACAGGGCTGAGCTGGAGGAGATCAGTGGAGATGGCAGCCTGGTTTTCCATGTTGAGAACTTTGATCATCTGAAGGCCTTAGAGAGTAAGCTCATCTTTCGCGTGTGTGCTCTGCATGGTAAGTGCCCCCACCCCTTTTCCCTTTAAGCCCCCAGGATGTGAGATACTGACTTGACTCATACTAAGAGGGCTGCGCTGTGGTCTCAGCCTCTTCCCAAATTTCAGTGTTTTGGGTCTTACCATTTTTTTTTTTTATGTGTATGGTTGTTTAATCTGCAAGTATGTCTGTGTACCACATGCACCCACAGAGGTCAGAAGAGGGTTTCAGATCCCCTGGAACTGGGGCTTCAGATGGTTGTGAATTGCTATGTGGGTGCTGGGAACTGAACCTAAATGTTCTAGAAGAACAATCCATGTTCTTAATTGCTGAGACACCTTTCCAGCTCTCTTTTCTTTGGTTTTAAAAAGTGCTTTATTTTACAAAATATAGAATTGAGCATGTCCTCCCATACCCATATACCCTCTCTGCTCTTCTCTTCTTGGATCCCTTCCCATTAATCCCTTTTGTTTCCATAGATATTTTTACTTCAATTTTATGTCTATTATAACGCTTTCATATATCCATAAAATCATCCAGGGCAGGATGAATTAGAAGCACATGTGCATCTTCCTTTCAGCTATATTAAATGGTAACCTAAACAGTCTTGACCTACCAAGAACATCCTTTACATTTAAAATATAAAGTGCACACTTTTATTGATTGGTAATCTTAACTTCTGGCAGCTGGGTAGTTGTCTGTTCATGTATTTATCACTTGTGAAGTTGTAGTGTGAAACTTTCTCCCTGACTGCTTACCACATTTCTCGAATAAATCATAATGCTTTTTTAAAAGTATTGAGCAATATTCAGTTTGAGCCAAAATCTTTTTATTTTCAGTGCTGGGAACTAAGCCTCCTGCCTCACAGATGCTGGGCAGAAGGTCCGTCACTGAACTGTGTCCCAGGCCGGATGCTATCAGAGTTAACCTCTCTTGAACTAGAGCGAGCTATTGATCTGCATGAGGCCTGAAGACGCACATTTAAAAACCTGCCATGTGCTGTCATCTGTTTTGGAAACAGCTAAGGGAGCAAAGGAAAACATCAGAAGTCTGTTGTGTGATCTCCTGGCAACATAGAAACATTCAAGGTTTTATCCTTCAAAACTGGGTGTTTAGAAAATTTAGAACATTAACAAATGAAACTGAGCTCTAGGTATTATCTTGAAACTTTCTAATAACAACCTAACTGGAGTCTTTTTTTCTCTTCTATATGCAGCAGTGATTTTCAAGTTCTTGATACCATTGAGAGGTGTACTAAAGGACCAGACCTTCAGCTTTAGACATTTTTTTAGTCTTAAGTATTTTTCATTTTGATAAATACTAACACTGGCAGAGCCCTGCCTGGGGCGTAAGGTGAAACTGCCTCATGGAACAACTTACCCATAAATGTTTCTCAAGCCAGGCACAGTCACTGCGTCTCAGTGAAGCCATTGCCGCAGGTTTGCAGAGGGATAGCTTGATCTAGGACTTGAATAATTGAGAGCCTCACTGGCTGAACGGAGGTAAAATAGGCTGGTGGGAAGTGAAGGATAAAGGACACTTCAGAGGCAGATACCTAGGTTATCAAGGGAAGGTAAAAAATTACCATGAGAGTCTAGACGTTGAAGACCGCCAGAGTAGTCTGTTGGCTTTGGAAATGGAATAGGGCATGGGGTCAGGCAAGCAGAGATGGGCGCTTTCATTCTCCCATACGTATATCTACCCATTCCTATGTTTGAATTCTGGAGGCCAGGGTGGAACACACACAAAGTGGGGGAGTCCCATGATACATCTGGGGAGATTTGTGCACTGGGGGCACAGAAGACAGCTGGAGAGAAAGAGAGACGGAGGGAGGGAGGGAGGGAAAAAGAGAGGGAGGAAGAGAGAGAGAGAGAGAGAGAGAGAGAGAGAGAGAGAGAGAGAGAGAGAGAGAGAGAGAGAGAGAGAACAAGAACTCCCAGCCTACACAATGAGCCCCTGAGCTCTCCAAGACAGCAGGCTGTTTTAGCTAGCATGTCTCCCATTATTATTGTCCTTGAATTGGTTTCTGACATTGTTTCTATGCTGAAAGCTAATTAGCAAAGGCAGTATTGGGTTGGAGACGCAGCAGAACCGAATGGTGTGGTACAAGGGCCACCAGCCATGAATCCCCTTAGCTAAGGGGACATGCCCTTAGAATCCTGCTCTGTAACTTGCTCTTGGCTGAGCTTTGGTTTCTTTCGCTGTAAAAAAAAAAATGACAGCAACCACCTTGAAGAATCAAGTGAGACGAGGGCTCAACTGGCAAAGTACTTGCTACAAAAATATAAAGATCAGAGCTTGATCTCCAGCTTCCATTTGAAAAAGCCAGATTTTTTAATGTGTGCCTGTAACCTCAGTGTTGAGGAAGTGGAGACAGACAGAGCCTTGGGGCTTGCTGGCCAGCCAGCCTAGCCTACTCGGCGAGTTTCAGGCCAGTGAGGGACCTCATTTCAGAACCAAGCTAGGTAGTATTCTGAGGAATGAAATCCGAGGTTGAATTTTGGTCTCCATATGTACACAGCTGTGCACATATGAGAGGCGAGTCATGGGTGATGAGGTCGGGGACCATGCACCTAGAATGCTCATGGCAAATGTTGACCTCATTCCCTCAGTGTATTTAGGTAGTGTGGTGGAGTTTGTAAGGGTCTGTTGTTTGTTTATTTTTTTTTCAGACTGCAAGAGGATCGAACTCTTAGACATTGTGTTTGTGCTGGACCACTCAGGCAGCATAGGTCCACGAGAACAGGAAAGTATGATGAACCTCACCATCCACCTGGTGAAGAAGGCAGATGTTGGCAGGGACCGAGTTCAGTTTGGAGCTCTCACGTACTCCAACAATCCCGAGATCCTTTTCTATCTTAACACTTACTCGAGCGGATCGGCCATCATTGAGCATCTAAGGAGGCCCAGGGACACCGCAGGAGAGACCTACACTGCCAAGGCCCTTCAGCACTCCAACCTCCTGTTCACAGAAGAGCATGGCAGCCGCCTGAAGCAAAACGTGAGACAGCTGATGATTGTCATCACAGATGGCGAGTCCCATGACCGAGATAAACTCAATGACACGGCCCGGGAACTCAGAGACAAAGGCATCACCATCTTTGCAGTAGGTGTAGGAAATGCCAACCAAGATGAACTGGAGACCATGGCAGGGAAGAAAGAAAATACCATCCACGTAGACAATTTTAACAAACTGAGAGAGATTTACCTGCCTCTGCAAGAGACTCTATGCAATAATTCACAAGAGAGTAAGCCGCTATAACTGTTGCTTAATAGTTTGTTCTTTGAGACTCAATGATGATATGCATTGATTATATTCACACCCACCTCTCACATACATCTCTAGTCCCCCATCTTCATGTTTTCTTTTCCAGTTGGGGTTGCCCAAATACTTACGGATGTGGGGGCTAGCTGTTGGAGCTACATCCTTAAAGAAAACTGAGTCTACCTCCTCCAGAAGCTACCCACTGCAAATAGCTCCTCAGTTAGGGGTGGAGACTCGTGATCCCTCCCACTTCCATGATAGAATGTTGACTCACTGATCTCATGCACGACTCAGTCACAGCTACTCTCCTACCAAGTCTTCAAGACGATGTCTTATCTGGTCCTACAATCTTTCCACCCCCTGTTCCATGATGGTGTCTGAGCCTTTGGGTGTGTGATGAATGCATGTGTACCTACTCATGTGTGTGTGTGTGTGTGCGCGCCTGGGTGTGTGTATCACAACTCCCCCATCTTTCCTGTTGCCATGCAAGTCATTCTCAAGAATTTGTAATGTTTCTTTCACATACTGGACTATGTCACACCACTGTCTACAGTGTTTTGGAAGCTTTCTAACTCTAACCGTTACACACTTCTCCCATCTCATCTGTTGCCCCTGCCCTTCTTCCTTGTCATTCTGAAATTTCTCCACCTCTTTGTGCACTTCCTTCTACCTCCTGTGAACACCCAGCCTATCACTTTCCTGCAGCCAATCTACCTAACACGTTTAAGCTCTGTTTGCTCCATGCTCCCAGTCTCTGGCGCTTGTCTTTCTCTTGGTGTTAGTACATAGTGCATAAATTATCATGATGAGCTTGTCTCCTCTGCCCCCATCAAAAGACTGTAGGTTTCTCGGCCTCTTGTTCATTACTGGGTCTCTGCCAAATCTAGTACATCACTAACACTGGTCTTGTTCTAGGAATATGCATGCTACTTAGAAGAAAAAGGTAGTATGCATATTCCTAGGAATGGGTTGCTGAGATGGAGTTTGGGGGCACACAACGTTTTAAGGAATCATATTTATGAAATAAAAAGGAAGGCAGGGTAGGCAGAAGTCAGCCAGTGGTGCATACCCAATGTAGCTGTAAACTTAGTAGTGCCGGTGCAAGCATTTCCTAGGATGGCTGCCCGTGTCAGGCTAAGATGGCAAGGATGGGGTGAGGAGGGAGTGCGAATTGCCCTGGGAAAGACATGTCATTTGCAAGATATCTCTATACGGAAATCAGACCTGAAGGAGCTGACAGCTGGAGCCTCTACCAACTGCAGGAAGCTTAATCTTTCTTGAAGGCTTGTCTGGGCAGCTTGGCTCTGTATCTGTCCTTCTGCTTTACAGGGAATTCTGTGACACTGGGCAACCAATGTTACCATGTGTGATTGCCCTTCTGCTGTTCAGAGCCAGGGAGTCTGACTGGAAGTGGAAGAAAGTTAGCCCTTGGTTTTAGAATATTTCACACTGAGCTTCAGGGAGAGATAGTCCTGTGTACCGCTTATGAACAGTACACACTTGTCTCATACATGTGTAATGTTGAGACATAAAAACTGCAGTAGAAACTTTTATGAATTTACCCAACTCTGAATTCCCTTTTCTATACATACACAATTAGAATAATGTGTCATGAGCTGGTTGGGACTAGTTACTATGTTATTGCATGCCCAAAGTGTTTTAGAAATGATACTATTTAATACACATGTAAACTGGCAGCATCAGCAACAACAGAAGTTTCGACAATACACTGTGGTGTTGCTACCTAGCCTGTTGCGAAATGCAGACATTGCAAAGACTTCCAGGCTTGCAAAATATCTCTTCATGGGAGTATTCAATCTGTTCAAATTACCTACTTCCTTCCTGAATAGCCTGCAGTATCTTTCTCAATAATTCATGCAAATATAATTACACTTTGAAAAACATCTATTATCTTCCCCTTTCCTGATATTTTTCCTTCTCTTTAGAGTCCAATCATTGAGTCTCTCTTCTGTTAATTTATCTCAATTCACTGCTAATGCAAAACAATTTAAGTATTTAGCAAAGCAATTTGAGTAGCCCAGTAACGGAACAATTTAGAATGATGCATGAGGAAATAATTTACACTTCTCCTTTCTGTTCCAGCTTGTAACCTTCCGGAAGCTGATGTGATTTTCCTTTGTGATGGCTCTGACATGGTGTCTGATTCAGAGTTTGTTACCATGACAACTTTCTTGTCAGACTTAATTGATAATTTTGACATTGAGTCTCAAAGAATGAAAATCGGGATGGCTCAATACGGGAGCCGGTATCAGGAGATCATTGAGTTGGGAAACTCTCTGAACAAGACTGAGTGGAAATCTCAGGTCCACAGTGTGGCCCAGAGCAAGGGGTTTCCACGAATTGACTTTGCTCTCAAGCATGTGAGTGACATGTTTGATCCATCCGTTGGTGGGAGAAGAAACGCTGGTGTTCCTCAGACTTTGGTTGTTATAACATCTAGCTATCCACGATATGATGTGACAGCCGCAGTAAAGGTCCTGAAAGACCTTGGCATCTGTGTCCTGGCTTTGGGCATAGGAGATGTTTATAAGGAACAGCTTCTGCCCATCACAGGCAATTCAGAAAAAATAATTACTTTCCAAGACTTTAATAAACTACAGAATGTGGATGTGAAGAAGAGAATGATCCGTGAAATTTGCCAGAGCTGTGGGAAAGCCAGTGAGTGTCTTGCTGTTGTTTGGTTTTACCACAGGCTTTGTTTCCCAAGGTTGTACTATGGGCTAGCCCCTGTGGAGTCTGTTTAGAACAGTGTGTAGTGAGAGGAGACAGCGATTGCTGCTTCTTCCTAGAAGCATGTGATGAGTCAGCCTTCCTCAGTGGCAGGATTGGGTACAGAGCACAAGGGGATAAGGCTGGCTGTGTCCTGTAGACATTCTTCCCCCTCACTACAGCCAGAGTTTCTGCTCCTTTCATACACAGAGCTCTGTCTCCTGTACAAGTGCCCTGGACCATGTCCTTCATCTGGTAGGATATAAGGAAAATGACAATTCACTGTTGAAATTTTGGACTGTTTCAACATTGTTAAACTAGTAAAGGACTCTTTGTGTGTGTGTATGTGTGTGCTGTTTATGTGTATATGTGTATGCATATATATATGTGTATACAGTAGATTTGTAAAAATGTTATTTTATTTTTATGGTTTTGGTTTTGTATGTGGATGTTTTGCCTGCATGTATACCTGTGGACCATATGCATACAAGTGACCTTAGGGTCTAGAAAAGGGCATCCAATCCTCTGGATCTTGTCTGCATGCAGCTACTGTGTGGCTGCAGTGACCCACAAAGGTCAGAAGAGGGTGTCAGATCCACTGGAACTGGAGTTGCAAATGGTTGTGAGCCAGCCTCTGGGCACTGGAAACTGATTCTGGGTCCTCTGCAAGAACAACAAGTGATCTTCATCACTGAGCCGTCTGTATAGCCCTGCCTTGTTTCCTTTTTAAGAATCTCATCTTCAAGATTGTAACATAGTAAAAATTTTAGTTGTCTTTACAGATTCCTTAATCTACAAATATAAATGGTTGCAAAGGCCTCTTGGATGTTGTAGAGGAATCTGCTTGGCAGGGTGTGAGGTCAGGAAACTGTAGAATAGCGTTCCACCCCACAGGGATTTCATTCCTCAGCGGTGGCTGGCAGTAGCCACAGGGCACGCAGGTTCCATGCATTTGGGCCTGGGAGTTGTGAAGACATCACAACGGCAGGCGTTTCTCACTATGTGGAATTTGTGCACAGGCAGGAATTCTCCCTTGTGCTGTCTCCGGAGCCATGATGCAGGAGGCTACTGCCTCCTTTACAGCATGTGTCAGGCTCTCCAAGTGCTCTGTGTTTTTTGTGACCTGATTGGGTACTGGTGTAGAGGTAAGATGAAGGAGGAGCCCTGGGGCTGGAATTAGAAAGCCAGAGTTCTTAGTCTGGAGTAGCGCCATAATGTCCCCTCGTCTGAGAAGGAGCAACTGGCAAAGGTAGCTGGGGTCACGTATTCGGTTAGTTGACTGCGCTTACAAACTTGAGAGTTTGTGTTAAAGGTATAGCTTTCAGGCTTTACTTCAACAATGGATCTGACAACACGGGGCCTCACTTACCCCTTGGCCACTCTCAGTTGGAGCTGGACAGGCATGCGGCTCCAACTGCTCTCCAGATAATGGTCTTCACTCCCTGGCCATTTGACCTACCTACATTATCCACCTGGCCTTTGCAAAACTTTACATTTATGACTGCTAGAAATTGAATAATCTCCAGGACAGTTAAAAATATTCAGGATATGTCATCATTAAAAGCAGGAAAATTCATCCATATATATATATATATATATATATATATATATATATATATATATATATATATATATATATATATATGTAGCTACAATTTACATTGAAATTGCAATTACGTATGAACGGGGCTGGAGGAAGCATTTGTTTTATGTTGGTAGACTAGCCTATAGCTTCATTTCCTTGAGCATCCTCTGCATACCCCCGGGAGCATGACAAAACCATCTTCCCTATTTCCTAACCCCCTCTGCAATCCTTTGTTCCCACTTGCTGATTAACCTAGCCTTGTTTCTTTGGTCTCCAGATTGCTTCGTGGATGTAGTGATTGGGTTCGACATTTCCACTCACCGTCAGGGCCAGCCTTTGTTCCAGGGTCATCCTCGCTTAGAGTCGTACCTCCCAGGCATCTTGGAGGATATCACCTCTATCAGAGGGGTGAGCTGCGGTGCAGGTGCAGAGGCCCAGGTGAGCCTGGCCTTTAAGGTGGACAGTGACCAAGAGTTCCCAGCCAAGTTCCAAATCTACCAGAAAGCAGTGTTTGACAGCTTGTTGCAAGTCGCTGTCCGTGGACCAACTCATCTGAATGCACAGTTCTTGCAGTCACTTTGGGACATGTTTGAGGAGAGATCTGCGTCCAGGGGCCAGGTATACAGCCTACCTTCCATTCTTCACCCCATATCTGTTCCTCTGTTCCCAGTTATACCTCTGGTTTATATCATCCCATCTCTCTCTCTGTCTCTGTCTGTAGGTCCTGCTCATCTTCTCAGACGGTCTCCAGGACGAAAGCGTCACCTTGCTGGAAGAGCAGTCAGACAGGCTCAGAGAAGCAGGTAATGAGTTGAAAACGCACACAGTGGAGTTTGGGGTGTGGGACCAGGTCTCTGCCCTCTGTGCTCTAGATCTTGGGATGTGAGTAGCCATTTGCAGAAGATACTGCTGGTGATGTGCTCGACGTCCTTTGATCGGCCCCATGTTTCTTCCCATAGCGATTCAATGTTACAGCCACCCATTTGCATTTGCAACCTTCCTCAGACAGGTGCTCTTGGTGGACCCCAGCTGCTTGGACTCAGGGTAGTTTGGTGTTAGGGAGGAGTTAAGGAAGGAGATGTTTATCTTGGCTCACATTTGGGGGGGGGCTACAGTCCATCATGGTGGGGAAGGCAGAGTAGAGGCATGGTGGCATCGTGATGGCAGATGGCTCTGTGGTGGCAGCTGATCGCTCATATCTCAGTGGAATAGGAAGCAAAGAAAGAGGAATTCTGGAGATCCATTGACTTTCTCCTTCTCTCCAGGACTTCAGTCTATGGGGTGGAGCTGTCTATATTGAGGGTGGGTCTTCCGCCCAACTAGAAACATTCTCACAGACATCCCCAAGGCTGTGCCTCATTGACGTCCTTGGTGCTTGTTAAGTCAATCAGGTTGACAACAAAGAGCATCCATTACAGGAGGGGTTAGACCAAGTCCCATCCCAGTGACTGTGGCTTTCAGTGAGGTAAGCATGCAGAAGTCCGGTGCTCTTGCCTCGAGTGGGTCGACTCTGGTACAGTTAATATTTCAGAGTCTCTCAAGATGCAGCCATGGCTGAGATAAAACCCTGCTCATGGCTTTCTCTTTGCTGATTCATTCATTCATTCATTCATTCATTCATTCATTCATTCATTCATTCTCTCTCTCTCTCTTTCTCTCTCTCTCAAACACACACACACACACACTTGCTCCCACTTTCTCCTCTCAGATTAGGCTTCTAGAGTGTCTGACCTAAGATGCCTTTCACTGTTTCTGGTTATCCCTGTGAAAGGTAGTAGTGTGGGCTAGCACAAGCACGACTCACCCTACATCTGTATCCACCAGCATTGGCCTAGCCTGGGGTGAGATGGAGAAACTGAGAGGAATCTACATCAAAAGGAAAAGTCCCTTAACTGTCAAATAGGACTCATCTTCTAAGACTGCCTTGGAGGAGCCCCAGACTGGCTTTGAGGATTCGGTTTTCATAGATAACCTCCTTAGAGTCAGAATGTTTCCTGCCTTACTGCTGGGTGACGATCCCTTCAGCACCTTCTCATTGGCCCTTGGCTTATGTAGCAACTTCTTTAATACGACACCCGGGACTGCAGAATCTTGCCTCTGCTCCTGTTCCAGCCCAAGGGCATCCCTCACACTCGATGCTCCAGCACACAGAACTTTCCTTCTTCAAGGTGTTTACATTCTCGCTCCTTCTGGTCTCCATTAGAGCTCTGCACACACCCCTCCATTCTTCGTCCTCTGTTGCTGCATGTCTGCTTCTTTCCTCTCACCAACTTCTGTTCATCCTCAGAGTTAGCTTAGATACCACTTTCTCCAAGAATCCTTCCACATCCCCTGAGGTTCTCCTCCCATATTCCATGAGACTGTCCTCCCACATCTCCCGAGGCTGTCCTCCCATATCCCCTGAGACTGTCCTCCCATATCCCATGAGACTGTCCTCCCATATCCCATGAAACTGTCCTCCCATATCCTCCAAGATGCTCTCTCCCAGAGAACTTGGAATTTTCTGATTTTGTCCATCTTACTGATCAGTCCAGGCACATGGACACAGGAAGGAATGTGCAAGACCATCCTGGTACAATAATCAGCATACAACGGGCTCCTAAGAAGCAAATGCTTGTTTAATAACAGAATGGATGTGTCAACAGGTAGTGGAGGAACTAATTACTGAATGAATAAATGAACTAATACATTTATCTGAGATAGCAAACACCCAGAGTCCAGGCCCCTGGAGGATAACTGTTATTAATACTTATTCCAGAAAGTTCAGAGCCTGACCCCAAAGATAGACAATGCACTTCTTAAAATCACATTTGGATGTCCAAGGTTGCATCAGAATTGGTGTGAGATATTCAACACTACTTTCTGCTGGCGTTTTCCAGTTGATTTATCAGTAGTTTCTCTTGGATGTTTTTTTCTTGTGGGAATTGCAAGCTAAGTCAGAGACAAGAGTCTAACATGATTTCAGGAATGCAGGGGAGTCTGCTATTTGTGTATGGAGAATCCTGCTTCCTCTGATGATTGACTTTTCAGTTTTCTGCTTTTGAATGATGTTTTCTGCTTTTGAATGAGTAGTTGGGCCCCTGGGTTTCACATGGGTTACCTTTACTAACTAGGACTCGATGCTCTGTTGGTGGTGTCCCTTAACACATTCGGCCACGATGAGTTTTCCAGCTTTGAATTTGGAAAAGGATTTGACTACAGGACTCAGCTGACCATTGGAATGCTAGACCTGGGCAAGAAGCTCTCACAGTATCTGGTGAGTCATCAGCTACCTCAAGAAGCTGGCTGGAATCTCCATCTTCCCAGACCGCTGTTGTTTGTACTATTAAGTTAAAGGCATGACATTTAGGATATTAAAACATGCACAAGTCTGTGACATTGTATTTTCCCCAGTGTTCTCAAGCATTGAGACTGACATGTCTTTGGTTATTAGATTAAAAATGTTTCTCAGTAACTGCATTTGGGTTTTGTTGTTATGGTAGAAATGTTGAATTTCTCATCTCAACAATGAAGCATACAATATATGGTTGTGTTAGTTTCTTGTCTTGTAGTTACAAACAAAATAACCAGCAAAAGCAGCTAATACAGGAAGGGTTTATTGGGGCTCAAAGTTGGAGGATAGAGCCTATCATACTGGGAAACGTCAGCCAGAACCTTAGGCAACTGGTCATACGGCATCTACAGTCAGGAAGCAGAGTAGGGGGTTACTGTGATTAGATTCCTCTTTTTTGTCCCACCTATGAGACGGTGCTGCTGCAGCTCATGTGTAGTGTGGGTCTCCCCACCTTAATTAACCTAATCTAGAAAAAGCTCTCAAACAGGTCCAGAGGTTTGTGTCTACGGTGATTATAAATATCATCAAGTTGACAGTCAAGGCTGACAGCTGCACTAGCTTGTGTGCACATTGCTGTCCAATGGACCTCTAGGGAGTTTCCACCTTATAAGACTGGAACCCATAGATCCTCAACCAGAAGTATGGCCTCTTTCTGCCCAGTCTCTACAGAGTCTAGCACCCCACTCCACTTTCTGTTTCTAAACATTTCCATACTTAAGATCCCTGATATCGGCCTCAGGCAGCATTTGTCTACTTGTGAGTGGCTTAGTGCGCTGTTCTCAAGGCCCTGCCAGGTTTTAGCCTGTGACAGGATTCCCTCTTTGTGCACTATCTATCCATTCTCCTCGCCCCTGACACTTAGAGGTCACTCCCACCACTTAGCAAAGGCGAATGACACTGTGATGAATGCGCATGAGCAAACATCTCTTCAGGATCGGGGTTCAGCTCTTGGGTGTGTACCCACAAATGGGATTACAGAATGGATAACTCTGTAGTGCTTTGACGAACACATCTACTGTTTTCCATGTTTCACAAGTTCTGTTTTCTCTGTCTTCCTGGACACTCGATGTGTTTCGTTTCCTCCCTTCCTCCTATATTTCTTTCAGTCTTTCCTGTCATTTCCCATCATCTACTCCCTTACTGCATCCTTTCTTGGAGAGTAGCCATCCTACTAGGTATGAGGTAAGGCAACATTAATGGTTGTCTTCTGTCTGCCTGCCTGCCTGCCTGCCCGCCCGTCTGTCTGTCTGTCTGTCTGTCTGTCTGTCTGTCTGTCTGTCTGTCTGTCTATCTATCTATCTATCTATCTATCTATCTATCTATCTATCTATCTATCTATCTATCTATCTTTCTTTCTTTCTTTCTTTCTCTCTTTCTATCTATCTATCTATCTATCTATCTATCTATCTATCTATCTATCGACCTACCGACCTACCTACCTACCTACCTACCTGTCTGTCTGTCTATCTATCAACTAAGTCTCACTGTGTATCTTTGACTCTCCTGGAACTCTCTATGTAGACCAGGCTAGCCTTAAGTCAGAATGCTCTGCCTGCGTCTGATACCTGACCACTTTGCTACCTTAAGGTTTTCATTTGCACTCAAAACATCATAATTTGTTTTTTCCCTACTCTTCCTTTCATTTGTCATATCACTCAATGAATGCATAGGGTATCAACAGATCAACCAGTCTCTAATGTCATTAAACAACTCCCAATAATTTATACAATAGAAATGTCAGGAGATATTCAGATAGAAATCAATATGTCTCAAGTTAACTTGGCTTGTGGCCGTGCCTGTGTTTGGTACCCTTTCCATCAACTGAGGTCATTCCTTGAGTGGGGACACTCTGCCCACACCATCTGTTGGTCTAGTACTCTCTCTATAAGTCATAAAGCCCCATTATTGCTTGTAACCCCCCCCCCCCCCCAAGGCAGGGCCTGGGTTTGTAGGTAGCTATGATGTGTCTGAGCAGGGTTCTCATGTGAGAAGATCCCTGATTGTGGCACATCCCACTTTGCCTTCTTTAATGTCTTGCTCTGTTTCTGTCTCTAGGGAAACATCGCAGAAAGGGCTTGCTGCTGTACCTTCTGCAAATGTCCAGGGATTCCAGGACCTCACGGAGTCCGGGGACTCCAAGCCTCGAAGGTACCATTTGGCTGTGATTCTTTTTTCTCTAACATGCCTTGCTTTGTTGAGTGGGGCAGAAATGCAATAGTTGAATTTGCAACCTTTGTTCCATATAATGTAATTGCCTCGGGCATTTTCTGTAATTTCCACAGTATAGGAGTGGGATCAGAAGGGTTCACTCTGGATACGGAGAACAACTCCCCCTTTCTCTTCCATATCTCTAGTGAGGTTATTTTGGAGGTTTGCAATTTATCCTTTTTAAATCTGCTTTAGACAGTCTGAAAGTGTTAAAATAGTGGAGAGGGTTGTGGGTTTTCAACAGTAAATGAGACCGAGCTGCAAAAATAAAAGAGGATTATAGAAGATCAATTACAGGGCAATAGAATGCAAAAATGCATCATGGCATTTTCAATGGAAGACTGTGTCAATGCAAACAAATGAACTACATTCATTAAAAAACATGAATGAATTTTACCTACATTGTAATGACCACAGAAAGTAGAAAAGAGGAAGCAGGAGAATATATAGGTAGGGTTCTGTTTATTAAAGTGGGCTGTTCCATCCGAGAATGCATATTTAAGCATAGCATATTTGACATAGCTTTAAAGTCCAGGAAGTGTTATCCTAAGTGTTAACTGCACTCCCGAGGTAGGCTAGGGTATAGGGCTCTGGGTGCTTGTGATGGGGTGGCCTTGTGCCTGGGACTGCCAATGTTCCAATTCTTGGCTGGGTGATGACTGCACAGATGTCACATATAATTGTGGCACAAAACTCACTGTAACAATTAAGCTGTGTATTTATATTGTATTCACTGGATATGCATTTTCAAATGGATTGTAGATGTGTTAAAAGGACTTTTTGTGATCAAAGTATTTATTTTCATTTTAACAATTTTAGCCTTCATTTCTTCCCCTCAATATTTCAAAAAGACTTAAATTATTTACTTTAGAGGGGTAGAGGGCATATGCAGTGGTGTACCTGCGGAGGCAGAGGACGGCTTGCAATAACCTGGTCTTTCCTTCCACTTTGTGACTTCTGGGGATGGAACACAGGTCACCAAGCTTGGCAAAAAGCATCTTCATCCACTGCGCCTTCTCTTCGGTCCCAAACAGAGCAATTATAATACTTGCTGGCGATTTCTGCTTTGTCTCTCCATGTTGAAGGATAATTTACACAGAATGTTTTGCTGAATTGTGATATTCCGTTTATTGAACTTTCTTCTTGCATGTCAGCGCTGTGCTCTAGGGCACAGCAAAGGTCTGCAGTAGAGGGTAGGGAAAGCAAACCTCAACAGATCTTTGTTGCAAGTAAACGAAGCCACTAAACTGTGGACGGCAGAAAAGTGACTTGGTTTAAGGATGGCTCTCATCGAAGCGGAAGAAAGTCAAATGAGCTCTGCAGGTGTTTTTGATTTGCCAAGGATGGAGCTGGAGAGGGGGCTCAGGCGCTTGCCAGAGTATCTGAGTTTAGTTCCCACACTCACATCAGGGTGTTAATCACCACCTGAAACTCCAGCTCCAAGGGCCCTCCTCTGAACTGCACATGTTCCTGCATCCATGTACACATACATGCACTCGAACACAACATACAAACACATATACATACAAACATGTGCACGTGTGTGTGCACACACACACACACCCACACACAAACATGCATGCGCATACACACACAGTCTTATGGTTGCTATTGCTGTGATGAAACACCACGATGAAAAGCGACTTAAGGAGAGAAGGGCTTTTTGACTTACACTTTCATATTGCCATTTACCACTGAAGGAAGTCAGGGCATAAACTTAAATAGACCGGAGCATGGAGGGGTGCTGCTTACTGGCTTGCTTCTCGTGGCTTGCTTGGCCTGCTTTTTTATGAAACTTAGGGCCACCAGCCCAGGGTGGCACCACCCACGTGGGCTGGGCCTTCCCCTATTAAACAATAATTAAGGAAACACCCTCTAAGCTTCCTACAGCCTGATCTTAGGAAGGCGTGTTCTCAGCTGAGGCTCCCTGCTCTTTGATGATTCTAGCTTGTGTCAAGTTGACGTAAAACCTGCCCGCACATACAGAAAACAATACAAATACATATTAAAAATGGTGACCATGGGTATAAGAGTGGACCTTCAGTCTGCAGATGTTGGATCCTCTGCACCTCATGGCTTTATTGGCACAAAGTCTATCCAATGTGCAAGGGAGGGTCTAACCTGGAACGCCTGGTGACTTACTTCATGAGTTTGAACTGACAGAAAGAATATGGTTAAATGGCCTTCTGTCTTTCCTCCCAGGGTTCTTCAGGTCTAAAAGGCAGCAGAGGACACAGGGGAGAGGACGGAGACCCTGTAAGTTGGCACTGCCCACATCCCTGGAACGCACACTTACTGATTTTCTTTGTTGTGGAAAGCTTTATGAGGTAGAGGAAATTTGTGTGTGTGTGTGTGTGTGTGTGTGTTTTCTTTTTAAAATAGTGCTGTGGAGGAAGGGGCTGCTTTCCTTCCCCTTCATTAACTTTAAGCTGTGGATAGGAACAGCTCCCATGCCAGGGACTGGATTGTTGTTGTTTTTAAATCAGGGTTGGGTGTGTGTGTCTGTGATTCTCCTCTGTGTCTCTAAATAGAATGCAGCAGTTTTTCTGCTAAAGAGCTCCTTTTAGGCCCAGTACGGGAGCACATGTCCTTCCACCATGGAGAGGAAGTGGGCAGGCTGTCTCCAAGAGCATGACTTCATGCCTAAACACTACCCAGAGGTTTGGAAGCCTCAGTGTTTGACTCTAAAACCAGAGCCTCCATGTGGCCTCTCACCCTTGAGTAGAATGTGGAGGGCCAGAAGGCCCTTGGGTGGCTTTGCTGGGCATGGGGACTGCTCAGTTCAAAATGTTTATAATGCTTAAAAGCTCTGACTCTGGAATGAGACTTGCAAGGAGTGAGACCTTGACCAGGACATTTAGCTTTCTGATAATTTTTCTAGGACTCAAGGCCGGTCTAGTTTGCTTTGAACGGATCACTAAGGGGATACACTACCTGGCTCATTTTGTACCCCAGTGGGTCTCAAACTCTTCTAAGCCAGTATAAGCATGCCTTTGTGTGTGGCGAGTCACCTCTCTGCCTTGCTGAGGGCCCATAGCAACTGAAAGCACAGGCTATGGGACATTAGGAAGCCTAAGGTCCTCTCAGCTGCCTGCGGCTGTGGGCAACACCTTGAGGTTGTGTAGGGCCCACTCGATCTTCAGGGTAAAGGAAGCAAGACAGATAAAAGAAGGCTCACTTGCCCCTTCCCTCACGAGGACGCTGTGTTAGCTATTTTTCCTATTCTTCTAAAAAAAGAAAAATACCCAAGGTGGAACTGGAGAATGTCATCCTGAGTGAGGTAACCCAATCACAAAAGAACACACATGGTATGCACTCACTGATAATTGGATATTAGCCCAGAAGCTTGGAATACCCAAGAAACAATTCACATATCAAATGATGCCCAAGAAGAAGGAAGGAGAGGCCCCTGGTCCTGGAAAGGCTCAGTGCAGCAGTGTAGGGGAATACCAGGACAGGGAAGCAGGAAGGGGTGGATGGGGAAGCGGGGAGGGAAGAGGGCTTATGGGACTTTCGGGGAGGTGGGGATCCAGGAAAGGGAAAATCATTTGAAATAAAGAATATATCGAATAAAAAAAAAAAAGAAAGGAAGGCTTTATACTGGCTTATGATGCAAGGGGACAGTTCATCACAGGGTAAGCCACAGCTCAGGAACCTGAGGCACCTGCTTACACTGCATTCACAGTCAGGAGGCAGAGAGTAGCCTCTTCTCCAGATAGCACCCCTGTCGGTATTGCCCCCTCCTGATGCTTTCTTTTCTTATGCAACTGAGGACCCACACCCAAGAAGTGATATCTCAGGCTGTGATACCTTAGGGTGAGTGGGTTGGTTTGTTTGCTTTTGTTTGTTCAGTTTTTTTTTAAACTTAACCTAATCAAGACTGTTCCTCACAGGCATACTCAGAAGATAACTTAATCTACATAATCCCTCACACGCCTGTCCCAGATCCCAGAGACAGTATGTCCCCACACTCAAGTAGCACATGGTTGTTTTCTCCAGATGTGTTTAACTCTGGCTCTTGGCTGTTTCTAAATATTTCCTGAGAAAATTAGAGTTAATGAGAAACATATTGACCTTGAATGTTCCTCCTGTGTGGAAAGTCTGACTTTGGACAGACTGTGAGGAATGACTGTGTGTGTGTTTATGTGTGTAGAGGGTGGGTCTATGTGTGTGTGTGTGTATGCATGTTTATGTGTGTAGGGGGTGGGTCTTTCTGTGTGTATATTTGTATGACTCTGTATGTGTGGGTCTATGTGTGTTTGTGAGCATGTGTATGTATGTGTGGGATGGGTCTGTGTGTGTATATATTTGTGTGTATCTCTCTGTATGTGTGGGTCTGTGTGTGTGTGGGTCTGTGTGTGTGTACACGCACATGCTAGAGGTTAACCACAGGTGTTGTTTCTCAGGATCAATTTACTTTATTTTAGTTTATTCATTTTTTTGAGACATGGTTTCTCTGTATAGCCCTGGCTGTCATTGAACTTACTCTGTAGACTAGGCTGACCTCAAACTCAGAGACCTGCCTGTCTCTGCCTCCTGAGTGCTGGAGTTGAACATGTGCACCACCACCACCTGGCCTGCACTTTACTTTTTAAGACATGGTCCCTCACTGACATGGAGATGTGGGTTTGGAGCCAGCCAGCCAGCCAGGAAGAACAGCCAGGTTCCACTGTCTCTGCCCCATGTCCCCCGAGCTGGCATTAAACACATACCACCCCATTCTTGGATTCTTAAAATGTGGGTTCTGAGGTTAAACTCAGATCCTTCCTCTTTTGGAGGAAGCACATTCCTAACGGATGCTTCTCCCCAGCCTGAGGACAGGCTCTTGGGCCTTTGTGCTCCCCCAGCCCGAGGACAGGCTCTTGGGCCTTTGTGCTCGTTCTTGTAGTCATTTGTCTTCCCCTCTCTTTCCGCTCAGCTCTAGTCCTGGGCACTGAACTGTTTTCCTAGGAAGGCAACGCTGACTTCCCCAGAGTGGCATCAGTGCCCTGGGCGTGATATCATGGGATCACTGAGCAATTAGGCTGTGGCTAGGAGGCAAAGTGACTGCACTAACTGACGAGAGAGTGGAGCAGCCCAGTTCACCATCAACCTGTTTGTAGCTCGAGAGGGAACCTTGAAGGCTGACAGGGAAAGCTGTGAGGAGCTGGAGGATCCACCCCGGGAGGAATCGCTTTGTCTGAGGTGGGAGCACTCGGTGCTCCAAGAGCGAAGTGCAGATAGCTTGTGGCAGAAGTATAACTTTGGATATATGATTGGATTCACTTCTTAGGGAAGACGAGGAGATACTGGGCTTCAAGGAGACAGAGGACTCATGGGATGCCAGGGGACTCGAGGTCAAAAGGTAAGCCTCTGCTGGCTCATCCTTCTCTCCCCATGTGACAACTTCCAATCTCCTCCATTTTCTTGTTCATTTTCTCTTTCCCATCTCTTCCTCTCTCCCCCATCCCGCCCTGTGCCTCACCCCGTGCTCCCCGACTCTGTGTGACCTGTTATATCTTCTGTTGGTAGATGAGTCTCCAACATGCATCTAATTCCACTTGTAACTTTTATCTGAGGGTGTGAGGGCAGAAGTAATTAAAAAGATAATGCAGGACAACACTCTCAAGGGAGGCATCCACTTCCTGCTGCAGAGTTAGAATTCCCATTCTGCCTTTGACCCATGCAGTGACAGATGTTTAATCTTTTGCAGGGAGTCAAAGGATTTTCGGGAGCTCAGGTACTGTATCTCCTTCTCAGGCGAGTTTGAGCTCAGACCTGGGATTCATTTCCTAGCAGAGGCCTCCTGACTGCTTCAGTACTGTCACCTGCTGTGCTGACTGCTGACTCTTGTCTTCCTCAGGGAGAACACGGAGAGGACGGGCTTGACGGTCTGGATGGAGAAGAAGTGAGCTTCCAGTCTCTTCTTTGAGTTATCATGAAGCCATTCTGAGGCCGATTGTTCTAAATGAGATTTTGTCTTATGTTTATTTAGGGATTTTACGGACTTCGTGGAGGAAAGGGACAAAAGGGTGACCCTGGCTCTCAGGTAACTTTTCAGTAATTAAGTAGTCTCTGGTGACAGATACAGACTCATTGGCTGTGTTGGCCAGTTGGGGATAAAATTGACAAAGGACTTTTCTACCATCATAGTTACCTTTCTTCTGGCTGTGACCAAATGCCTGGTACCACCCAGAAGCCCCCAGGAAATGACTTAAGGGAGAAAGTGTTTATTTTGGCTCACCGTTCAAAGGAATACCGGTCTGTTTTGGTGAGGAAAACATGGTGGTTGGATGGTCCTGGCACATGGCATTGACTAGGAAACAGAGAAGGGGGGTGGCCATGTTCACCCCTTTCTTCTATTCCTATTTTACGTAGCCAAGGACCCCAGCCCATGAGGAGGTGGTGTCCCTTCTCATGGCGTCCCGTCTCATGGCATCCCTTCTCATGGTGTCCCATGGGAGGGTGGGTCTTCCCTTCTCAGCTTAAACCTTTTGGGATTGGCCAGCAACCCTCAGAGACACACCCAAAGGTATGCCTCACAGTGTCCTGAATGTTTCTTAAACTCAATCAGGTTGACAAAATTAGCCATCCCAATCACATAATGAAAGCCCATGGCCAACAAACAAGATGGTACTCTTCTGTTTGGGCCACGCGGACTACTGTATTAGTTCTTTTTCTGTTGTGGTGATAAAAATTTCTTGACCAAAAGCTCCTTAAGGAAGTACAGGGTTTGTTTTAGCTTATCGGTCCAGAGAGACTGGGTTCACATGGTGGGGAAAGCCTGCCTGGCAGCCAGCAGAAAGCTTGGCTGATCCCATTCATCTATATACAGGAAGGACAGAGAGCACAGGACATAGGGCAAGACTATAACTCACAGAGCCAGCCTGCAGTGATGTGCACCAGCAAAGTTCCACCCCCCAAAGGTTCTAGAACCTTCCCAAACAGTACCACTAACTGGGGCGGGGCCAAGAGTTCAAATCTGTGAGCCTCCAGGGCAGGTTTTTCATTCAAGCCACCATGAGTACTGTGTGATCGACAAGAATTTCCAGCTTGAAAGTTCACTGCGCGAGGTCCTTTTGCAGTTATGCTTTTCAGGGGTCTGTAAGGGAACATGTTTGGCCACTACTGGCCTTTGCATTCTTTCCTAACATCAAAACCAAAGAGAATGGAAAAAGTCAATTTGGGCATCTTCAGAGTTATAAATCATAGTGAAATACTTTGCCTATTTTAAATTCATCCCAACAGCCGGCTCCACCTTTATGTTCTGATCCATTTATTTATCTAATATTTGTGAGCATCTCTAACATACCAGACACTGAATTATTTGTCAAGGATCCAGAGATATGGGTGAACCACATGCCATCCTCACCCTCAAGGATCCCATAGTCCACAGAAATAGCTAGGACCACTTGGGGTCCTTCTAATACCAGTCAGCTTGGAGGTGGGGTGTCAAGGAGGTTCTTTTGAAATCAGAAACAAACTACAGTTAGCGAGGTATAGATGTGGAGGAAGAACATTCTAGACCAAGAGTAAGCAAGTGCTTGAAGCTGGTAGCCACTGGCAGATGTTCTGCCTGGAAGGTACAGAGTTCAGGTATAGGAAGATGGCTTTCAATAGGTTGTAAGAAGAAACTCAGGTCCAGTGAGCCATGAGTCAGTCAGTCAGTTCTCTCTCTCTCTCTCTCTCTCTCTCTCTCTCTCTCTCTCTCTCTCTCTGTATGCATGTGTACATGCATGCATATGCGTGTGTGCAAGCATGCATACATGCATGCATATGTGTGTACATGCATGTTTAAACAGAAAGAAATACATTTATGTTTCAGAAATCTCATTTGGAAGCAGTGCAGGGACTGTTAGAGTTGCCATGGATATAAGGAAGGTTTAAGGGTGGGTCTGTAGTGATTGAGGTGAGACAGGATGAAGCTTTGAAGCAAAGTAGTCACAAAAAGAATAGGCACATGATAGTTAAGATAATGCAGGGACCAGCCAGGGATGAGGCAGTGGGCATGTTAGTACAAGAAGCCACCCTCAGGTTATTCAGAGTGAAGCCTGTATTCCGGTTGCTCCCTAGAAACCTCTGTCATCCCACTGTAACCCTGGCTCAGGGAATCAATCAAGACACCTCCAGGGACCCTAGTGTGGGTACATTTCACTGGAAAGTTGTCTGAGGTGACAGGAGAAACCCATGGTGTGGTTTATGGTGAAGAACAAAAGTGATAAATGTGCTGGACAGTCCAACTAGAATAGCATTGTTCATTAAAATAAAACGTTCCACCTTCCATTTCACTAGCCACATTTCAAGTGCTGCATAGCCAGAGATGGCGAGGGGCCACATGGAGTTCTCCCCAACTGCTGAACGTCCTGTTGCACAACCCTGTGCTCGACCATGAGAAGAAGGTTTCCTGCTTCTTAGCCTGACCATGGCTTACGCTTGAACTTGGGGAGTTTAAGGGCACCTGGGGGAGTCAGGAAAACATGAATTATTTCACGTGATTGGTCATCTTCTCCATGTGGCATTTAATGCCATTATAAAAGTTACCTACGGGCTGGAGAGATGGCTTAGCAGTTAAGAGCACTGACTGCTCTTCCGAAGGTCCTGAGTTCAAATCCCAGCAACCACATGGTGGCTCACAACCATCTGTAATGAGATCAGATGCCCTCCTCTGGGGTGTCTGAAGACAGCTACAGTGTACTTACATATAATAAATAAATAATAAATAAATAAATCTTAAAAAAAAGTTACCTACAGGATAACACAGAGGCTCATTTTGTTCTGTCTCTTTGTCTGTCCATGCGTCCGTTCGTCCATCCGTCCATCCATCCATCCATCTTTTTCAGGGCCACCCAGGTTCCAGAGGCGCTCCTGGGGAAGATGGTGAGAAGGGTTTCCCAGGGGATCCCGTAAGTTACCAGATCCTACTTAACTCTGAACTTTTTCTCAGCACAACTCAGCTCCTGTTCTCCTTAGTGATTTCCACTGAAGCGCAGGCAAGGGCTGGCCTTGGGAGCTGGGCAGGAACTGTTTGTTCCCTGGGGGTTTCTTATTTTGGGGAAACCTATCCAAATCTGACATGGACCGATTATTTTAAAGGCTTAGAATGAAGATCTAAAGTTCTGTTGCAGAAATTTTGCCTGATGTATTCTAAGCCATGGGTTTAATTCTGTGTACCACACAAGGAAGAAAAATAAAAAAAAGGAACAAAAGGGAAAAGAAAGCCTGATATGGGGCCCACACCTGTAAACCTAGAACTCAAAAGGCTGAGGCAAGAGGCTAGCCTGGGCTCCTTAGCCACAAACTCAAGGCTAGCCTGGACTCTATAGCAAGGCTCTCGGGCCGAACTGATGTATTCGCTCCCTCACTTTGGTATTTCTGGAATCATTTAATCATTTCTGAAATCATCTCCTAGGGTGACCCCGGACAAGACAGCGACATCAAAGGACAGAAGGGCACCAAAGGGGACCGGGGAAGACAAGTAAGTGGGTCTATGTTACATAGATAAGTTCACTGATTCTGTTGTTGCGCTAAGTAAATTTAATAGGGTATATGAACAAACACCCACCAAGTCACCTATAGATAGAAGAAAATAAAGTATGTCTGAAGTAGGCTATACATTTGGGGGCCTTCTTAATGTCTAGGAAGTGATACTGTTCCTCACTTGTCACCGTTTACTTATACATGATGCTGCCCCCATCTGGGTCCTGCTGGCCATTTTACCAGCACTGTCCTCTGCAGACTGGTTGCAGCATGCCTTCCTCATTCTGCCATCTTGATGGCATTTGATATTTCATGTTGACAGCTTTATAACCTACTCAGGACTTATAACCTGCTTTTGACTTACAGCTTTGGGAAATTATTGTGTTTCTAGGGGAGAACTGGGCAGAAGGGGACACATGGCAGTCCTAGCTCGGCAGGAATCAGGGTAAGTATGTCCTAGATATTTCGCTCCCTCCTTATCATTTGTGATGGGCACAGAGACCTAGCCGGAGACAGCAGACCTGTGCCTGGTAGGTACATTTTCAGGCATTCTAAAATCTCAACGCTACTCACTGTTTGGGCCTGAGAATCCTTTTTATGAAGGTCTGTCTTACGCCTTGTAAGCTGCTTAGTGATACTCCCAAGATCTGCTCATCTGCTTACCCACTAGTAACATCCAAAAATGCCTTTTCAGATCCCGCCAAATGTCTACAGCTGGTGGTTGTGGGAGGCAAAATCATCTGTGACTAAGAGACACCATTCTCCTGTCTGCTTTTGCCTCTTAGCCTTCAAGGTGTTTCCGAATGCCTTTGAAGAGAGCTGATGACTTGAACATACACACTCTCTTTACCTATCTTAGCATCTGGGAGCCATGTCAGAACATTATGGACTGGGTGGACATAATCTCAAGGTCTTTACACATTGACAGTGGAAAGGGAAAACAGGAGTGGCTTCTTCCTGAATAGACTCTCAAATCCTGGCTACTAGGGCCAACACTGGCAGCCAACTCAAGCTACTGGGGTAGCTTGTAGCATCTTGTGATATCAATCCTACCTCCCTCCAAATAAGACATTAGATTTTCTTCAAATTTTAAGGACTAACAAAGAAACCATATTACCTTTTGTGGATTACTGGAATTAGAGATGATGATTATTTATTTTTCCGGGGTTGGGGCAAAGAAGAGTCCTGCTACATACCCCTGGCTGGCCTGGAAGTCACTATTGAATAGACCAGGCTGGCCTAGAACTCACCATGTAGATCAGGCTGGCCTCAAACTGACAGAAAATCCTCCTGCCCCTGCCTCCTGAGAGCTCGGATTACAGGTGTGCCCTGCCACAACTGGCACAGGGGTGGCATTTGTCTTGAAAGCTCCTCTGTCCCATACTCAGTATGGATGTGAGAGCAGAGAATATTCGGAGTCCTGGGTTTGGCCTTATTTTTTTCGGAGGGAGTAAAAATACTTGGCTTTCTTTTCTGAGTGTTGGATGGTTCTCATCCCTTGGAGTCAGAAGCCTGCTGCCCCTCTCCCTGGGAACAGAGGCTCCATCCTAGCCTGACTTGCCTTTGTTTATCCTGAGTGGCAAAGATCCTAAGCCAGAGGGACTTCCCAAGCCGCTGGGACCTTTCCCTTGGATGGTGCGTTCCAGACTCAAGTGGATTAAGATGTAATTGGGGGAAGGCAGTGGAGCTGTAAGATGAACTAAGTGTTATAAATTTTAGAGATAAACATATTTGTTGGCTCAAGAGCAAAAGGATTTTAGTTTGAAATAGGTTTATAGCTGACACATAAATCATGCACTTTAAAAACAGAGCTGTTGGGGAGCAGGATAGGGATGAATCCTTGGAAATGCTAGTCCGTGCCTTTTAAATCACTGTAAGGATGGAAGGACCTCAGCCTCGTCCCTATCTTTGACCCATTTCCCTGCTTTGCAATTCCTTTTCTTTGGAACTAAAAAAAGGCAACATTCATATTCGTGTTCATAATCAAGCAACCTGGGGCTTTTCTACCCCTCTCCCCATGTTTCCAATGTAGGCCAGAATTCTGTCGTGCGATTCAGAACATCTTAAGTAGATAATGGATTGTAAACAACACACCCCAAACCCAGACATGGGCTCCCTGTGTAACTGAACTTCAACCTACATAAATTAATCATCACAACAGCTGTTGCTAAAACAATGGCTCAACGTACAACCACACAGGAAGCCACGTTCCAGACCCATGGCCTTTGGTGGCCACGTGCAAAGAGTCTTTATAAGATCTGTATGTCTCATCTAATCACTTTTAAATACTCATTTAGTTAAAACCTATAAGATCCCTGCCAGGTGGATTATATCATCATATCCACATTAGACACAAACCAATCATGGAGACTTAGGCAACTTGCCCTAGGTCACAATAGCTAGTAAGTGACTGAGCTGGGCTCCGTGTTCTTACTTTAGTGTCTATATTCCTAACGACTATGTAGTGCTCATTGTGCACTTTCTTTGGGCCACATAAGCTTTAAACAGTGGGGCCAAAAGCAAGAGAGTTTGATATTTCTAAGGCCATGTCTCTAAGGACAATGTTGTACAAAAACAATTACACACAATAAATATTATTCTTCCTTTCAGCCTTTCTTCTCTACACTCCTTTCCCCCTTTTTATCCTGTAGCTCAGGCTGGCATTTAACTTACTATGTAGACCAGGCTGGTCTTGAACTCAAGATCTTTGTGCCTTGGCCTCTCAAGTGGTGTGATTATAGGCATGTACCACTGCGACCATCTTATCCTTGCTCTTCTTATTCCTTACTTGTGTGTGCATGTGTGTGTGTGTGTGTGCACTTGCATCCAGGTGCCCATGGAGCCAGGAGAGGATGTTGAGTTACAGGTAGTTGTGAAGCCCCTGGAGTGGGTCCTCTGTAAGAGCAGCAAACACACTTAACTAGGAAGATGCCATGCTAGTCCATATCCTTACTTTTGGGTGGAGACAGAATGTGGGGTTATGCCAACAGTACCCACGTTCCATGGCTTTTCTCTCTTCTCCATTTTCCTATGTGAAGAGTATTAACTAGTCAAATCCAGAGGCAGACAGCTGATGAGTTACTATGGGTAACTTTCTTCCCATAGGCTATTTTAAACATTTAATACCTGGTGGAAATGAAATAGGAATAAAGTAGGCACTTTAACCTAAGGAATTGTAGGAGGTGGGCAACTCAGAGAAAACGGCAGTTCTGCAATAATTCCTTCATAGGGGGCTGGAGAGATGGCTCAGCTTTAAGAGCACTGACTGTCTTCTGAAGGTCCTGAGTTCAAATCCCAGCAGCCACATGGTGGCTTACAGCCATCTGTAATGATATCTGATGCCCTCTTCTGGTGTGTCTGAAGACAGCTACAGTGTACTTAGATATAATAATTAATAAGTCTTTAAAAAATAATTCCTTCATAATAATTGAATAAATGAAATTGTTGAAAATAATTATGTTTGGCTTTCACAATACAGTGTAAGTTGGTGGTTGAGAGTGTTCCACGGCTTTACCAATGAGAGTAATGCCAGCAAATTTTTATCGCTGTAGATCAGGGAAAGTAAGTTAGGATCTGGGATGCAGGGCATAGTCCTCTGTCCCTCGAGCTTGCACTGGTGACATGGATGGCTTCCTAGATAAGTGCAGACAGAGCTGAGGGGCCAGCCTGGCTTTATTGTGATAAACTTGATCAGTAGCATCGAGATCACACAAAGAGTAGCCTCACCCAAGAGACTGTCTAGAGCCAAACCTCGCGGGGCCCATGTGGCACGCTGTGACATACCCCATGTCCAGAAAATTTACTTTGCCCTCTGTTCAGCATGCATCACTTCATGGGTTTGCAGGGAAGAAAGCAGTTTTTCAGTGTGCCCTGAACCTCCAGATAGCCCATTCCATAACCATCAGAGCGTATCAGACTAGGGTAGAGACTGTAGTGACTTTTACATTGGGTTGCTATCAATCCCCTAAATGTTAAAGTGATTAAAACACCCAATGGGAAAACCTGCCCTGACAGGGTCCCCAGAGAACCCTCTATGAGCAAGGAATGGGAGAGACTGGTTTGCCTCAGAAACCATCCTTCTGTCTGAGCATGCCGACTGATGCTTTGCCTTTGGCGTTTCAGGGAATGGAAGGCCGGAGGGGGCCCCAGGGTCCCTCAGTAAGTATTCCTTTTATTTTTTGTTCTTTGTGGTAGAGGACTATGGATATTTCTTCTATGTAGATGGTGCTGGATAAATACCACTTGACAGGATTTTGTAAGGATGCCCAGCCCTGGTCTTGAACCCCACTGATTAGTAGGAAACACAAGCAGCTATTCAGTCAGCTTCCATAAATAGGACAGGCTCAACTATGGCAAAATTTCCCTCAGAAACAAACGTCCTAACAAACAAACAGAACACGAACAACCCCAATGCTTACTCCCTTGGTTGACTTTCACATGTGTTGGGAACTAGCATGAAACAGTGAAATTTTTGCTTCTTCTTAGCTTTTATTCAAGTTGTTATTATTAGCTATATATTCTGGGTATTCCTTCCATGTGTTTTTTCCTTTTAAACCCATTTTTAATTAGCATGCTAAATATTTGATATCATTAGGGCAGTTTCAAACAGAATTTGTGTCTGTTTCACTGCTGTGAAGAGACACCATAACAAAGGCAGCTTATAGAGGAAATCACTTAGTTGGAGACTTGCTTGTGGTTTCAGAAGATTGGTCCATGGCTATCAGGGTATGGAGCATGGTGCTGGAGCAGTAGCTAAGAACTTCTTCCTGATCCTAAGGCAGCAGGCGGAGAGAGGGTGAGACTGGGTCTGGTGTGGGTTTTAGAAACCTCAAAGCCCACCTCCTCTGACACACTTCAACACTTCCTTCAACAAGGCCACACTTCTTAATCCTTCCCAAACAGTTCTCTCATGGGGGAACTACACATCCAAATATATGAGTCTCTGTGGCCATTCACATTCAAACCACCACAGCTTGTCTGAGTCAATGTCCTATGCACCCCATCCTTATGATAATTAGAAACATACTTGAGTTTATTCCTGACAGCTAGAACAGTAAGATTCCAGGCTGCATAAGGGGTGAGCCTGGCAGACGAAACAAATGATCTATGGGAGCCATGCAGAAAAAATCTTAACACTGAAAATTCTTCTTCATTAGGGGCAAGCAGGAAACCCGGGGCCTCAAGGTACACAGGGACCTGAAGGACTGCAAGGCCCACAGGTATGCTGGGTATTTCATAAATGTGGGCAAATAGTGTGGGGGTCATTCTGTTTGTAAGAAGGCGGGTAGCTCAGTACAAAGGCACACAACCAAGATGGCTCTGTGGTTAAGAGCACAAATACTTAGCCATGAACCAGAGTTTGACATCCAGCACCAAGGTTGGGAGACTCACAACAGCCTATAACTGTAGCTCCAGAGGATCTGATACCCTCTTCTGGCCTCTTTGAGTACTTGTGCGCGCGCGCACCCCCCCCCCCCACAAACACAATTAAAAATAAATAGCAATTTAAAAATATAAACAACTTGTGAAGCATCAGTCTGCAGACATCCATCACCATGTACATTTCCCACTGTGGGAGATGATTTTGAATTTTGATTTTGTTCCATCAAAACTATTCTAATATTTGCAGCTCATTAATGACCCTTAAGAGGGGAAGTGCACTCTGTGCTCACATTGCATTGTACTAGGTACTGGTAAGAATGATAACTTCATAGCTCAATAATATATTAATATAATTATTTTACATTGGGCTGCCAGCAGTCTCCAAATGCCATTAGTGGCACAGGTGTCAGAGGTGAGAACATCTGCTCCATCTTCTCTGCCTGGAAGAAGCCGCGACTGTCCCTTGAGGACAGCTTTGTCCGACCTGGGTGTTGTCACTGGTGAATCTCACTATGTGTTGAGCTTACTTTAAACTTGGACTTTTGAAAGATTCTATGTGGGGTTGGGGATTTAGTTCAGTGGTAGAGCGCTTTGCCTAGCAAGCGCAAGGCCCTGGGTTCGGTCCTCAACTTTGTTTAAAAAAAAAAAAAAGAAAAGACAAAATAACAAAAAGACCCCCCCCCAAAACAAACAAACAAACAAAAAAAAAAAACAAGGTAACTGAAAGAGTCTATGTAGAAATGCCCATTTTAAGGCCTTTCAAGGACCTCATTTTTCTTCTAGAAAATTCAAGATTATTAACTCTAAACAAATTTGGATTTTCTTGATTATTTCTGAGATCTAGTACATTTGCCAGGTTGAGTAACCATGGGATTAGTCTAGAACTGCCCTTTTGGGGCTGGGTATGAGAAGGCAGTTGTTTCAGATGCTCTTAGATCCTTTGATATTAGTGACTTGAGGCTTACTCAATGATTGTCTGCTAGACAGGGGCCATTTGAATTCTAGTCTCCCCTGTTATACAAGAGAACTAACTATGTGAGACCTACATATAAGATATGGCAAAGAGATAAACTTCCAGCCAGCAGACAGCTGCCACCATGCGTTCTTTAGCCCCAACTTGAAACTACCATTTCTTGTAGTTTACACATTGAGAAAGCACCTGTGGTCCAGAGAACCATCAATGAAATACAGTCAATGGCTGTTTGTATCTCCCTTTCTTCATGGGTTTATTTTATTTTTCCCTTTTGATTTAGTTTTATTTCTTCCTGTAGAAGAAGGATGAGACTCTTTTGCCAAGGCAGAGAATCCTTTAATAAGATCTGTGCCACTGTGTCTGGGCTTGTCTGCAGTTATTCTTCTAAAAAGAACTTAATCTCACAGCAGTAAGTTGCTTGAAGGTGTAGACCATCGCTCTGTCTCCATGGGAACGTTTCAAAAGCATCTACTAAGAGAGTGAGTTTCATTGACATCACAGCACATCAGTTTTTGTTCTTGTTTTTTGTTTTTTTTTCCAACAAAAAAAGGGGTCAAGTGGAAATCGTGGCGGGAAAGGAGACCAAGGAGGTCAAGGGTATCAGGGACCTCAGGTGAGTGACCTGGAAACATCAGGGCCAGTCACTTGCAACCTTTAGTTTGTTCTTACTGAAAAATGCCCGAGTGTGTAGTATATTTTATGCCATCTGTGGGACATTTCTTTCATCTTTTTTTGTTACTATGGATACACATATTTAGCTCAGCTCAGATCCCTTTACCTCACTTATCCATTCCTCTTTCCCATTTGGTGATCTTTTACTCTGAAAGCATAGACTCATTCCCTCAGCCCAAGGAGGCATTTAGAGACCTAAAAATGCCACCAAATGATGGACATGTCTAATACAAATGAATTGTTCTTCCTGCATTTTTAAATTTTCTCTGCGTCATGTGTCTGTCCCTCCGCTGACCACAGACATTGGGCAGTGCAAAGATCCATGCTTATAGAGTTCTGTTTGATTCCTAAGCCTGGTTTTCTAGTTCAGCACTGGAATGAGTTCCCCAAGTGAGGAATGAGAGTTTGGATGGTGAGGGGTTTGTACACAGCTCTTGATTCCAGTGAGTTCTTTAGTTCTACCAGTGAGAGCTCAGAAGTCAAGGGATGCCTGAATGTGCCCAGTTATATCTTCCTAGAAGGTTGGTGAAGGATGCTTACACCCAGCACATCATAATGGATGTATCTGTAGTTTTATGGGACTTGCATGTGGCAGTAGAGTGTTTTATTCTAACACTGCAGTGAGCTTTCCCTCACTTATGCTGGCTGAGTCAAGCCTTTTGCCTCCTCCTAACCCCCAAGATCTCATATGGACCAGTGAATTTCTGTTAGAGGCCGAGTGTGGTCTATTCCCTAGGTTACCCTCTCCCCTGGCTAGCCCATCTCCTGGTGTCTTCTGGGCTCTGCGACTGTTGGGAAAGATGTGAGCTGGTAACTTGTTCCTGGTGGATTTCCAGGAACTGTGTAGCAGTGCCTTTTTCATCTCTTTTACTCTTTATTTTCAGGGTTCTCCTGGGCCAGTAGGACCCAGAGGGGACATTGGGAGACCTGGATTTGGGGGAAGAAAGGTAAACATTATTTCTTGTTGGTTTCAAATACAAGGAACAAAAGCAGCAACATTTTCTCTTGAGCTCTGTGAAAATTCTTCACATGCTCAACCCACCTGCATTCCGCCAGTGTGTTCTCTCTCACCCCCTGAACAGAGAATTCCCTGCGGCTCCTTTTTAGGAGGCTGTCCCTATGACAAGGAAAGGTAGTTAACGTGCCCATCACAAAACACTGCTGAGAAGCCTCTTAAGTTCCTATATTCCCTGAGCAGGACTGAGATGAGTGTAACAGATGGTTTTAAGCTCATCTTTTTGTGCCTTTTGGTCTCCCCCAGGCCCGCTCTGACTAAGGCAGCTGTGTGGGAGACTGCCAGAGAGTCAACGATTGGCCTCTTGTCCACCTGGCCCCTTTGTTTTCATCTTGCAGGGACTGAGGTCTATGTGGTCACAGCAGTGCCCTGCCAGGTTTTCTGCTCTCCTGCCAAGGCCTCAACTCTTTCATAGTTGAGCCAAGGATCTAAGGTTTCATTTTATACCGAGTCCAGAAAACTAGGTTGTCAGTCTTCTGCTGGGAAAGTCTTCAAGCTTTAACGGTAATAGGATAGGGCTTGGGAGATGGCTCAGCTGGCAAAGGACTTGCTGTACAACATGTCTGATCCTCTAGAACTCATGGAAAAAACTGGTTACAGAGGTGCTGGCTATCCAGACTGTTTAGCTGAATCGGTGATCCCCAGGTTTCCAGAGAGAGCCTGTCTCACAAAATAAAAGGAGGGTGACTGGGGAAGGCACCTGATGTTGACCTCTGACTTCTACATGTGTGCATATGTGCATGTATGTACATATATACATACATACATAAATACACACATCTGAACATACACACACTACAAGATATATCCAACTCAAGTAGAAGAATACTACCAAGCAGTGGTAAGAGATGTGTTAATATGATTCTGACAATTATCGCAAAATACATATGCACACATGTAATCATACTGTCTGCCTTCAATTTACTTATAGTATTATTTGGCCATCAACTCTGGGCCTGCAAAGAGGGGAGAAGATCACAAAGTCTTTTGCATTTTTCCCTATTTAATTCCAAGGTTTCTCAGCTCAGTTCCGTCCTGACCCCACACCCCACTTCTCCAGAGCCAACTGTTCCCCTCTCCCAGAGTCCCTCTCAGCCTCCCTTGCTCCTTCCACAGCGCATACAAAGTTCTTTGGGTTTCAGCCTCTTTGTCTCATTGGGAAACCTCACTGGACACTTGAGTCTCTCTGTTCTCACACAGGGTTGTAGTTGCCCACCCCATTCTTTCTCTTTCTAACCACACTGCGCTCAGTAGGGGCAGGACTACATTTATCCTATCAAGTTATTCATTTTCCAAGACAATAAGCAAATACTGTGTGTGTAAATACACTAGCAAATGAGCCCGTTTTCCCTGGGTTAAGCTTTCTACCCCCCCTTTCCTTCAGTCCTTTGACACTAGGGAAGCAGGAAACATTGTGATATGTGTATGTAAACAAATATACAGTGGAATACTATGCAGCCTTAAAAAGTCTTCAGAACTCTCCCCTGAGCTATGTGCTATGTGTGCCCTGCTATCCTCTGGGCAGACTGTATTGTGTCTTTTACCCCAGCCCTACTAGTGCTGGCTGCTCACTGAGGCCCTTGTGTCCCCTCACTCAGCAGACAGAACTACCTGAGGTGGGTTTGACTTTGCTGACCTCTTTTACTCTTTGACTAGGGGGAACCTGGAGTTCCTGGAGGCCCAGGACCAGTGGGGCCCCCAGGACAACGAGGAAAACAGGTATGAGGCTTTGAGTACTTGGTTCTGAGGCAAGGGGAAGTGGAGACGGTATGGGCCCAGCACTTGGGGTAGGAAGATGTGGGCCAGTTCTCCATCTGTTGCTGCTCTCCTGTGCACCTGGCCTTTTGATTGTGTGTTTGGGGGAAAGTGTGTGTGTGTGGAGGAGATGAGGTAAAGGCAGAGGCAGTGACAGGTGAATGGAAACGAGGCATTTCCATATTTTAACAACCAGCGTGGCTATGTACATTCATTTTGGTTGAACCATAAAGCAGTGCATCTTTCTCTCCTTGCAAAACCCTAGGATGATAACAAACAGGAGGGTCAAGGAATAGGCTACTGCCTTTTACACAGCTTGCATGGCCTAGTTGCTCCTACTGAGCCAAAATTCCAGTGTTCGGGCAGCCCATGGAGGGAGAATCATTTCATGTCAATTAGACAATTATATGTAGATGTTAAATAGGAGAAAATTTACCAAGCATAGCGAAGATAAGGAGTCAACCCAAGTGTCCATTCGTGGATGGACAGAATAGAACCACTGTGGTATAGCCATGTGATGGAATATTATTCAGGCTTAAAAATAGTAGGGAAATCCTGGCACATATGGCAACATGACTGAACCTGTAGGCTGTTACATAAACTAAAGGAATAAAATAAAAAGAATAAAATAAAAGAATAAAAAAAAAATAAATACAACTAAAATAATTCAAAGAAGGCAGGTGCCAAAAGGCAAACACCAGGCCACAGAATCTTACATATATTAAATGTAAAAAAGATGGACTCAGAAACAGAAAGCGAAATCCCGAACTACAGGAGAGCCCATCTCAAACCAACCAAACAAAAAGTGTGCCTGTCTTTCTGTGGTACAGTTTGGAAACATGAATATTCAAAAAGAAAGGAAGAAAAGGGGAGGGGATTTAAGTTTCCTAGGCATGAATGTGGAATGCAATGGGAAGGAACCTTACCTTTTCTGGCCATTTTGAAGTGTTTACCCTTAACATCCCAGAGTGAAGACAAAAAACTACATGACTCTTCCCAGTGTGGCTGCAGAGAATAAGTCTCCTTCTGAGCATCCCACTATTAATTTGGCTCTTTTAATTAATTTTGACTATTAATTTAGCTTACTGAGGATGAGAAGAGGAACTCAGTTTGGGCACAGGCTGTGTTTTTGACTTATCTCTTATTAGATACTTGTTTTAGTTTCTTGCTGTCTTTTGGAAAGAGTTAAGGGCTGGGGATAGAATCCCAGGGTTCGTATGTGCTGGGCAAGGGCTCTACCACTGACCTACATCTCTAATGCTATAATTAATTTCTGTGTAGAAAGCTCAAGAATTTTCAGTTAAGTCAGATAAGTATGTATTTAATTAGGCCTTTGAGATATAGCTTCAAGCACTCTTAAAAAGATTTAAACACTACATGGGTTGATGTGTTATATGCAGGAGCCCGATTGTCTTAAGGCAGCAGTTCTCAATACGTGGGTCATAAACCCTACAGAAGTCACACAGCAGATATTCTATATATGAGCTATTTACATTATGATTTGTACAGTAACAAAATTACAGTTATGAACTAGTAATGAAATAATTTTATGGTTGTGGGTTACCACAACATGAAGGACTGTATTAAAGGGCCACGGCAATAGGAAGGTCGAGAATTACCTTTTAAGGTCTCCATTACCAACAATGGCTATTGTAACTTTTTCTTTTTCCTCTTTACTATGGGCAAAACTGCTAACTCAGTTTAGATTACCAATGAGGATGAACATATTTCCCCACTAACATCTGTTCACCATTTATAATTCATTTTTAAAAAGATTTATTTTAATTTATGTCAGTATAATGAAAGGCTGCTTGTATGTATGTACACCTCGTGCTGGCCATTAATCATGTATCAGATCCCCTGGAACTGGAGCTAAAAATAGTTGCAAGCCACCATTTGGGTTCTGGGAATCAAACCCAGGTCCTCTGCAAGATCAGCCAGTGCTTTTTAACCACTGAGCTGTCTTTCCAGCCCATTTATGTTTTTGGTTGAATTCCTCAGTCATATATATATTTTTTTTAGATCAACTCCTAATTTTCCAGGTAAGAAATTGGTGAATGCAGAAATCCAGAGCGGTTATCCTCCTGCCTCCTGCAGTGGCTGGCCAAGGAAGTAGAAGGGTACACCCCAGGCATGAGAGGCTGGGATTATAGCTCAGTGGTAGGACATTTGCCTGGCATGCAAGAGGCTCTGAGTTCAATCCCCAGTGCAGGGGAAAGAGATAACAGGAACTGAGAACCCTTCCACCATCCCTAGCTCATTCCTAACCCCACAGTCTCCCCATCTAGATAGCTTTTGAGAAACTGAAATTAACTGACGTATTTGCAGGGAGATTATGGCATCCCGGGCTATGGTCCTACAGGAAGAAAAGGAGTTAAGGTAAATATGCTAAATAATTATTTTCTCAATTGATAAATCAAAATGATGGTGTGAAGGAAGTAGACTATTGACTTATGTAATGTTCTCTGCTGAAAATTTCAGGGCCCAACAGGATTCCCTGGGGACCCAGGGCAGAAGGTGAGGTACACATGAATTTCTTCTCTTGCCATGACCAAGGCCACCTTGAGAAATTAGATGAGCCATTGGTCTGGGTAGGATTGGAAGTGGGGGAGGAGCAGGGACACTGGTCGGTTGCTTCCCCTGGGCCTCACTAGGAAAGACTATTTTAACCCCATGAGTGTTTATATCAGAATCCATCACATCCTGCCCTTCGTTACCAGATGTCCTCCCCCCACCTTGCCCCAGTGACCCACATCCCTGACTTGAACCTTAACCTCTCGGCAGCCATCTAGATTAGTTCTCCAGCCTGGTGGTCTAATTCACTCAACAGCTTAGTTTCTGTTATTAATCCAGCATCATTGGACTTTGATTCCTCTCTCCTGAAAATCCCACCTTCTTCATGGTCTCCTATTCCCACCTTCTCTCTGTCAGCTGACCACAAACATCGTGTTCCCTATATTTTTGTTCATAAAGCTAACCTAGTTATTCTGTCTTCTTGATCCAACATCTTGCAAGGTCCTCACTGTCTATTAGATAATCTGTCTGCATGCCTCCAGTCTGTGGTTTCAGCAGGAGCTGGCCTCATTACATCAGTGTACGCTAGGGTTCTGTACAGTTCCCAAATCCCAGCCTGGCTTGTCCCTGTAATGTCCCAGTCAAGAAGAGACGTCTGGGTCTAAGGGAGAATAGCTAATGAATCAACTCCAGGAGAACAGCCAAGCTTCAGAACGTTTGAAAAGTGTTCTTCACTGATGGATTGCCTGAGGCTGACAAGAAGCTACATAAATAACTCTCAGGAAAGAGTTCTCATTACAGAGGATCAATTTTCTGATTTATTTTTAAAAGGGAGAAGTGTAACAATGATCGATGTGATATCAATAAATAACTACTACCAAAGTCAGATTGATTTTTTTTAAAGATAAACTTCTGTTTTTTAATTTAATTTAACATCTTAGGTTATTGACTTTTTCTCATTGGTTCTTTGAGAAATTTGTGTAGCATATCTTGATAATATTAACCCCTTTTCCCCATTTTCTCATAGATCCACTCCCCTTTCATACCCACCAAACCTAGCCTCCCACTTAAAAACAAACCACCAGATACAGCCTACATTGCCCTATACTTTTAGATGTGTGGCCTTCCACTAGGGCAGAGTCAGTATACCTAGGGTGGCATCTTTAGAGAAAATTGACTCTCTATCCTTGAAAAGCTATCAATTGCCAATAGCACCTTAGGTAGTATTGGAACTTCCTGTCTATCCCCGCTCCATGCTGGAGTTTTGTCCTGACTTGAGTTTGAGCAGGTCTTGTGCCTACTTCCACAGCTTTTAAATACATTCTTAAACTTTAGAAGTTTAGTGTGCATGGAGGGAGAGGCATGTTAACACAGGAGTGCTAGCATTCCAGATGTGTGCCTCTACATCTGGCTTTTTACATAGATTCCAGGGGATTGAACTCAGGACCTCAGCCTGGGGCCACTAGCACTTTTGCCAGCTGGAACAACTCCTTACTCTAAGATTAATGTTTTTTATCTTCAGTTTTCCCAGAAATAACTCATAGAACTAGGTAGTCATTCTTTAATACCTTAGGTAGTCAGTACTCTGTGTTTTCTAGCATAGGATCTGGTTCCTTTTAGCAACTGGATGGTCCCTGGGTTGATATTTATATATAAATATTTGGATTATTAGAGTACTGGAAGTAGTTTTGTGCCAATAGTTTAGTTCTGAATTTATGTCAAGATGTAGTTATTGTTGTATTAGCCTTCATTACACAATAATGACAAGATCAGTTTAAGTATTGATTACAGAGAATTTTTTAATCCTTTCATAGCAAAGATTTTAATATCTTGATATATGTGACCAGGGTGATGCTGGAGATCCTGGAATTCCTGGGGGGCCTGGACCCAAAGGATTCAAAGGACTGACTGTAAGTGGCCAATGACTCCAGAAAGAATAAGCGTTTCTTTTGGAGACCTTAGCTTTCCTACTGTGATGATAAATGTGTACTTTTGATTTATCCCAAGGGCATCTTGGAAGCCACCAACAAGTCATGTGACCTTGGGCATACCCTCTTAGGGCCTGTATTTCCTGAGTATCAGAACTGAACCTAGTGACACACATGGCTGCTTCAGGTTACTCTTGGAGCTGAAGCAGATATCTTCCCTGGGTCCCAGGGGATGTCTGATGATTCCTTTGGGTGGTGGAACAGAGTATTGGTTTAAGGGAGGACACTGAGGACACTCTGCTTTCCAATCAGCAAAGCACAGAGTAGAAGACTATGCTTTTTAAAATACAACTGGCTGAGACAAGCATCCTTTTACTTTGAAGTCTGAGTGCAATGCCTGTTACCCTGGGTGTGGAAGGGATGTCAGTATCTCTCCATCACTTCGAGTCTGGGGAATAAACATAGACCTCAGGCACCATCTTGTATGTGGGAAGTTATTTTTGTTATTTGATTTAAAATATTTATTTTTAAAATTCGATTGAAAATAGGTTTTTCATATAATATATCCTGATTTTTGTTTCCTCTCCCTCTACTCTCTGTTTTTTCCCACTTCCCCTCCCATTCAGATCCACCCTCTTCTGTCTTTTGTAAGAAAACAATCAGGGTTCTAAGGAATATAATATGGTATGATATGATATAATATAATGAAACAAACAAATTGAAATAAGACAAAACAAACTTGTTTAATTATTTATATTTTATGTTATGTTTGCTTGCATGTATGCACATGTACCAACTTTATGCCCTTGGAGGCCCAAAGAGGACATTGGATCCTTTGAGGTTAAAAATAATTGTGAGAGACCATGCTGGTATCAGGAACTAACCCTGGTTTCTCTGTAAGAACAGCAAGTGTTCTTATTCTCTGAGTCATCTGTTCAGTCCTTATTTTTTGATCTTTACAGATTAAGAATTTTTTACAAAATCTTTGTGTGCCCTGTTTTTCCCCTTAGCACCCATCCCAGCTTATGACTAATTTAGATTTAAGTTTACAGCCTGTGTCCGAGTCATGTATGCCACTAAATAAGGGGGCAGAGGGAGATGAGATGGATGCTCATCAATGTTTATGGGTCAGTGTCTTATATTATGGGCAAGGAATTTAATGTATATGAATTAGCTGCTATCTTTTACTTTTAATTAAATCATTATTATCACCATTATTATTTATTATACTAAGGATGGCACATACATTCTACATAAGCCCCCTGACACAGAGATAGCAGCCCTGTTCCATCTGTTCTTTTAAAAACAATTTTTGAGAAGTGTAACACATTATTTAAACTAAGATAATCATCGGGCTGGAGAGATGGCTGCGTGTCTAAGAACACTTGCTGCTCTTGCAGAGCTGCCGGGTTGAGTTTTCAGCTCCCACATAATTGGTTCACAGCAATCTGTAGCTGTGTTCCAAGGGCTCTGACGCCATCTTGCCACTGTGGGCCCTGCATGCTCATGGTCTGTATCCACAGGCAAAACACTGACTCATACAAAATAAAATATGAAATTAAAGCCTGAGATAGTCTCCATGGGTAGAAAACGTAGAGACTACATTTGTGTGTTCCTCTTTTCAGCTCTCTCAAGGCTTGAAAGGCGGGAGTGGACTTCAGGGGTCTCAAGGCCCTCCTGGTCGGAGAGTGAGTATGTGTGGGAACAGACTGGTGTGTCGTGGTTTCTGGTATACCCAATGGAACGGATGCAGAATTTCAAGGCGCAAGCACTGTGTCCAAGAAGCCAGTCACTGTGTCTCTCAGCTTACTATTAAGATGAATATGACATGTCCATGTCCTAGCTGAGAAGGTAGCTGTGGCATCAGATGACCAAGAGGAGATGCTGTAAGCGGCAAGAGCAATGCAGATGCTCTGTTACTGTGACTGATCCCTGAAGCCTTTGTAAGAGGTGTTGGCCTGCCTGCGTTTCATAGAGGTCTCCTGACAGAGGTCCAGCCTGCAAAGCAGGTTGGCAGATAGAGTTTTCCAGAACCACCCTCGTTGCCTTTTTGACCTTGACTTGGATTAGAGAGAGATTTGGAAATGTAACCACAACTTCCACTCTGGTTCCATTACAAGAGAAACGTCATCCCTGGAGGCACTTTCAGGCTCGCCTCCGCAGGCAGACCTGCATCTGTTTCACCTCTTCTCAAGTGGTTGGTGATTTGGTGTCTCTCCCCTCCCAGGCAGAGTCAGGGCAGAACTAAATATGGCTGGCACCTACTGTGTGCAGAAGACCCAGACAACACTGTGAAGAGTACATGAAAAAAATGCTCATCTTGCGTTAGTCATTGAAGCATTCTTGAACTTTGGAGCTAGCAAAGCAAACTTGCCTATGGTTTCTTAGCCAAATGACTCTATAGTAGAATAAAATAATAATTTGTAAAGGATACTTTGCTATACACATTGGGGAATGGGGGAGCAGCTAATCTGTGGGCCAGTTTTCTCTATTGGGGTTCATCTCTCCAGGCTCTAGGGCTATAATTAAGGTGTCACAACTCAGTCTTGTGCTTGGCTCAACTGGCATGAATGGGGTGTGTCCTTCTGTCTCCAGTTATTGGTTCTTTGCCTTTGTTAAGAACTTGCTTGGAGTTACTGTAATATTTGTGTATCTGCATGTGTGTGCATGCTTTTGTGTTTATCTATGCACCATATGCATGCAGAAACCAGTGAAGGTCAGAGGGGCCTTGGATACCCTAAAACTGGAGTTAAATAGGGTTGTGAGATACCAGTGGGTGCTGTGAACTGAACTTGGGTCCTTTGCAAGAGCGGCAAGTGCTCTTAACCTTTGAGCCATCTCTCCAGTCTGCAGAGTTACTCTTAAGTTCTCTCTTTTGGGACAAACTCTTCCTACTTTTGACCTCCTGAAAAAAAAATGTAGTTCCTACTATACATGTTACCCAGAAATTGTTTCTCTGTGTGAGTAGTCAGACATTCTTTACTGTTTTCTGTCCTAACTTGAAAGGAGGCTAAGCCTTTGAGATTCTTAGTGACATCTCCACTGGGCAGAACCATGGACAGCGCATAGTTCTGGTTAAATCAGAAATGTACCACCTTCTATCCTAGCACTTAGCAGGTATTCAACCGTTGTCGCATGGCTAGATGGATGGGTGATTGATGAATTGATGGAGGGATTGATAGATGGATTGATGGATGGGTGATGGTCAGACAGGTTACTCTGTTGTCATATAGAATAGAGGCTGACTTTGCTGACATTTCTGCTTAAGCAGCTTGGAGAGGCAAGTGCCCAAGGGAATGCTTGAGTTTGAGTATGTAAAGCATCTTTTCCCCAAGACAAACACTATAAACACACTGAAAGCCACTGCTAATGAAAAGTCCGATGCTGGGAAGAAGAAGGAGGGGGCAAAGGGAAAGACTCCAATGGAAGAGAACCTGGGCTGGTGTCTCTCCATAAGTCATCTCTGCTTGATTTCACCCAGCTATTTGTTTCTTTATTTTTTATTTCTGAGATTCTAATATAATTACATTTCACCTTCCTTCTCTTCCCTTTATACCCTCCCAAATACTTCTCCTCATTCTCTTTCAAATTTATGGCCTTTATGTTCCTTAATTGTTATTGCACACACAGATACACACACACACACACACACACACACACATTTCCTAATATGTATTGCTGCATACATATATGTATATATTCCATATATGAATATACCATATTATATGGTATAGTTATTATACCATAGTCAATATGTTATTATATGTTCCTAAATATAGCCTCTTCAGTCTGTATTATGCTACCTGTATGCATGTTTTTGGAGCTGACTATTTAGCACTGGATAGCCAGTTGATGTTTTTGCCTCCTTGGGAGGACCACTTTTCTCACTCTCAGCTTCCCTCAGTTGCCTATAATTCTTTGTGGGTTGAGGCTCAGGACCTTCCCCCTATTCACTTTGGTGTTCTATTGGTTTCATTCTTGTTCAGTCATGTTAATGAGACTTTATGGGTGGAGCGTCTGACATTACAAGGAGACACAGTCTCACAGCAAACTCCCTCCCTGTCTGTTTGTATTCCTTTGTTCCTCAGTCCTGTGTCATTTATGAGCTTAGCATGTATGCCCTTTTTTTGTGTAAATCTTATTTGCTATGCAATTGCCTTTGGTTCCTTTATATATACCAAGGCTTATTGTCTTTTGTGTTTTAAGCACTTTGGCTCTTTTATATATACTGAGGCTTATTGCCTTTTGCATTTTGATTTGTAAGATAATCTGTCTGCTCAGTACATCCATCTCCTTTGTTCTGCCCTGTGGAGAAAGTCTGCTGCCTAAAATTAGAAAAAAGAAAAAAGAAAAAAAAATAATTTAAAAAGACTCCTTTAGAGAAATATCTTCTAAGGATTGCATCTTTGATACAAACAAAGACTAATATACAACCCTGATGTTAATGGGAACAGCATTGTAGCTGACACACCGGGCCCATAGTACCTGGTGTGAATGGGAATAGTGCAGTGTGATTGACCTACCAGGCTCCACAGTACTTTAAGCACCTTCTGTCATTTCTATGTCCAAGAAAGGAAGAGAGGTCTAAATTTTTATTACTAAAGACTATAGTTCACAAGTCAATAACTTGCTCTTTTCCGTCCTTAGGGTCCTAAAGGCACAGCAGGGCAACCTATATATTCCGTATGTATCTCTTTATTCATGAAATATTCCCAGTTCATCGGGAACTAATCACATCTACTGGAAGGTCGCCGTACTCATGTTTATCCTTTCTCTCTTAAACTTTCCAGCCCTGTGAATTGATCCAGTTCCTGAGGAACCATAGTTGTGAGTATCTGAATGTTACAGTCAAGAGCATCAGTGGTTAGCAGGAACTTGGGGCTGGGTATGGAGTGGGTCTGTGGAATCAGAAGACTGAAGTCTTTGGAGAGGAGCCTCTGTAATAGGATTGCTTTGGGACTGGAGGGACATCTCATACCCAAGGAAAAAGAAAAGGCATAAAAGCATGGACTCATAATGTGTAATGTATATTAGAAGAGAAAATATGTACATGGAAGATAAGAGCAGCTCAAGGGCATATGAATTAGCTTTATTATGATGAAATTATATATGAATTATCATTATTAATATAACAATTATGAGCAAAATGATGGATGGCAAAGTACTCAAGGGATGGACCCAGAGATACAGTGCATGTTCAAGTACTTGAGTATTGAGTTTGGGTCTCTGGCATCCACATAAAAAGTAGCTAGGCACTTTCTTGTGTACATATTATGTGCACAGAAGGGGACACTACAGTTATATGCATCTTTAGTTCCAGCACTGGGGATTTTAGGGAAAGAAGATCACAAATCTAGCTGATGGCCACTGGGCTGTGCAAAATAATGGTAAGCTCCAGGTTCAAGAGAGACTTATTCCCAAGGAATAAGGTATGCTCCCATCCCTGGCTTCTGCATGCATACAAGTTAGTGTACCTGCACATATACATGTGTGGAGGAAGGGTTAGAAGTCTCTTCAGCACAGGACAGGAGGCCAAGAGGAGTGGTAACAGGGGAAACAAATGCTCAGTTTTTCTAGGCATTGCCAGTCTTTTCATGGAGACCAAACATCTTCCTTAGGAAGACCCCAGGTGAGTGAAGGCTAGTCACTGCAGAGTTCAAGACTTGGAGGGATTTGTTTTCCAGCATTGATTGAAGTGAGTCAGCTGGTAGTTACCTGGAGAAAGGGTAGGTGGGTTGCATAATCTGGTAGTGTTGAGTGGGTTGGCACTAAGCTTGTAAAGATAAAAGTTGGATGACATACCTTTGTGAGTTGGTAGAAGGTATCACCAAGGCTAGCATGAAGTTGAATCCTGGTCTCACTTCTGTGGATCCCCTGTTCTGCACCAGGTCTCTTTCACCCAGGGACTAGAGACAAGTTCTAAACTGGTAGTTGGGACCCTCCCCTGAGAATACAATTAATTTAGGAGGGTAGGGGGCAGGCAGAAGATGACTGACAATAGAATAGGAAGCTGAGCAAAGGCATATAAAGAGAATTTTAGGAAAATAAACCCACTAAATAATATTTAGTGATTTCTCCCAAAGTCATCTAGAATGTCTTGTGAATCCAAAGTCAATACACAGAGAGATGTTTTCAGCCTTGGGATATGGAGAAGGTTGGAAGTTACATGTTTGATGTCATCAGCTGTCTGATGGCTAGGGACATCTTAGTGACCACAGGATTAAGACAGATATAAGGTGTTAGTATGGTTGATGTAAGGGTTCATATGCCAGGATGGAAGGCAGCTTGTCACCAGTGCTAATGAACTTGAAAAAAAGAAGCCTGGAATGGTTCATTCGCTTCCTCGGAACTGAGTCAACTGAACATGGAGACTGTCAGGCCTGTGGTTTATTAAAGCTTTTTCAGCACTCTCCTTGATGTGCCTGAGATTTACAGTGAGACCAGATGCCGCCCTGCTCACAGAAATCCTTGGGGAAACTTCTGGAAGTTAAAAAAAAAAACAGTTGTATTTTTAATCAGAGACAAAATTCATTTGAAAATCCCTGCCCTCCTTGGTTCTACAAATAGAGAATCCCAAGGCATTCATCAGGAAAGAAAGCCAGACCCCATATTTTAGCCTTGTGTAGTTGAATGAGTCTCAGAAGGCTTTAAGACGAGAGACAAAGCAAATTGGATTTCAGCTCTCTGGCCATTTAATCAGAGCTGGATCTATTCTGTTTCTACAAGTCACCAGTCTTTCAACTTCAACTACAATTCTGCTGAAGCCGGCCTGCTCTGGTTCACAAGGGGAAATGGTCAGAGATGCTCCCAGATGAATACAGCTGCCCGGACAGCTCCCAGTTCCTTTAACCATGTTTTCCTGTAACTTAGAAATTAGCTTCATTTTAAGTGAGAACCCTAATCTTCATTTGGTTGGGATTCTATTGTTTAGATTTTTTTTGGGCTCCATGTTTCAAAATTATAATCAATCAATCTCTCTCTCTCTCTCTCTCTCTCTCTCTCTCTCTCTCTCTAGCCTGTTGGAAAGGTAAGTCTTCTGGCCATACTGTTCTTGATGAAATAGCTACTGTCTTTTGTTAAGACCAATTTGAAGAAAGTCTTCCTCCCCCAGGGAAAAGGGGACTTTCATCTTCTATGCAGACATTCCTCTTTTGATGGTGGCTGTGCCTGTAGTGTCATATTTTCTACCTGAGTGCAGTGACTCCAAAATCCCTCACACTATTGTCCCTTCTAGGGTCCGTCATGGTTTCCTACTCATTACAGAGTAGTTCCTATTTTGGGTGTAGACAGGAAGGTCCAGGGAGCAGGGCTCCAGTTCCTCTTTACTGTTCCCGTAATCATTGTCTTCTTAGATGTGATCAATGTCTTGCCTCCCTCTGACTTACATTTCGGCCTGCCATTTTACCAAGTAAAATGCACAAACCTTATATATAAAGGTGTGTATATATACATGTATATATGCATTTATACACATATATATATATATCTCACTATATATGTATGATACACACACACACACACACACACACACACACACATACACACAAATGACCAAGCCAGCTCAGTCAGTCAACAGGTTCTCCAGTGCAGGAGTGAGGATTAAAAAGAAAAAGAAAAAGAGGAGTGAGGATTTAAAAAAAACATTGTAACATGACCCCAGCCAGTTCTGAGGCTGAGGCAGGTTTATTTTTTCCCAATCCACTTTTATACTATTTTAATTATATGCAAGCACCAAGGGTGAACAATAAACACAAATAACCAAGGAACAAGCCAGGCAATAAGCAAAGTCCCTCGATTGATCAATTGATCGCTGTTTCTAAGGGCTTATCAGAATAACTGGAATATCTGAGCCCACTTCCCTGTCCTTGGCCAAAATCAGATTCTTGCCTGAAGCCTACTTCTTTTGTTCCTTCCTAAGATTAGGATTCCTGCCTGAACTTACTTCCCTGTTAAACCCTAAAATTAGATTCCTGCCTGAGCTTACTTCTTTGTCATGGCCTAATGTCAGATTCCGTGCCTGAAGCCCACGTCCTTGTCCTTGGCCAATGTCAGATTCCTTCCAAGTGGCCCCCCAAAGGCTTTCCACACATAAACCTATATATGTATCATACATGTATGATATATATACATACATACATAAATATGCATATATAAAGCTATATATGTATATCATGCATATACAACACCCCCCACACACACAAACACATACAAGACACAGCTACAAGCTACATACAAGACTGAGGCCTAGGCTCTACCTTGTCTGAGCCAACTTCACTGGTGTAAAGGTCATGGGAATAACTGTGATCTAGTGAAATCTTTTTAATAATTTTGCTTTTCATTGTCACAGAAAAGTGTCCCGTGTATCCAACAGAGCTGGTATTTGCTCTGGACCAGTCCTCCGGTACCACAGAAGGGAGATTTAATGAAACAAGGGACACCATCACTTCAATTGTCAATGACCTCAACGTCAGGGAAAACAACTGTCCCGTGGGAGCGCGGGTTGCTGTCGTTTCTTATGACTCGGACACCAGCTATCTCATCCGTGGGTCTGACTACCATAGCAAGAAGCATCTCCTGCAGCTTCTTTCCCAGATAAAGTACCAAGTGCCCCGGAAGGCCAGGGACATTGGCAATGCAATGAGGTTTGTGGCCCGCAATGTTTTCAAGCGGATGTCTCCGGGAGCCAACACCAGGAGAGTTGCTGTGTTTTTCAGCAATGGCCAGGCAGTCAACAGAGCATCCATCCTCACGGCCACAATGGAGTTCAGTGCCCTGGATATCAGCCTTGCAGTCTTTGCTTATAATGAAAGAGTTTTCCTTGATGAGGCATTTGGGGTAAGAATCTCCCTTGTTTATTTTTAAGATAGTAAACACTGCTAAGGCAACAGGAGAGCTGTGTGGAGTCCTGGGGGCAGAGGTGGATCCTCCTTACAGTGTTCTTCACGAGTCAGTACCAACCAGTTTGCTTGACCCTGTTATATGCCAGGCCCTGGAGCGAGAGTTTTATGTAACATGTTCATGTATTCACAAAACACTGACTTGAATGCATGCGCCATCTCCAAGTTAAAACTCAGAGAGCTGGAGTGTCTATGAACAGATTTACTTCTAAATGACTACTAAGTGTCTATCTGAGATATTAACTCAGGTCCATATGAAATAAAGGTATGTGAGTGGGTGCTCTGCTGTGCCTGTGGGTGTTCTGCTGTCACTGTGGGAGCTCTGCTGTCCCCATGGGCGCTCTGCTGTCCCTGTGGGCACTCTGTTGTGCCTGTGGATGCTCTGCTGTCCCTTTGGGCGCTCTGCTGGTCCTGTGGGTGCTCTGCTGGTCCTGTGGGTGCTCTGCTGGTCCTGTGGGAGCTCTGCTGTCCTTGTGGGAGCTCTGCTGGTCCTCTGTTGTCTAGTACTTCTCAGAATAGCCATCTTCTTGCTGTTGATTCATCAGTCAATAAGTCTTAACCTCCAATGGAAAAAGCTTAGGGGAGCTGTGAGCCCCTAAAATGGTTCAGGATATTTTATATATATGAATATTTTCCCCTAAAGATGTTCTTCATCTTGGGTCCCACAGATGTTAAAGGAATCAATATTCCTCCATCTTGCTTGCTTATCCAAAACAAAACAACCTAATCCCAAATCCTCAAAAACTGCAGACCCTTTTCATCTACTGTCCAGTGACTTTCAGTATATTGATTACTTGTGAAACACATATTTGTGTGTGTGTGTGTGTGTGTGTGTGTGTGTTTGTGTGGTGGGGAAGGAAGCACAGGGCAGCTGCAGTGGGGAAGAAGGCAGGTGACAGGACGTGATGTTCAGCCTGCAAGCTCCAATGACTCATTTCTTCCAGCAAGGCTCCGCCTCCTAAAGATTAGCAGCTTTACAAAACATCACTGCCAGCTGGGGGCCAAGCGGTCAAACACAGGAGCCAGTGGAGAGTATCTTACATTCAAACCACACCTGGTTCTGGAGCTGGGTGGAGTGATTTCATTGCTCAGGAGGCTACAGAGATCTCTTCATATGCATGCATTTCTATAATAAAGGGGGGGGTATGCTTGCTCCTGACTCTCACACTCACACACACACACACACACACACACACACACACACACACAGGCAAACAGACACACACAAACACACAGACATATACAGGCAAACAGACACAGACAGACACATACACACAGAACACACAGAGACACACATACAGACACACAGATATACACACACACAGATACACATAGAGACCCACACATACAGACAGACACACACACACACACACACACACACACACACACGGCACAAAAGTTCCTGATAAGAAAGATCTTAGAAGTCAAGGTCTTTTGGTTCCTGGTTCTAAGTTTCCCTGCCTCCATAATTTTACTCTCTCTGCAAAAACAAACAGCAACAACAAAACCCAAGTGACACCTCTGCTCTGAGAGGTACAACTAGTTCTAGGATAGGAGAAATCTGAAGGATGTCAAATTCAGTTTCCAGTCTCTGCTGGCACCACTTCCAACCCCCACGGAGGCCTCAGCCCCGGAGCACTCCAGCTGCTCCCCTCAGCACCCTATCCCAGCAGCTATTTATCACCCTTCTCTTACCACAGAGCACCCTTCCTGCTAATGCTCGCTGCAGCCCAGGCTGGAGCAATGCTTCTGACAGTCCTTCCGTGCACACCTCTGCCTCGACGCTCTTCCCCACTCTGGAGACCTCCCTCCTCCTCCAAAGCCCTCTCTCTGTACTTTTCAACTTTGGATTTTTATGTGTGTTTAAAAAATGTTGCCACTGTGAGAGGCTGGAGAGATGGCTCAGCAGTTAAGAGCGTGCGTGCAGAGCAATGCTCTTGCACAGGACCTGAGTTCAGTCCACAGCACCGTGTCAGGAAGATCCCAACCGTTACTCCAGAGCCCCAGTTATCAGATGCCTCTGGCTCCTGAAGGCATCTGCCCTCAAGTACCCATACCCCCACACAGATACACACCCACACTCGTAGTTAACACAAGAAATATTACTGTTTTTACTGATATTATAGCAAACACCCCACTGCTATAACCAGTATCTCTGTGTGGAGATAAATATTTTTATGTGGTTTTGGCCACTTTTTACCCTTCTGAGCCACCACAGACTCCTCACACTATTTTGAAATAGCTTCTTTGGACAAATTGATTTGAAAATACTGTCACCTCTTTTTCATCTCTGCGATTTGCCTCAAGTGGAAGCCAAATTTGCAGCACCCCTCCCGATGTTTCAAATGTTTAAATGTATAAAAATGTTTCAAGTTTTGGACCGAGTCTCTAGAAAGTTGTTCTGCTCTGTGGAGTTCCCTCCTGTGAGCTGAACAGAATGGACAGCTATTAAGTGCTCCGGCCTTCCCCTAAAGTGCTGCAGTTTTATGCTTGCTAGAGGACTCTCTGTCCATGATAGATCACTTACCCACTTCTGCCAAATCATTCTAATCAAGAGAGGAAGAATGCATTTCCTTGACCCAACTTCTTGCTTTAGTTATGACCCCATTTCTTAGTTCCCCATACAGTTATTTCTCAGGAAAATTGCCTGTTTGCAGTCTGCAGCGCCTCTTCTTGCATATTCTCCCTCTCTCCTTCCTCCTCCCCTCCCTCTCCCCTGTCCTTCCCTCCTTCTCCCTCCCTCCCTCTCTCTCTCCTCTATTTCCTTCTCCCCACCTCCCCCATTTCTCCCTCTTCCCTCCCTTTTGCTCCTTCTCCCCTCTCTTTTTCCCCCCTTGATCAGTTTCACTCCCGTCTTGATATGCTGTTTAGCTTGAACCCATGGACTCATCTTGCTTCAGCATCCTGGGAGCTGAGAGCAGGCACAGACAACAACCTGGCTCTCACGTTCTCTCTTGAACAAATCCTGGTTACAGATTATTCCTGCTCCTTTTCAGATTATCCTTCTCTCCCAGTTTCTAGGTGAGTTTCATTTCAATGGTACCTAGCATTTATCCATTCTTCCTACCCAACTCTGTTTTGAAAAGAAATGACTATTTCTCAATGTAGAGATGATGTACTTAGTTTTATGTTTACGGTGGCTCTACCCCACTAGAGCATAATGCAGAGACATTTTTATCTATTCTGCTCCTTTCAGTACCCCAACATCAAAACTATACCTATACCATTGTTGGCATCCAATACGTATTTGCTGAATCTAACCCATAATTGTTGGATGTGTGAGTAAATGAAGAACATGGGGTTCAATCCCGTGAACTAATTCATTGGTTCACAGAGTGAGTGTGTAGGTTTTAGATGTGGGGCCAAAAATGATCAGCTGTAGAGTAACACCCAGAGTGTCTAGTTTTCTAAGAATTAGAGGAATAGCATATAACTCTCATTCTAAGGCTGAAGCCATTACAAGTATGTTCAGACACTTAGCCCTTTCCAGAAAGGCAGAGGGCCTGGCTTTCCTCATCTTTCTGTGATCTGAGGGAGCGAGAAAAACAGCCCTGGACAAAGCTGTGGATTGAGGGGTTGTGTGTCGCCAACAGGAAATGGTATTGCTCCTTTCATTGTAATAAAGGCATCTGATTTGCATAGGACCACAAAAATAAAGGACCCCAAATTAGGTATTGACTCAAAGAATTAATGAATGAGCATTACACGTTGCTTATTTTGATGAATATTAGAGCAAAAACAGTAATCAAGAAACAGATGGGTTGAGAATGAGGGGTAGTCATGGAGTGACAATGGAGGACAGAGGGGTCACAGCAAGGATGCAAATAAGATCAGGGACTTCAGTCTGTTGCTGTTTGAAAGAAACTTCTTTGTTGTTTGTGATTGAGAAGGTCCAGGAGACATGAGGAAGACAAACCCTTCTGATGGAGTGCAGTAGGAATGCCCTGGCATCACCACCTTAAGTGACTGGTGGAGATCTACAAATCAACAGTTTCTGAAGGGCCCAAGTGTAGACGCTGGCGACGTGTGTATTCCATTGTTGAACTGAGCCCAGCTCTGCAGCTATGGAAAGGAGGTCTTAACACTGGGCTAGAGAAATGGTTTGGCAGTTAAGAGCACTCTCTACTCTTTCGGAGGACCTGTGTTTGCTACCCAGCATCCTACAAGATGACCATTTGTGATTCTAATCTCAGAGGCTCTAACACCTTCTTCTGGCCCCAGGGGCACAGGCCATGCATCCACAGACACATGCATGCAAAGCATCCAAACTCATTTAAAACATCTTTATCATGAAATAGGGATGCTGATTGTGTGTGTGTGTGTGTGTGTGTGTGTCACACATGCAGGGGTGGGGAGGAGAATAAACCAAAGGATTACAATACAAAGTTATAATGACTGTGAGCATTTTTCAAGCTTTTCCTCATAATCAGCACATAATAATTCTCTAATAAAGGTTTAAATTGCACAAACAATGTTTGCTTCTCTTTTTCAATGCAGTTTGATGACACTGGGACATTTCAGGTGATTCCGGTTCCTTCAGTTGGAGGTTATGAGCCACTGGAAAAGCTTCAGCGCTGCACACTTTGCTATGGTAAGATCGATGGGAATGATTGACTGTGCAGGAGGCTTAATGCTTTCCCAGTGGCTGTTGGATTGGGCTTTAGAGAGAGATTTCTGTTTATGACGGTAGGTTCTATTTTCAACTTTCCAGTTTTGGAAGGTGCACTATGTCAGGATTCCAATCTTTATTGTTTATAGAGTTTCTGTAGAATGTGAAAACTGTTTTTGAGAATTACCTGACTGGTGTAGTCTCTCCTGGGACAGTGCTATAGTTTGTATTGAGAGTCTCTAAACTACTGAAAATACTTTCTATGTGAGTTTGGGTATGATTGTGGATTTCAGAGACATATGCCACCTAAATCTGCTTTCAATATAGACCCCCTGTCATTAGTTGTTAGTTGTCACAACAGTCCTGGGATACTGGCCACTTCTTGTTATTTTAAATATGAAGTATTGATAAGTTCATTATTTCTTGGAAACTCTGAGTGTCTTGTGCTGTTACTGATCCCATGATGCATCTCTCTGTATGTTTTCAGACAAGTGTTTTCCAAATACCTGTGCGGAAGAGCCTTTCTTTCCTGAGAATTCCTACATGGATGTTGCATTCCTCCTAGACAATTCCCGTAATATCGCCAGTGATGACTTCCAAGCTGTGAAAGGGCTGGTGAGCTCGGTGATTGACAGCTTCCAGATCACTTCAAACCCTTCAGCCTCTGAGTCTGGTGACAGGGTTGCTTTGCTGAGCTATTCTCCCCCAGAGAATTCCAGAAGGAAGGGCAGGGTGAAGACAGAGTTTGCATTTACAACCTATGACAACCAATCAGTCATGAAGAACTACATCCACACTTCCCTCCAACAGCTCAATGGAGATGCTACCATCGGTCTTGCCCTACAGTGGGCCATGGAAGATCTCTTCCTGGGAACCCCCAATCCAAGAAAACACAAGGTCATCATTGTGATTTCAGCTGGAGAAAACCACGAAGAGAAGGAATTTGTGAAGACGGTGGCTTTGAGGGCCAAATGTCAGGGATATGTCATTTTTGTAATTTCTCTGGGCTCCACACAAAGAGATGAAATGGAAGAATTAGCCAGCTACCCACTTGATCACCATCTGATACAGCTTGGGAGAATGTACAAGCCAGATCTGAGTTATATTGTGAAATTTCTGAAGCCCTTTGTATACTCAGTCAGACGTAAGTCATTATTCGGTTATTTTCATTTGTTTTAATGGAGTAGTATTTGGTAGTAGTATTGATAACCTAAGATCAATATCATGAGATCTATAACTAATCCAAATATACAAATTTGGTAGTGACTGGAGCCAAAGCAGGCACATACCCTGAGTGGATCCCTTGGGTATAAGATGGTGAGACTTTGCTATGGTAGAACAAATCTATGGAGCAAAAAAAAATCACAGAGTGACTGGTGGTCTCCTGAGCTATATTTTTTCACCTAGAAGAAGTTCTAGCAGCTCTTAGAAAGTATGGTTTGAACATTTAAATGAGTTCATTTCCCAATCTTGGCCCAGAGTCGAGAGCTATGGGAGGGTGTGGTGATGACCAATCATGTCTCACAGGGATCCTAAAAGCATGGAGGCAGCTCCTGTTCAGAAGGGCTCGGGTGGAGCCTGAGCCGGTTGGTCGAAGGCGCCTGAGTCATGCCAGTGTTGTGGTTCACAGGCCACACTTTAAGCACCCTGGCTCTAGTCCAGCATGCTGTAAAGTGTTACCCTTGGGATACGGGCCAACCCACAAAGTGACCCATGAGGTACAAAGTTCAAAGACTGAGAGCAAGCACTAGAAAGCTTTTTAAGAACTTGACAATGATTGCTGGACCATAAAAGTACAGGGTCAGTGGACTCTGTGTCATCGAAGATGATAAAGAGCAACAGTGTTAGCCTGCTGAGGTTTAGAAATAGCACCTTGTCTTGTCCAAAAATGTCTGGAACGGTTTTCTGATTCTTATGGTTTGCAAGTACTATTAATGTCAAGTAGGTAAAGCTAAGGATGATGTAATTGCTCTACCGTTCACAGGATGGAAATCCAGCCCTCTGACCAAAAATAACCTAAGCCTGAAGTACCAGGAAGTTTGTTGAGGAATCCTTGTGTTATTCTTCCTAACACAAAATTAAATACCTAAGGCAATTAACTTATAAAAAGGAAAGGTTTATTTTTGGCCATGGTTGTGGAGTTTACTCTTCAGAGTCAGGGAGCCTGCGTTTTGTGCCTTTGGCATATCATGGCCGAAGTGTGAGAGAAAACAAATTTGCTTCCAATAGAAGCCAGGAAACAAGGCAGACAAGGAGGGGTGTGACCTAGGAGGGGTGTGACCTAGGGACCTCGCATTAGGCCTTACTTCCTAAGGAGTAGGGTGTCTCCCAGGAACCCTGACCAAGTTCAAACTCAGAGACTTCTGGGGGACATTTATCCAAACCATAGCACTGTCTTCTGGAAGATTCCAGAAAATGGAGCTGAGCCTGTTCTTTCTGGAATTCTGGCAGGTCTATCTAGAATGAGGTTTGGCCCCCTCTGTTTCCCTAGTGTTGAAGGAATGTCCCCACACCACAGCGGGAAAGTGTCTCCCATGATTCATATTCAATTGTTGAGCCCATTACCCGTTTCCCTGGGGATGCTAGATTATTGCCTTTAAACCTAACATTGACTCATTTGGATGTCATAGGAAGGAATTGAAATAAATGCTTTCAAATACATTTGATGCCAACCTTTCAACTGGAGTAGAACATTTTATTTTATAGTAATTCTTTCAGGTGTTACATCACTGTATGTCACCCCCGTGCATGCATATGAAGAACCCCTGTGCAGTAGACTTCGAGGTCATCCTCAAACAGCTTCTCATCTGAGACTCTTGCAAATGCTCAAAGTTTAGAATTTTGGCTTCTCCACCCCAGAGGCACGGCTGTCTGTTGTTCCCCACACCATATTGTCTTTTGTGCTCTCCAGATGGCTAACAATGTCAAAAGTTTTAAGAGCGTCAGAATAACTCAGGTCTGCAGGGCTGGGAAAGTGGCTTTGCAATTGAGCAAAGCTTTGACCCCCACGGTCCCTGCCTTCCTGAAAGAATGCACTTCATCTGTTGGAGTTAAATGACTGCTCTCAGATTTTCGGGTCCTCGAGAATCTTTCCCAGAAGTGCAGGCTCCAGTTCTGGGAATTTTTGCTTTTCTGTTTAAAAGAAAATTTTTGCTTTTCTGTGACATGATCCCTCCTTCCGCCCATAGCCACTGTCAAAGGAACTAATCAGAGACACGGTCTCATTTTAGACAAATAGAAAATAAAAGTGTATCCTAGAACCAGAGAAATGAAACTACAGAGATTCTTTGAGATGCTTTCATGCTTGAGTCTTAGCTCTTCAATAACCAAGGGCCTTGTTTCATCAAAATTGTTCTCCTGCATGAGAGAAAAAAATTTATAGTCCATGGTACACTATATGGCTTATAGACAGTGCAGAAAGAGCTTAAAGAGATGTATTGTGTTGGCAGGAAGTTAAAATCCTTTCTGAGGCCCCTTTTCTCATAGGAAATCAGTGCTTATTGGTGCAGAAGCAAAGAAATAATATCATGTAATAAGACACCGTCTTTTCTATGTTTGAGGTAGTAGTTTTAAGTCTGGGGAAAAAAGCCACTGAGAATCAGCATACATTGTCTTTCAGATTATGTTATCGAGGGGATGCAGTATTCACGTGTTTCTGCATTACAATTAACCCATCCCTGAAGGGTTAACCTTGAGCATATTCCCGTGATCCTATAACTCTTTGGCTCCCAAAATCCTCAGACGCCGAAGCTGTGAATGCCGTTTCTAGTTATCAGTATTTTCCATTTTCACCGTGGCCAAATGCTCTTGAAATGTGTTACTAAGGTTTGATTGCCTTGAGAGGATTCCTGTTCGGCTCTTCTTTGCCTAGAAAACCCAATTTCTCGTTTGGAAATCAAACTATAACTTTGTTCCCTCCGTAGGCGGATTTAATCAGTACCCGCCGTCGCTGCTGAAGGATGACTGCAGACTCGTTGATTTAGAGAGGGGAGATGCGTCGGGCCATGGCCTCCGGTGGGTAGCAGGGCGGCCATAGTTACAAGCACTTGTTAATTGACTGGACGGTGTGTACCTGGCTGAGGTTGTTAGGCAAAGGAACCTAACAAGGTCTCTGAGGCAAAGGCTCTCCATGGCCCCTATCTTCCACAGAAGCACCCTCGCTCAGTTCAGTGTGCTTTCCACTTTGAAGGTTTTTTTTTTTTAATTTTATAAAACTGTGAACTTCATTAAATCTCACCTTTAAAGGCATGGTTTCCTCCTAAGTGTCTGATAAACATTAACCCTGAAAAGCAAACAAACAAACAAACAAAAGTTCACAGCTCATCCTTAACTTCACTGCCCAGAGCCCGAGGCTCTGAGTTCTTTTTGAATTGGACTGAGCTTGTGTGAGCTACACCTGTTCACCTGTCACCTGTCACCTGGTCAGCTGCCTGGGCTCCCATCCCTTTGAGTAAGGTCCCATTTATACTTAATGGTCCTGACTAAAGCAGCTCCCTCTTTGACACTGATTCTTACCCCACACACTGTTCACAATCCACAGCCTTGGTTGGGCATGGTGTCCCACTCCTATAACCCCAGTTCTCTGGAGGTGGGTACAGGTTCAAGGCCAATCTGGGCTTCATAGAAAGACCATGTCTTTTTAACTTAACCAACAATGCTCTTTTTGAGCCCTTTATACCTTCTCTAAGGCACCACGGCAGCTGACCCCAGTGTCTCATCTCACTAAATCTAGATCTGCATCTGAGCTATTATTTCAACCTCAAAGCATCCAGCAGAAGACCTTATAGGACAATTGCACATGCAAACAGTTTTCGCTCATGTTGTATCTTAAGTGCAAATATGACAGTTGGTTGAATCTGGCCCCTCAAATACTGTGAGCCCAGCCCTTATCGGTTGCTTTTTAGCTGGAGCTTCGCTGAGCTTGGGTCCCTGGCCAAAGCTACTCCCTTATCTGACTGCACTAAGCAAGATTGCTTCTTAGAGGAGATATGACTTCTTCCAGGTATCCAGGAGCAACTAGAATTCATGTGCATGCATGCTTGTTTAATGCCAGATTCTCGTTTATTTGGTAGTTTAGCAAGGACGGGTCCAGCAGCCAACCCCTTGGAAAGACAGGGCAGCATTAAGGTCCAGTTGAGCAGCTTCCCTTGAATAAGCCACACAGACTTTTAAATAGAGCTGCAGACAGGATATGTCGTTACTTAAGCACATACAGACACAAGCCCAGCTGTAAATATCGTAATGCTTGTGATTCTTTCCCAACTACTAAACCCAAACAACTTTACACATCAAATCTAAACAATCAAACAAAACAATGCCATGCTAACTTCAGGCGGCGAATGCTTCTGGTTTTCTAAAGCTGAAGATTTGAAGACCAAAAGTGTACCCTATGGCCACTCTGCAGATTCACCTGGGCCTAGCTGGGCTCTGTTGTTGCCTGATAGCCTGGCTTCTTACCACAGACTCACAGACACACAAAAACAAGACATCTATGCAATGTGTCATGATGTCATTTGGCCTTCATGTGTTGCAACAGTACTATTTCATAGGTTACATCTATCTGTTCTGCCTTACAACTAAATAATACTTCTGGGTCCCAAACACCAGTATCAAACACAACTGCAAATGGTAAGTTAAGAGTGACATCGTCAAGAATATGCTTGTATGTGTTTTCTGTTATCATCTAAATAAAAACATAATTCTAAACTATCACAAAGAGCCCTTAAACCACCCATCTAAATGGTGGGCCCATTCCAAGGGTTTCATCCACAGCCTCGTTCCTCTACAGACAGGGCCTTGTCCATTAAATGACTGTTTTCTATGGTAATTGGTATCAGTCTGAGGTATAAGGTTGTTCCAGGGGCTGCTTAGGGAATGACTTCCTCATAATTTATTGACAACTCTATGTATATCAGACTTGGCTTATCCCAAAGGAATGTTCCATTGATTAGAAGTGAATGAGAGGAAAGGAATATCAAATGGAGATTAATTCATGGATTGAAATTAATTCAGAATTTTCCAGAACCCAGTTTTTTCTTTTTTCCTGTGTATGTATGTGTATGCATGTGGATGTTCATATGTGTGGGTGTGTGTGTGTGTGTGTAGGCCAGAAGACCACCTTGGGTGCTGTTCCAAGGGTACCATCTTCCCTTGTTTGGGGTTTGGTTTTGAGTCAGGGCCTCTCACTGGCTTGAGCTCTCTAAGTGGGCTGTGCTGGACTGATGGAGAGCCCCAGGAGTCCACTCAGCTTTTCCTCCTGGAGCCTGGATACCAAGCAAACGCCTGTATGGTCAGCTTCTTCATGGGCCTTCTTGGGGACCAAACTCAGGTCTTAATGATTGCAAACCAAGCCCTTTACCAACTGAGCTATCATCCCCTTTTTAAAATAAATAACTAGGGAACCATATTAAAATGTTTGGATAATTTTTTTGCATCTTTCCAACTTATTTGGACTCAGCCGGAACTTATCTTTTCTATGTCTAGATTGACTGCTACGCTGCATGAGGTTTCGGCAAGCAAGAACAGCCTGGCCAGTCAAGAGCTGAATGCTAGGAAAGACACATCTTTTATGCTAGAGGGTCATGGAGGTGACCATTTGGTTTACATTCCAAACCAAATGCTAGAGCCACATAAGTTAGCGAGTCACCGTGGAAATGACCAGGAATGTGTTGCAATGGCAAGTCTCACTTCTGGTAAGAACTTGAACCAAATGATGGACTATTTTCAGGCACCTAGAGCCTTGTCTTTTAATACTAGCATAGAATTAACGGAATTGAGGCTGGAATCTGAAGCAGTTTAGAATAGTGGGTTCAGTGGCAATTAACACAACAAAAGTAGTAGCGGATGACAGCTACAGCCCTGGGAATTGCCTCGCAAGGTCTCAGAAATGTCCACGATGCAATTAAAGAGATTAGAACATCAATATGGAAGTTTGGTATGGTTCAGAACATGAAAATATAGTGATTATCAGAGCAAGCATGAGATCAAAACAACCTCTAAAACTTGGCTTGGCCATTGCCCCAGAATTTGTGCTTACACAAGAAGGTTTAAGTTTTATTTTTGAGATACCCAGAAATGGCAGAGTGTGCAACTCCCCCCATGGCTTACTCAAAATATTTTAACGTCAACATTTTAATGGCTTAACACAAACTAATATGTAAGATAATGAACATGTAAGATACATAAATAGATCTTCATTTGAAAATGTGAGGGGCTGAAGGAGCGTCCCTTGCTCTTGCAGAGGCCCGGAGTTTGATTCCTAGTACCCACGTGGCAGCTCACAACCATCTGTCATTTCACTTCCAGACAATCTGTTGCCCTCTTCTGGCATCCGCATGCACTGTGCACACATGATGCACGGTCATACGTGCAGGCAAAACGTCCATACACATAAAAGAAAATATACAGTTAAAATAAAAAAATGTGAAATTTCAAACACACTACTCAGTCATCCAAACTCTGCATCTATAATCTTCCAAAATAACCATTTGGCCAGAATGTTGGCATTTTAAGTATTGTATCCAATGTATCCTATGCATGACTCGAATATGCAAATATAAAAGAAAAAAGGTTGAGCTTCATGCCATATTGCTGATTCTCAGCAGCTTCCTGGATAGCTCTTCTTTTTCTTAGATTTAACACTTGTGTCCCCATAAGTATTTTGGAAGTATAAGTATTTGAACTTTACTTTTAATATAGCCAAACTAGCTTTTGTAAAACTACAGTAAAGAATTTAAAAGCTAATCAATTATTAGTTGAAAAAGAAGCTGTGTTCGCTTTAAAAAGAAGATTCTCAGTAAACTTGGACATGTGTCATACTGTGGTGTCTGTGTATTAAACCTGTATGCGACTTCATTAAGGCAATTTTAAACTCTTATGTCGGCATAGCCTGAACAAGAGAGTTAGATGCTCTTTTAATTGGATAGTGTTGATTTTGTTTGTTCACTGAATGGTACGGAGATTACAATTTTCCTCAAGGCACAGGAATCCATTCTCGCTTATAGAGAAGAATAAAGTGCATTTTGGCAGAGGGTCAGAGTGGGAAAGGGTGGTTTGTGATGGCTTTGTTAGAGGCAACCATTTTGGAAATGGATCAGAGAACGGGGAGGGGGAGGGAGAGAGGGAGACTTCCTTGCAACCATCAATAGTGAGACAATGACAGCAATTTAAGAAGAAAGGCTTTTTGTTTGGCTTTCCAGATGTCTGAACAATCAAGACCCTTGGCAGCCACTGTGGGTTCAGTTTGGTTAAAGAAATAACCTGTCCACATTTGTATCAGGAGGATAAAAAGTAAACAGTTTCCCCACCAAAGTTCTGAAGTGTGGGGGGATTCCTGTAGAGGACTGAGGTTGTGACAGCCTGGGAATAGTGCCTCAGACCCGGGGATGGCATGTTTATGTCTTTAATCCCATAAATAAGTCTGAGTCACAAATGCTGTCTGTCTGTCTCTGTCTCTTCCTGCCCTGCCCTGCCCCGCCCCGCCCCACACCACCCTTCTCTTCTCTCTTAAATCTTTTGTAACCAGTTGCCAAAACCTGTTAAGGACTTTCTGTATGATGGACTGTCCTTCTGGGGTCAGTTGTGATTCCAAACCTTTACTCACAGAGCAATAAGCCTTCATAAGTTCCAGATGCACGGTACAAATTAGTTGGTAACTTCGATGAGTGCCTCCATATGCCGAGGGCATTGCTCACTTAGCATGTGATTCCTGCACTGATGGCTGACCTTTCTGTCCTTGAATGGAGAGGCCTGAGAGAAAGTCCTCAGTCTCAGCCATTTAAGAATTTTATAGTGCCTGCACCCTGTGGGCTGGCAGCGGGCTATCACCATCTTCCACAAGATGCCCGAACCCTGCCCGCCTCCCCCAGTTAGCCTCTCCGCCTGCTGCTTCTGCCTGCTCTGGCTTGCACCAGACTCATCCTCAGCCCCACTCTGTGAGGCTATCTGGATTCTATATGGCCTCTGGTTTGAAACCAACTGTTCACGTGACTCTTACAGTGAGGTTCCTCCCTCCTGGCAGCTGCATCTGGGGAGTCACTAGAAATGAATCCTCTAAGTGTTCATCCTGGGCCTAGTCAATCGTTAGTTCAGGAAGTGGAGCCCCCAAAATGATGGATTTAAATTTTTGTGCATTTGTTTCTTTGTTTTGTGTGTGTGTGTGTGTGTGTGTGTGTGTGTGTGTGTATGTGTTGTATGTAGAGGGTTAGAGAACAACTTGGCAGGAGCTGGATTTTCTTATATCATGTGGGGTCTGAGAATTTAACTGCCGTATCTGGAGACCTTTATTTATTGCCACAGCTGAAGGGTGATTCTAGTATCTGGTATGGGTGGAGGCTACAGCATCTACATCTGTTCATTGCTGCTACCACCATTACCCCAGGATCTTAATTTAAAACAACAACAACAACAACAACAAACTCAAAGGAACCATAAACTAATAATAAAATTTTGAGCATAAAACTTCAAAAGCATTTATCAAACTGAGCTTTTTTCAGTGTTGGATGCATCCTTTGTCTCCCCCACAGGCATATTGCTTTCCACAGCTTTATTCAACTGCATGTTCTATTTTTTTTCCCCACACAGTATCGTGTCTAACATTACCCAAATTGCTGTAAACTCTGTACTGATTTTTCTAAATACTCTCATAATGTCCCTTCAATGAATGGATATCTTTAGCTATTGACCTCTTCTTGAGCATGTTAATTTGATTTTGATTTTTGCTGCCACATATTCAATTTGTACATACATTCGATTAAACTCAAATCTGCACTGGATGGCAGAGTTGGCTTCCGAGCCATCCTTGGAATGTCAATCTGCTGATGGTCTGTGTCGCATCAGCCTCTGGTCATCTGCACCAAAGACCTGACCGGTTTTACCAACGCATGTCATGTGGTTGGTTATGGCTATGGGATCACTTACAAATGATAAATGATGAAGTACATTCATTTACCAAACCTGAAAACAACGTAAATGGAATCATTATTTTGGAGAGTTATTTTCAAATAATTTTGGCAATACAGTTCTGCTATTTAAATTTTTTTCAATTTAATTTTTAAAACTTGCTTATAATAAACACCCCTAGAAAACATAAAGCACACAAAACTTTATTAAAACCGGAGGGTGAGTTTGCGGGTGCTTTGGGTGTAGTGATTCTTGAAGGAGGTAGTGCTTTTCCTCAGGAAGCAGGCCTTTTCTTCTGACTCTGGTTTCTGAGCACAAAAAGGTTTGTAAGTGATGTTCTGACAATCTGAGAACCACCTAGAAAAATCAAGGCCAAGAAGAACATTTGTTCTTTCTGTTTTAAAGCTATTTCTGCTTTAATGAGAAGAGGTTCTTACATAGAAAAAAAAAAAAAGAGGGTTGCAAGGGTTTTGGTTTTCCCTCGGCGTGTTAATGGCATTCAGTGCTGTGCACAGACTGTGCTGCCTCCCCTACTTTCCCGGCTCTGGAACCCTCTAGCCTATGACCTCACCAGACAGAGGGGAGGACAGGCCTGGGCCGCTGCGTGAGATGGGAGAGGTTCGTAGAGTGCTGCCAAGTCCTCTGCAGATAAGCGCGCAGTGGACTCGTCCTTTCTGGGGCCCGTGTGAGTGCATCTGTAAGTGAGGCCAACAGGCTGCATTTTCTTTTCTTATCGAAATTCTGCAGAATTTTACCATTGCAGGAAGGATTTTTGTAGCCCTAGGAGTTTTCTTCTTGTTTACTTATAAAGATTAAATTTGTGTAGCACTTTATAATTTGTTGGGAACTGTGCAAATTCCTTTTTTTTTTTTTTCAAAACCTTGTGAGAGTGTCAAGTATTATCATGGCATTTTGTAGAGAGGAACTGAGGCTTAGAGACGAGCCGGGGTCGGGGGTCACTGATTAACAACAGGCAGAAATAAGACTCAAACTCCTAAGACCTGTCCATAACCACTGCTCTGTAAGGCCCACTGGAGGAAAAGGAAGGCTAATTTTATTTATGTCATGACATACTTTTAGAAGAAAATATTCCCTGATGGCTTCTGTCAGAAGGAATACCAATAGACTGAAGACAACTTTCTTCAGATCAGGCCCCGGAGCCTTTCTCTACCTGGTTAGTGTGCACTTTACTGTTTCTGGTCTACCCTGACGTTTGATGACTCCTTCATCTGAAGGAGTCTGCCATTGTGACAGATTGGGAAAGATTCTACTTATAGGCTTTTGTTTCTTGACTAAATCACTGGACATCTGCATGCTTAGGTCTGCTCAGGTATGAATTGGAGCAGTGGCTATCCCAGTCTCATGCTAAAAGGAAGATTTGATGACAGAAGGTAGGTGGAGACCTGAACCCAAGACCTAAAGTAGATGGAATGCTTGGTTTAGTACCAGAAAGCAGAAACAAAAAGAAAGCACCGCCAATTTCATGGGTTACAGTTGGGGAAACGTTGAGCTTGAACAATACCTGCTCCATGGGGATCTAAGGGCTGGTTTGGGGGTTAAGAGCTTGCTGCTCAGTGGCTCAGACGACCTGGGCTTTATTCTCAGCATCACATGGTGGTTCATAATCATCCAGTTTCTGGGGGTCTTGCACCTTCTTCTGGCCTCTCTGAGCACCAGGCATGCATATGGTGCATAGACATGTATGCACAAACACACACCACATACACACACACAAAGATAACACACACATACAAAGATAACACACACACCATTTTTTAAAAAGAAAAAAATCAGATATTTTTCACACGAATAGAACTCAATACATAAATTACCTTTGTAGCTTATTCAAAAAAAATCAAACAAACCAACAACCCTTGACTAAGATGTGAAGTTACTGCAACATGTTTTTAATTCCAACATTCAGGGGGCAGAGGCAGGCGAATCTCTGAGTTTGAGGCCAGCCTGGTCTACAGAAGGAGTTCTAGGACAGCCAGGGCTACACAGAGAAACCCAGTCTTGAAAAATAAACAAACATAAAGCAAAACAAAACAAAACAACAATAACAACTGAAAAGAAGATGAAAAGAAAAAACCCATGGCTTATTTTGGCACTGGCTGCGGTCCAAGGCAGGCCACTGGATCCCTCACAAATGCCTATGAGATTTCCCACAAGTGCCATGACCGACAACCCTACTGATTTAGCACACTCATCCTGTACAGAGGGCTCATTTCTTCAGATGCTCCCCGCTCCCTAAATTTCCCTCCCACCCCCGCTTGGCTCCAGGCTCACCATCCTTGGTTAAAGATGGGCTTCTCTCTGGAGAGCACTTCCTAGGAAGCCTGACCACATCATTGGTTCCATCCAAGTCTTGCGCGTGGCGGTGAGCCAGATCTCGGCCCCTCTGCCCTTTTAACTCTGTTCTTCCTCAGAACCGAAGGCAAGAATTTAGTTACGTTGACATCTGGGGAGAACGTTGAGCATTGCTGCGAGCTGTGTACATGTTTTATTTAGGCTCCCGCCAGGTTTTCTTAAAAGAGAAATATTTCCAAAGCCTGAACCTTCCCAAATAACATAAATTTAGACTCAAAAATAGAACAATCCTACTTTAAGGTTGGACTAAATTTTAGAGTTTTCAAAGTACGGTCATCTATATTTAGTTTTTGGGAGGTTTTTTGTTTTTTTTGTTTTTTGTTTTTTTGTTTTTTTCATGAAAATCTAAGTACAGAGGGAGCCTATTTTTAAGGGTTTCTTGTAGGTGGTTTTTGCCTCTTTGGAAAAGGATTTGTTGCTGGGTACTTGGAAGGGGGAAATGAGATTTTAGTTTATTATAAAAACAAAACTAAAAATGAGAAAGTGATATTTCTAGGCATACATGGAATGGCATTTGACAACTCCAGTCAGTCAGTCAGTCCTTCCTCTCCTACTATAGCATCGGTGTGATCATGGCCTCTATGTTTATGGAAGTCGGCTGGTTGGCCCCTAAAAAGACTGGTAACTGAGAGTTGGAAACCGAGCTCTTGGTGATAACACAGATAGAGGTCAGTCAGGCCCAGAACTGTGAATCCCCAAAAGGCAGGAAGCCCATTCTCTCCTCAGCACAGTCAGGCCCTCCTGTGCTGTGGCTGTGAACCCCAGATATGGTTTGATGGCGCTGTGCATGACGTAGTGCCGACAGCGAACAGCACTACAGGACACACTTATTTTCTGCTGATATTTAATCAGGACCATACGTTCCATAAGAATGTCACACTGGGGTTCTGGTAGGGAATGGGAGCCCTGTACATTTCAAACAGGCGTATGAAGTGCCAAATCCTGCCAGTTTCTATAAATGTACTAAGAACCTAGCACATGTGTGGCCAGTTGTTTATGCTTTGAAAGAAGCAATCACCACCACCTTCTCAATACACACACACACACACACACACACACACACACGTGTACTGATCAATATTTTGTAACAGAACCTCCTCAGGTAGAATAGAGGGGCCAAATCCAGGAAAAGAAATCCACACAGATGAGGTAACAGTGGCTAAGAACACATACTGCTCTTCCGAAGGTCCTGAGTCCAAATCCCAGCAACCACGTGGTGGCTCACAGCCTTCTGTAATGGGATCCGATGCCCTCTCCTGGTGTGTCTGAAGAGAGTGACAGTGTACATATACATAAATACATTAAAAAGAAAGACACTGGACTTTAGGAGGCAAAAGTCAGATCCTGGGAGACCGAGACACAGGAGGTGAGCAGCAGAGTCTCTGCTTCCCATACCTGAGATTCTGTGTGAAGTGAGAATTTTAGGTGAGCCCATGAGTTCCCAGAGATGAGGAAAGGGAACTGAGAGCTCAGGGAGCCCGAGGTCTAAGCTTCGCAGACAGAGAAGAGAGCTGTGCAAGAGAACTCCAGAGATCTGTAGGTGCTCTCCCGACATGACTCACCAGAGTACAGTGCCTGTTTGTGTGGCGTGTGCATGTGTGTGTGTGTGTGTGTGTATGAGCACACTCTCACAGAGTAGGACACTTGGTGAGTAGCAGCTAGTGAGCCCCAGAAACCTCCTGTCTTTGCACCCCACAGTGCTAGGATTACGGGTGCAGTCATAGCCAACCTTCTACCTGGGGGCTGGGATTCAAACTCAGATACTTATGCCAGCACAGCAGGAGCCTTTAGCCACTGAGCCATTTCTCCAGTGCTCAAGTAAATAGCAGGCTACTTGAAAATATAGCAGTGGAAATTACTCAAATGAAAAAAAAGTTCAATAATTAGAATAAAAAAAAATCAGTGATTTTCTATATTCTCTCCCAGTATATGATAGAAAAACACAGAGAACAGACACACGGTAACATTATCAACTAATGTAAACTACTTGGCATTTCCAGAACATTCCACCCAAGAGCAGAGTGAACATTCTCTTGAAATGCTCATGAAATACTTGCCAAAATAGACCATGTTGTGTCCATGTGTTAGAACAATGCTTGAGAATGTTGAAGGATTCAAGTCATAGCAAAAACATTTTCTGACCCAAATAGAGCTAAAGTCAAAATAATTAGAAGGGTCTTTGAAAAATCCCCAAGCCTTTAGAAAATAAATAAAACATTTTAAAATAATCCATGGCTGAAAAAAGATATCAATAAAGAAATCAGGAAAGCATTTTGGAAGAAATACAAATTAAACCGACATTCCAGAATTTTAATATTAAATGCTTATGCTTAAATGAATAGCTTCCAATCAGTCACCTCAATTTCCATCTTAAGCCAGAAACAGAAAGGCAAGCAATCCCAGAGTGGGCAGAAGGAAGCCAATGAACAAAAAGTGATAAAAATCAGTAAAGCCAAGAGTCAGATCTCTGAGATCAATAAAATTGATCAAGTTATAGAATCAGATTCACCAGAAAAAGTAGTCTCAAATAACCAGTGTTAGCAAAGAGAGTGGAGGCATCTTCTGTGTTCTACAGCTTTCAAAAGGGTAACGGGGATGTAATGAGCCACTTTTGCATATAAATTAGACACAATGTCTTACAATATGAAAATCACCATAGTTCATTCAAGAAGAAATAAGCTAACTAGCTTGTCAAAATGATTGAATTTGTACTTGAAGTTTTCCCATGGTTTTACCACAAATTCAACAGACCTTCTAAGAAATGATGAATATCAGTTCTTTTTTAAAATATTTGAGACAGGGTTTCTTTAACACACACACATACACACACACACACACACACACACACACACATACATGCAGAGATAGATAGACACACAAGTGTAAATTGGGGTATTAATTTCTTCTCTGAGAATTTGTAGAAAGAAATTAGTGTTAACTGATTTAGGCAGTGCTTACTGATACCATTTGACCTCCCTCATGATGTGAGTTCCTTATCTAGTCATGGGCCAAGTCTTAAAGATTGCCATATCTTACATAGCAGCAAGGTTCTAAAGTCAGTGCTGACTCATACCTGCCCTATGATGTTGCTTTTATCTACCATACATTCCAGCCCATGAGTTATAATTTTGACATCTGTATTTTCTCTTGTGTTTACTCCTTGTAATTAAATAGTCAGTAAATGTGAATGAGTGCTGGGATTTGTAACCACGAGGAAGAGCTAAGACTAGACATATAGTTATTTCTTTTCTTACATTGAGATATTTTGGAGTCAAATCAGTCATTTCAGAAGTTGGTAGCAAGTAGGTTTCTTATGTGACACTATGTGTCAAATGGAAATAACTCTGAACCAAGCAAAGGCAGATTTGAAGAATGCATTTCAGGACAAGTGCTGAGATTGATTAGTGTGCCTGTCATGGTGTGGGAATGAAGAGCAGTAGCATCCCATGGCATGTGTTTACATTGATGTCTTAGAGTTTCAAGTTAGCCCTTTCACTGTTAGTGACGAAAGCTTCTCTATTGCAGAACATGAGAGTCATGGCAGAAAGGAACTGGGTCTTGCTTATGAGCCTGGGGATGCTTCTCTTCAAGAATATTACATGGACGTGGCTTTCCTCATTGATGCTTCTCAACAAGTAGGAGGACGTAATGAGTTTAAGGAAATGAGAACTTTAATAACTTCAGTACTTGATTACTTTCACATCGCCCCAGCTCCACTGACCTCTGTCTTAGGAGACAGAGTGGCTGTCCTGACCTACTCTCCTCCAGGCTATCTACCAAACACCGAAGAATGCCCAGTCTACCTAGAATTCGATTTGGTCACTTACAACACAGTTCACCAAATGAAGCATCATCTCCAAGAATCTCTTCAGCAGCTCAATGGAGATGTTTTTATTGGGGATGCCCTTCAGTGGACAATTGACAATGTCTTTGTAGGAACTCCCAATCTGAGGAAAAACAAAGTTATCTTTATAGTAACTGCAGGTGAAACAAACCCTTTAGACAAAGAAGTTTTAAGGAATGCATCTCTGAGAGCCAAGTGCCAAGGCTACTCCATATTTGTATTTTCCTTTGGTCCTATACACAATGACATGGAGTTAGAAGACTTAGCAAGCCACCCTCTGGATCATCACTTAGTCCGGCTTGGCCGGGTACACAAGCCAGATTTGGACTATATCATCAAGTTCATCAAGCCATTTGTTCATTCAATCAGACGTAAGTCACTCAAGCTTCTCTCCGTTGTTGCTTTATTAATGTCTCAATGTCTCTGTGTGCAGTCAATCAGAGAGTGGTAGGATGTGAACAGGAGGCAGTTGGAGAATCTCAGGAAAAGCCTGTTCATGTTGGGCACAGGTCTAGGCAGGAGATCCTCAAATAGTTGAAAGGTTTCCTTTAAGCCTGACTTCTGAACATATGCTAAGTGTTTTGTTCTCTTACTGGTTACATCAGTTAATCTTTAGTATAGCCCTTAGAGGGAAGAATTCAGATCCCTTTTCTATAAAGGAAAAACTAAGGTTTGAATACATTAAATAAATTGCTCAAAAGCTCATAATTAATGCCTGGTAAATTCTAGACTCAACCCCACACATTCTGACCTTAGGACTATGTTCTTTTCTATTAAGTTGCACTGTAGTTACTCAACCCTTAACAAAGTGTACTACTATAATGAATAAACCCCCCACTGTCACTACCCTCCACTTTTACCAAGGACATCTGGTCTACCTTGTCATTTTTAACCAGTCTTAGTTATGATTTGATTTCTTTTTTTTTCTGATTTGAATTCTTATGACTTCTATGTACAGATATTTTCTAGAGCCTCTCTTCAACATCTAGCTTAAATGCAGCCACACAGAGATTTGAAATGTGTCTTTCTACTGTGGCACTCTGAGAGTAGCTACTTTGGTTTCTGTCCTTGGCATTGTAATTTTAGGCAGAGGTATGGAATAGACTAAGTTTTTAGAGTATTAACCAAGTCCTGGACTGTGCTAGGAATCAGGGACAGAGCGAAAGCCATGCTGTGTGGTTATTTGCAGTGGCTGGGAGCTTGCTAGGGTTACCCAGGATTTTAGGGGTTCTGGCACACACACAATCCCAGGACTCAGCTTAGAGTTAGGAATCATGGAATTCAGGCAATATATTTACTACTGAGTCAAAAACAGTACCTTCTTTCAACCCCAAGGTAGAAATAGGGAAGACAACTTCAGTGGCTAACAGGAGCCTATTGAGAAGAGCCTCAGTTTCTTGGGTGTGTAGATTGAGGGTGGAAGAGATAACAGAAGGAATTCAGAGATGTCCTTGAATTGTATCACAGAGCATGGGAACTTTTAATTAAATTATTGCTGTATCTCATTGACTTGGCAAGAACAAGATCTTTCAATGCCAGCATGCCGACTTTGCAAAGTTCCTCACAAGACAAATTTGTTTTTTAAGTGACTTCCATCTGCAGGAAAAGATGAACCAACTTTTGGGGTGATAGGCATTACATGGGAAGGTAAAAACTAAACTAAGAATTCCACTCTGTCTCCAGGTGCTATCAACAAATATCCCAGCAGAGACCTGCAAGCCAAGTGTGCTAATCTCACTTTCCCTGGCCCAGAGAATACTGGCACAGAAGACAGTGTGTTGTGAGTTAAGAAATTTCAGATGTGGGGAGTAGAGCTCAGGAAATGATTCTTAAGAATGCGAAGTGATAGCTAGTCTGGCGTTAGTGGGCCATAATCTAAGAATGTGAAGTAAATGACATTTTCATTTCAGGACACAGGATTTGGGCTGGGCAAGGGTTTTTTAAATGTTGTGTTGGTGATGATATCATTGGCTAGCAGAAGACAGAACAAGATCTGTATTATACAGGACCGCATTTTATATTACAACCATATATGTTGCTTTTATTAAAACTATCTCATATTGATAACTACATAATGCAACTCAGATTGGCTAGTTCCCAAGCAAAGCTTACAGTTTCAAAGGTTGGAACTAAAACATGACAGAGAAAGCATTCTGCCTTTCAGAAAGCATGTGTCAGAGCTGCAGGAATGATTCTGACTTTGCGAAGCAAAACCCCAAGTACCCAATAAAACTTCAGCGATGAAAACAACACTGGTGTGGAATCCTAAACCTCTGAGACAAATACGCATTTAATTCTCCTTCTGAATATTAGAAGATTGCCCCTGCATGCATAAACCCCACTAGGACTATTCCTATCACGTGCATAAGATGGATTTCTGTTCTGGTATGTGGCTAGATTTGCACTTAATCTTACAAGGGACTTGGCTAACCATTTTAATTTCTTTTCTCTTTTACCCCAGACTCATCCCCGAGGTGTACAAAATCGAGGTCGGAGAGACTGAGCTGTCTGGAGACATTGGCTCTCAGGAGCAGCATTTCTTCCTGCTAGGGAACAGTCACGGCAACTTTTCAGAGAGCACTGCTGATCTGATGCAGAAGTTGTACCTGCTCCTCTCCTCTGGGGAACTGATGGTGAAGGATCAGGAAGAGCCATGCTCCGAAGAGACGGCAGCTCCAGTGAATGACAAACAAGGTAACCTGTTGAAGACCCTGAAGTGCCTCTTGTCTGGCTGGTCTTTTCCCATGGGGTTGAAAACCATGGGGTCAAGGAGAAGTAGACAAGACATAAAAGAGCTGCTGCTTATCCAGGAAGCCAAGGAATGCCCTGACATAAGAGGGCAAAGGAGATAACATCTCGGAAAGGTAGGAAGGGAGCTGATTGTGTTCAGAACAACCAAAGAAGGGAGCTCTGAGGATTTAGTGTGGAGTCAGGGAGCTGGGAAGCAGGAGGAAAAATGAGGGTGAGGGTGAGGGTGAGGGTGAGGGGGATGGTGAGGATGAGGATGAGAACCACAACCTTCTAGGAAGGCAGGAGTTGCATCCTCTGGCAGATGGGGCGCCTGCCTTCAGCTCTGCCTTTCTAACCCAAGCCATCCAGCTTTGAGCTCTTGCCTACTTGCTGAGTCAAGGTTTCAGTGCCTGGAGAGGACAAGGCTGTTGTGATGGAATCTGAGATCTATGTGAGGGCCAAGGGCACCTTCTTTCCCAGGTAAGGGTGGGGCTTAGTTATGGATCTGTAGTTAAAGAGGAAGTAAGGAATGGAGAACAGAAATCCACAAAGGTCTCTAGAGTGGCAGCCCAGAGTTCTGCTCTGCTCCAGGATCTTGCAGGGAAATTATTGTCTACTGAATATGTATGGATCACACTGAAGTTAGAAACATGACTCTACTTGTTCTAGATTGTTCTACTGGCTAGTTTTTAGTTTCAACTTGACATGGACTAGATTCATCCCAAAAGAGAGAATATCAGTTAAGAAAATGCTGCCACCAGATTGGCCTGTAGGTAAACCTATGGTCAAGTGTGGAAAACACTGCCGTGAATCCTGCCTGGATCGTTCCTGATGCGTCTCAGGGTTGGTCACTGTTGAATACCAGATTGGCACAATCTAACCCCAGCAACATCAGCACCATCTAGCCCTCACTGGTTATGCAGATTCTCAGATCCCACCTTAGACAAACTGAACTAAAGTGTCAGAACTTTCGAGGGAGTCTCATGCAGTCTGATGCTTGAGACCCACCCACCTAGTGTTGTAGATCCTGAGTGCGAATCAGCCTTTTCAAATAGGAGTCCCTCAACTAGATATTATGATGTATAAGATCCAATGCTTCTGAGAAACTACAAGTAAGTAGTCTGTGTTTGCAGGAGATTTCATTGTTCTTCATGAATCGGTAGACACTGAGTTTGAGAGAGAAGCCATAGTCAAATCTGTCCAACCACAAACACTATCTGAGGAACCAGCTTACAGAGGTAGTGTTTTGTGCGTTTTGTGCGCACTTTGGAAACAGTACTTGAAGGTTTCTTCAGTCACTGAGTATCTGACGTTGGGTGTGCTGCTCTGCCTATCTGGGCCTCTGTTTCCTTGACTGCAAAGTAAAGATGTTAACAGAGCTTACATCATAGCCTAATGCAAGCACTAAATGTATGTGACACACTTCAAACGGCATGTGGCCTAAAGTGAAGATTCAGTGAGTACTAGCTTTCTGTAGCTTTGATGACAGAGCTGATGGATGGCTGTATGGACAGGAGGAGTCCCCAGTGCCAGCTTGGGTTCAATTGTCAACCTAGTTCACAATCTCTAAAGTCTGCCCAGCTGCTGTGGTCCTCCATCTCTGAGGAGCTTGGGTAAGGTGGGTATTTTCCCCTCTGGAGTGCATACATCATCTCTAATGGGGACACAGAGAGACTTGCCAGAGTGTGGCTATCTAAAGAGCTAGTCTTAAAGAGCATGTTGTATGTGTGAGAAATCTTGGAGGCCTTCTTTCATCTCTTACCAATGCCCTGCCCCACCCCTACCCCAGGAGTATGGCATGTCTCTTAGCCGTCCTGCATCTGATCAAGGTACTGTAGCCCAGATATAAGATCTTCCTAGGAAGCTTTGGAGATTGGGTGGAAATGGTCAGACCATAGTTAGAAATACTATGAAAATTATCCATATAATTAATAAATTTCCAATATAATGCTTACTTTTCCCTGCTAAAATGATCAAAGTTTATACACACACACACACATTTGTGGTAAATTCTAATAATATCCCATCTTGACAAAAATTTGATACCTAGACTTATAGACATAGGAAATTAAACACACACACACACACACACACACACACACACACACACAGAGAGAGAGAGAGAGAGAGTTCCCCAACATAAAGGTATGATTGGAAAACTAATTTAAAGTTTAATGCATACAAATTTTTACAGTTGGAATGAAATCCAATGCTGGAAGTGGGATGAAGGAGAAGTTTAAGGGGATAAATTATCTGATTTAAACATATTGTATACAGTGGACAGCTGATATCAAACCACTATGGAATTTAGGTTTTGTTGGATGAGCTAAAAGAGAAACATGGCTATGAATGGTGGCATCTGTTTGTGATTCAAGTTCTCCAGAGGTTTAGGCAGGAGGAGCAGGAGGCCGTGGTCAGCCTGGGCTACATGAAACCTCATCTGATGAAAGAAATATGGAAGTGCCATTGAATACATGTTAAATGTTGTTATTGCTGTACGTCTGAGTGTGAATGTGTATGAGTGTGTTATGTGGGCAGGGTAGAGGGCAGAGCACCCAGTCGGTTCTCTCTTTTGCCCTGTTTGGAGGAGGAGGGGGGAGGAGGAGGAGTGCATATTCCAGGGGGAAGAGGAAGAGGAGGAAGAGGAAGAGGAGGAGGAGTGCATATTCCAGGGGGAAGAGGAGGAGAAGAGGAGGAGGGGGAAGGGGGAGGGGGGAGGAGAAGGAGGAGGGCGGAGGAGGCGGAGGAGGAATGCACACCCTAGGTTGGCTTTACCAGCAAGCTTCTGGGTTATTCTCCTGTCTCTGCTTCCCACTTCACCGTAGGAACGCTGGGATTCTAAATGCTTCCTCCACATTGGGCTTTCAAACATGGGCTCCAGGGATTGACCTCAAGTCAGCGGGCTTGGCTTTTCTCTTCTGAGTCACCTCTCTGGCCTCCACGGAAGCTTCATTTTTAAATGTCAGCTTTTACAGCGTGTTGCGGTTTCATACTTTTAACGACTTTTAAATTGTTAAGAAAATTTAGGTTTAGAAATCTAGAAACTTTCCAAGGTGCAGGGCAAAAGGACATGACTTCTCCCATGGAGACAGGTACTTAGCCGTCTTCCCCTGAAGCTCTCCCTGAGGTGACAACCTATGTTCATGAGATCCATTCGTGGAATAGTCACAGGAGAGTTAGTTCATCAAGCGATGGAGGAAGCATCCTGGGGAAGGAGTAGCCTCCAAATGAGGTGCTATTCCAGCACTGTCCCATAGAGGGCAGCCAAAGTCTGGACCAGGCCTGGAGCTAGGCTTCTTTCTGAGTTAGGAGGCAGAGCTATCCTGATCAGAGCCTGAGGTTGGGTCTTCTCCCTCCCAGATCCCTGATGGACACGGAGAGCTTCCCTAGGGCAGGACCTCAGGTGTACTCACTGACCCACTCCATCGTCGGCAGCAGCCTCTGAGGGATAGCAGGGGCTGGTATTAGCAATCAAAAGCTTATGTGGGGGAGGTCAGGAGCAGGTGGACGGGGGAGGGGAGGAATGTGGCCCTGTAAATGAATTCCATGAAAAGGCCACAGGAATTCTGAGTAGAGCCAGACATTGCAAATAGTCATTACCCACTTCAAATGATCACATAATAATTGTATCTACTAAAGTCGCCAAGCAGGGAATTTCAAATCGGTAGGCCAGAGAGACTTGTGTTCACAGTCCTATACTTTACACAGTTTTACCAGTGGTCACGTTTTTGTTTTTCTCCATGGACCTCCTAGATCGCTCTAGGTTGGACTTTTAGTTTGACTGTTGAAGACAGCAAGGGTTATTGTTGCTTCTTGTGTTTGATTCCTATCTGGCACCCACAGAAGTAGGCTTGGGAGGAAACGCTGTTCTCCAGTGTTGTGACTACGCTAAGAGCAGGGTGTCTTTCCTGCTTAACAGGTGGCGAAGATGCAAGATGAGCCAGCAGGAGAGAAGAGTGCCCGCCAGCGGATGGGGCTCCCCTGCGGTTCCAGCCGGTTCCAGCCGGTTCCAGCCGGTTCCAGCCGGTTCCAGCCAAAAAGTGTCAGCCACTTATTAGAAGGGTAGGGGCAGGAACTAGAGCTAAATTTACTTCTCAGTCCCAAACCCAAGGGACAGACTCTTCAGGATAGAGACATCAAAGAACAGACCTTCAAAACTAGGACTGGGTTTCGTCTCTCAGGAGGAATGGGAACGCTGAGCAGAAGGGCAACAGGCTCCCCGAGACAGCTTGGCGCCCTCACTTTGATCAGTTTGGATGATTGTCTGCCAAAAGAAGATTTTTGTCATGATCGTCATCACATCTACATCTCAAATTAGACCCTGAAGTAAAAACAATTTGTAATTGGATTGTCCCAATTGTCTTTTTCACCCATCTATGTAACCCTAAACTCAGTGGTGTTGGTTCTCATGGGACCCTGAGATTACGTTTAACAATGATTACCTGTAGTCAGTGGGTTTTCTTACATTTATAAAGTAATAAATTCATAACAAAGAAAAGGGGAGGAGAGGCTGCTCTATGAACTGCTTCCTCGTGTTGGGAACACTTGTTTTCTATTTTTGTGTGCTTTGCATTGTGTGTACTTGAGTTTACTGCAAAAGAAATCATATCTACATATGAATATGGAAATGGAGCTATTCTTAAACAGTGTCTCAAAAATGGTCTCTAAAACCAAACCCAAACAGCAACAACAAAAACCCTAAGTCTGACCTAGAAACTTATTCTGTGCATTCTTATTGACTAGTCTGACTCAGACTGTTCAGAAGCCCAGGAGAGCACATTAGACCTACTTCGGAAACACACATACAGGATAAGACAAAGCAGTAGTGAGTTAGTCACATACCCATTCAGTCTGACATGGCATACACAGGCAGTGGAGTACTAGTCAGGCATAAAGAAGAACAAAGTCATGTGATTTGCAGGAACATGGACAGAACTGTAGGCTTTCATGTTAAGTAACTTAAGCTAGTCTCACAAAGACGAGTATCGTATGTCTTCTCCCATATATGGAATTCCAGGACTGGGGGATTGAGAAGATGTGAAGTAAAATGGATTTGGAAGTGGAGGGGGGAATAAAAGAAGATTCAGAGGAAGTGAATGTTATCAGAGTCTTTTACATGCTGTCTGGAAATGGCATAATGAAACCCATTATTTTGTACAATTATTATATATTAATAAAATCATTCAATTAGTTTAAGGCAACAAGTAATTACCAAACCAATGAGCATATGAAAATGCAATGAATATGCTGGGGGATAACACACGGACGATGTCTTATTCCACGTAATTCTCCTTACTGTGACTGTTGGCCTTTACAGAATTTAAAAATAACACAGTCATTTAATTTTAAGTAGCCAGTTAGTGCCTTGGAAATCTCTAAAAGTCTATTTAATAGTTTTGTTTTTCTCTAAGAACTTTTGTCAGTGTGTCTTAATAGAAGCATGAAGGCTACATCAGATCTTTAAACCTGAAAGTGATAGTGGTGTCAAAGAGTATGCACTAATAGACATCACATTGCCGGTGTTACAACACTGGACAACACTGAAGCAATATCTGTTCTGTATCTAACCATATCCTTCAGCTCAGCAACAGTCCCATCAATAGGTGGATCTATAAAGCTTTCATACATATACACAGGAACTGTACAAAACCATGTGTCACTGCAGAGTTAAAAGCAGCCATGTATAACAGTATTACAGGGCAGTCAAACCAATAAACTGCACTCATAAACATGTATGAGTCTCAAAGATAACATTGATTCAGAAAAAGTCGCAGAAAGATACACTGTGGCACCACTCATATATTCAAAAGCCGGAGAAGCAATGCCTGGTGTCCTTTATGACTAGGAGTCCTCTAGTAAAAGATGACAGCAACAAGAGAGCCTGAGGATTCAGTGCCAGGAAAATGACACTCTGTGACATCTAAAGAATGGCCATAAAGGAACAAGATAAACAGAATATCCCATCATCCTCCGCCTTGGGGCGGAGTCTCTCCTTTGCAGGGGTGGAGATGGCACTTCAGGGAAGTGGATCAACACAGGTACTGGTAATGAGTTTTCTAGCCCCTGCAGGCCTATGGCCTAAATAGATGAGACACCTGAAACCCACCCAGGATCTGGGCATTGGAAAGGAGTCTGTGCATCTCTCCTAAGCCAAATGCCAGGTTCCACAGTGGGAAGGGGTGAGGTGGGGCATCTAATCGGCACCATGACTTCTTATTTCTTCTTAAGGGCTTAATAGAGAAATTCTTTATACATGCCTAGATGATTGGTAATATATAGTTTAAGAGAGAATAACTGAAGTCATGGGAGGGGAAAGCAAATACAAAACCTAAGTAAATCCTTATATACATTTAAGATCATGTCAGGAATTAGAATGGAAATAAAAAACATAGCTATCAAATCTCATTCACCGTGAGGATTTTTCAGTAAGTAAAAGTCACTGGAGTTATGTCATTCAAGAGACACTTGAATGGTCACATGACACACGTGAAGTCATAGAGTGGTCACAGACACACGAGTAGTCATTTGAGGTTGTATGGAGCACAGCACAGCTTGATGCATATAAGAAATAAGCGGAACAGGCCTGAGAGACAGCTCAGGCACGGAATCGATTGGTTTGCAAGCACGAGAGTCTGACTTCAAGCCCTAGAGCCCCTGTAAAAAAGCCAGCTATCACGGCAATGATTGTGATGATCCCAGAGCCGTGGAGGCAGACAGGCGTGTTTCTAGAGCTCACGGGCCATCCAGCCTAGACTATTTGGTGACTCCAGGCCAGTGAGAGACCTTGTCTCAAAAACAACAGAGGGGAGAGGGGAGAGAGGGAGGGCGAGAGGGGGAGGGAGATGAGGGTAGTACACCTAAGGAATGACATCTGAGGTATCCTTTGGCCTTCACATGTACAGTTCACATGCACATACACACCTATACATTCACATGCACACGGGCAAGAGGAAGATAAAGGACACATTATTTCACTAGACAAGCATTTCACTGTAATTGTGAAGAGCTTCCTGAATAAGTATATATTTTGGCCATTTAAACCCAAAATAATATCTGTTTTAAATGTATGTATGTATGTATGTATGTATGTATTTGTGTGCGTGTGTATGTACTCCCTTGAGTATGGGGGAGGGATTATTGTTGCTTACACTTTAAGGGTACCGTTTGTCACGAAGGGGCCTACCTGGTGGGAAGAGCTGAACAAACTGGTCCCCCACATCTGTAGTCACAGAGAGAGGCCAATGCTGCTGCTCAGTCTTTTTCAGTCCATACAATGACTCCACCAGCCTTCAGGGTGAGTCTTCCCACCTCAGCTAAGGCTCTCTGGAAACACAGATGCACCTGCAGATGGGTTATGGTGATGCAAAACCCAGTAAGGCTGACAGTGAAGATTAGCCATTGAGGCAGAGTAACCCCGCCTAGTGTATATTTCATGGTCCCTGGGGCCACTCCCCCTGGGCTCTCACCATGCGCTAAGGGCCCATGGCCTTGTGGGAAGCTGCCCAGGAGTATCTCTGCTTGGCGCATCACATCGCTGGGACAGTCCCTGGCACTTAGTGATGGCAAGCCACGTGAAGAGATGGCAGAGCAGAGTCATAGACGTTAAACAAGATTTAGGGACAAGGAGGAGAGCGGCATGAGTGACGACAAACCCCGCAAAGTCAGAGCTGTGCATCTGTAGATCTCAGAGGGGGACGTGTCGGCCGCATCTAGCCGGGCTTGTGCATCGGCCAGTGTGGCTGGGCTGGGAGGCTGCAGAAAGCAAGGTGAATTGCTGAAAAAACAGTTGGTCATTTTGCCTTTTTTTTTTTTAAAGAGCAAACTTTTTAAAATTCTCGAACATTCCACAATATAATAATCAATTGGAATTTCCTCAAACGGAACCATGATGTGTGTATTAAGAACCCATTTTGCCAGTAAGTTGTTTTTTTTGTTTTTTGTTTTTTGTTTTTTTTTTTTTAGAAATGACCTGTTAAGCCCCTGCAACCTTACATGACATGAGAGGGTGCACTTAGAACAGCTGGTCAGAATTATAGATGACTAAGAGCCCTGTGATGTCTCTGGAAAACCTCATTTGCCATGCTTAACTGTGATTCCTGACTCTCTGGTCTGAGTGTGAGCCTTGGGGTAAAACGCTGCCTGGTGTAGCTGGGCGCTTGCGCAGGTCCTGCTCAGCCTCTTCGAATGGAAGTCCCCTCTTATGTGTCTAGAGGAACCTGTCAGTACCATTCACCTGCTGCTGGAACCGTGGCGATCTGAGCCCAGATCTCTGACACTGTCACTGGCTCGTTTCTTCTGTAGCTTTCCATTGCTCAACATGAGAACACCACATTAATCACTAGGAACTCGGGCCTTTGTTGGCAGACACCTACTAATGATCAGTCTGTATGCAAAGGGGATTAAACAGGGGAGCCTTACCTTGTAGGTTAGACCCTGTTGGCCTCTCTTCTTTCAAGATTCTGGTTCTCAAACAGAATATGGATTTTGCATTGAGAAAAAATTTTTTTCTTTTCTTTTCTTTTTTTTTTTAAACCACTTAGTTCTTGGCCTCCACGTAAAGGCTACTGATAAGGGAGATTTTGTTATTTGTGCTGGTGCTGTGGTTTAGGCCTTGAGAATCTCCCCAAAGACCTGTGTGGTTTTGGCGTGGACTCCAGTTGTAACCATAGAAAAGTAGATGAATCTTTAGGAGGTGGGGTCCTAGTGGGAGGATGTTAGGTCAGTCCTGGAAGGGGATATTGGAGTGCCCCTGGAGGGGTTGTTGGGGTACTGAGCTCCTCTTTTTCCTCTTTACCTCACAGCTGCCATTGGGGTGAGCAGTTTCCTCTGACATGGCACCTGTTGTGATGTCCCTCTCTGTCACAGGGCCAAAAGCAACACTGCCAGCTGCTGACAAACTGAAATCTGCAGCCATAAACTGCTCATCTTTTAAAGTTGCTTTATCTTTGGATATTTGTTCCAGCAACAGAAAGCTGACTAAGACAGACAGGGGCTGCAGCTGTGCAGGGGCAGGCTCACAAGTGAACTGATTCCACTCTCCTTCAAACAAACAGACTAAAAAAATAGTAGATAAGACTCCTGGATGATGAATGGTATGAAATGTATTAATAAACAGCATAGCTCATCTCTGACCGGTTACTAGTATTCTTGCAAAACAAAATGGTCTTTTCTAGCATGACATGAATTAACATGAATTGTCCTGCTTGTGGTTCTGACCACCCAAGTCCTATCTGGTGGCCCATGGACCAGAGTGTCAACATCACATGGGAGCCTGGAAGAAAGGCAGAACTTCTGGGTTCTCCCCCATGTCTACTCTGCTAGACTCTGTAACCAAGTGACCGGTGTGATCATGTGACACTGAGATATCCTGGCTTAGACATCATTTGCTTGAAGTTCTGTGGAGGAGCAGGCACACCTTGGGGCTCTCCAGTTCTGCACGGTGTAGTGTGTGAGCATCCACTATTGGGACATGATCTAACTAGGACTGAATAAGGAAGGGATAGTTGCACTTTATCATGGAGATGCTATGGTGAGGGCGGTAGAAAGCACTGTGGGACCGTGGAGCAGGAAACTGCATCTGGGGCCTGAACACCCAGGAGGGCCCTTTGGTCTTAATGAAAATGACTAGATACAATCAGGGTGCACTGGCTGGTGTTGTGTGTCAACTTGACACAGGCTGGAGTTATCACAGAGAAAGGAACTTCAGTTGGGGAAGTGCCTCCATGAGATCCAGCTGTGGGGCATTTTCTCAATTAGTGATCAAGGGGGGAGGGCCCCTTGTAGGTGGTACCATTTCTGGGCTGGTGCTCTTGGGTTCTATAAGAGAGCAGGTTGAGCAAGCCAGGGGAAGCAAGCCAGTAAGGAACATCCCTCCATGGCCTCTGCATCAGCTCCTGCTTCCTGACCTGCTTGAGTTCCAGTCCTGACTTCCTTTGGTGATGAACAGCAATGCAGAAGTGTAAGCTGAATAAACCCTTTCCTCCCCAACTTGCTTCTTGGTCATGATGTTTGTGCAGGAATAGAAACCCTGACTAAGACACAGGGAAAGCAGCAATTTGAAAGGAATCCAAGGAGAGTGTTTTTCTCTAGCTCTTTATCCTCAGAAGAGGTCTGAACTATGAACACAATGTTTAGGAGAGGAGGGGTGGGGAGGAGGAGAATGGGGCAGGAAGGTAAGGAAGAGGAGGAGGGAGGAAGGGGAGGGGGAGGAGGAGGATGGTGCAGGAAGGAGAGGAAGAGGAGGAGGGAGGAGGGGATGGAGGAGGAGGCTGGTGTAGGAGGGTAGGGAGGTAAGCACAGGCAGTCAGGGAGAACCTTGCACACTATGCAGACTCTACTCTGGAAGCACTGACGTGCCCCTAAGGATAAGAAAGGGGTGTGGTTAGAATTGTTTTGAGGTTGGAATTGACTGCTACAGAAATAGGGAATTGTAGAGGGAGAGAACTAGCCACAGGATTATCAGTTATTCACATAAGAACATATAATGATGCTGAGATGATTGAACATACAAGGGACACGCTTAAATGGTAAGGATAGAGGGATACATTCATCAATTGGTTTGGACAGGGGACGACTAGGTGGCTAGACCACCTGATCCTTGTTCCTGCATCAGATTGTCACAGAGACCTTGGGTCCACACGGGTCGCACGCAGCCATACCGGAAGCCAGAGTGTCTGACTCAGGAGGTCTTGATGTGGCCTGCGTACCCTGATTGGTAACAAGTTCCAAGAGGATGCTGCTGTGGCTGGTCCCTGGCCTGACCTTGGAGAGCCATTCTATTAGCAGCTAAATGGCTGTCTCTTTTCATAGCTTACTAGAAGCCTAAGCCTTCAAGGGGTTCTTTAAACCATGGGCAGCTGGACCTCGTCTTGGGGAGCAGCTTGGCCATGGGCGTTTTGAACGCTCCCAATGATTCTAATGTGCAGCTAAGCAGCAGCAGAATCCAATTTACTATATTAGGGTTTCAGGCAAAGGAGAGATTCTTGTTTCTTAAGCTTATTAGAATTGTTTCTTAATGTTCTTTTCACTCCAAGTCCCTCACATATGTGTATGAATATATATATATGGTGGGTACATCTTAGATTAGTGTAATATATGCTGGTTATCATCTAAAAGGACAGATATGAAAAAGAGGAAGTGGGCACTGTTTCTACACAAGGGAAAAGAGAAAAAGAAAACTCCAGATTTGCTGAGTTCCCACTATGTGCCAGATATTGTAATAAGTACTTTATATATATATATAATATATATTATATATATATATATATATATATTATTCATTCATTCATTCATTCATTCATTCATTCTGTGTTTGTATATATGTGTGTGCATGGATGTACAGGCATCCGTGTATGAGGCTTAATTGTGGAGATCAGAAGACAATGGGTGGGAATCAGTTCTCTTTTTCCACTGTGAGTCCTGAGGGTAGAACTCAGGTCATGAGGCTTGGTAGCAAGCGCTTCTCCCATTGAGCCATCTCTCTAGCCTTCACACCATATAACTTAATGCTGACCAACAAGAAGAAGATGCCACTATCTCCGTAAATGACAGATCAAGGACTCAGAAAGAGAAGCTCTCCCAGTGCCTAGGTAAGAGGAATTTAGATCTGGGTTTGCCTGGTTCTTTCAAAGATTGTATTTTTTCCACACACAGAAACATCTGCAGGATCAGGCTCTTCCTGTCTTGAGGGAATCACCACACCACCCATGAAGGAGGGCTAAAAGCTTGGCATAGGTCATAGAATGATTTGATGACATCCCCAGCACAGCCCCTGGCATATGGAAGATTCTCAAAGAATACCAGCTCTCAAGGGCAACCTCTTCCTTATTATTATCAGTCAACTGATGGGTTTGCACTAATCTCCCCTAAAATTCCCTTTATCTATACATGCTGCCAGATGGGTTAGCAGTTAAGAGCACTGACTGCTCTTCCAAAGGTCCTGAGTTCAAATCCCAGCAAGCACATAGTGTCTCACAACCATCCATAATGAGATTTGATGTCCTCCTCTGGGGTGTCTGAAGACAGCTACAATGTCCTTACTTATAATAAATAAATAAATCTTAGCTATGTTTTTTTTTTAAAAGGAATTTGTTGCTTTCTTCAGCATCTGCAAATATGAGATTCTCCAACTGGAGGCTTGGTCTTGTTTGGGTCCTCACTTAAAATCAGCCGCTCTTTTTCTGAACTCACACCCTGCCCCACATCTGCCAACCAGGGTTGTTCCCCAGCGTCCACTGCAGCCACTGAGCTACGTCTCTGCCCCATCACATGTCATGTGGCGTTTGCAGTGTCTGTGGAGTCCGTGTGAGAGTCCTTCTGCTGGGCCAGCAGGAGTTCTGTCAGGTGAACGAACACATTTTCTGTGATAAACGGCTCACTCCGCACTTTCAGTACTAATGATCTCTCTCTGCTGTTTGACACCCTATAATGCTTTAATGAAGTGGCCACAGTGTGATCTGGAATCACCAAAAGACTGAGATTTGCTCTGCGAGCTGGTTGTCTGACGCTGGACGTGCGGCTTGACTTATGGGAACCGCCATTTTTCCCATCTATGAAATTGGTTTTGTGGGATTTGGCTTGTGGAACGTGCTTTCTCCAGTGTCTGGCTTGGTACAGTGCCTCAGCAGAAGCTGGGAGCCAGCCTTGATGACTCTCTCTGTGACCCTGGTGATAGGTAACCTTCATGGCTGGCTGTGAAGAACATGGGTGTGAAGAACTTTGGAGAGGGCTGACCATGTGATACTTCTGTCATCAGCAGAGTCAAGTGGCACATTTTACTTGAGCACTGCTTTATTTTGTTTTTACCTTTAATTTTTTTGAGAATTTCTTATGTGAGTACTATATGTAAACCATTTCCACCCTCCTCTCCCTCCAGTTCCCTCCATGTACCCTGCTCCCTTTGAAATCCAAGACCTCTTCTTTAGTTGTCATTACATACACATACCAGTGTGTGCATGAACACAGCCCGCTGGTTCATTCAGTGTTGTTCACGAGTGTGTGTTCGGTGCTGACCTCTGGGGATTGGATACTGATCAGGGGTATGCTCCTAAAGACCACGATGCTGTGCCCTGTCTGTGATGTTCCATTTTGAAGGTGCCTCCCAGCACTGGGCAGGTGGTTCAGAGTCTTCCGAACATCGGAGTGACATTCACCGTCTGCTATTGTCACCTGTGTGGAAGATACTTTCCAAAGGCTCTCTCTCTCTCTCTCTCTCCTTCCCTCTCTCTTCTCCCTCCCTCCCCTCTTTCTCCTTCTTCCCTCTCTCTCCCTCTTCTCCCTTTCTTCCTTTTTTGGGTATGTATATGTCTACATGGTCTACATGTTTGTATGTATATTAACACACGTGTACAGGTGTGTGTACACATGTGTATACATACCTGTGGTGGCCTGAGGTTGATGCTGGATCTCTCCCATGATAGTTGTCTGCTTTGCATATTGCAGCAGAGTCTCTTGCTGAACCCAGCACTCACCAATTCTGGCTGGCCTAACTTGTTAGCGTGCTCTGGGATCCTGCCTCCTTGGGGGCTGAGATTGCAGCCTGGTGATGCTTTATTCCCTATCCCTCTGTACCACACATCTCAAACATTTTTCTTTATCTTTTAGGTCCTGGGGATGGAAGCCGGAGCTTCCTGCATGATAAGCAGGTGAGTTACCATTGAGTTATATCTTAATCTTCAAGGGTTTGCCATTTCTTTTCCACAGGCACTTACACTCAGTAAATTTAGTTCACAAAGGGAACCAAGATCTCACCAGCATCCGTCTTAGGTTAACTGAAGTGGAGAAACTCTCCCTGGATGTTGGAGAGAGGGGACTCAGTGTTGGCATTTGTCACTCCTTGCTTCCTGGCTGGTGACACAGTGTGACCAGCTTCTCCTCAAGCCTCTGCCTGTCACAATGGACTGCATCCCCTAGCTGCAACCAAAGTCAACCTTTCCTTTCTTAAATTGCTTCTTATCAAGTATCTTGTCACAGCAGAGAGAAATAACTAGGACAGCCTTTGTTTTGTTTGTCTTTTTCCTTTCTTTCCAATTTGGCAACCCATGGCCTTTAGTTTGGAGAAAATTTCACTTCATTGCACAGATGTTTCTTGCAGATTGCAATAGTCCCTCCTGGTAGGGGTTGGGAGGTGAGGGGCTCAGGAGACAGGAAACTTTTTAAAGAAATTTTTTTCTACAAGATTTAAGATGCTCAGAAACATACCAGCTCCAGATGATGAGAACGGGAGGTAGAGAGAGACTGGTGTGTGTGTGTGTGTGTGTGTGTGTGTGTGTGTGTGTGTGTGTGTGCAGTTTAGGGTAAAAAGACCCCATCTAAAAGTGAACCAGCTCCTTTCTTGGCAAAAGGACAGGAATGTCTCTGGGCCTGCCAGCAGTATCTCCACAGCTGGAGGCAAGAGATGCCAGCAGCTCCTGAGCTAAAAATGTCCCTTGTTCAGCAATGGCCAGAGTCTGGAGACACCAGAGCAGGCATCTGGATTGTTTTATCTTTCCCACGTTCCCGGAAAGCCCACCAAGGATGTGACTGGAACTGCCCAGCACCTCCCAATGGAAACTGCACAGATCTGCTCATTCTCCAGCCTTCCACCTGGACCTAACTTAACTGCAGGCAGTGAGGCTCAGTGGTGTCCACTCTCGGGACCCTGCTGCTGTGTGGTAGCGCTGCCTTTCTAGCCTCTCAAGCTCCCTATAATGAAATGCTCCTTCCCCCCCCCCCCCCATTCATTTACTTGTTTTACGTCCTGGCCACAGCCCTCCTCCTCTTCTCCCAGTCCCACCCTCACAAATCCCTCTCCCATTATCCTCTCCCCATTGGGTACCAACCTGTCCTGGGTCATCAAGTTGCAGCAGGATGAAGTGCATCCTCTCTCTGAGGCTCAAGCCAGCTAGGGGAGGGGGATCCAATGGCAGACAACAGAGTCAGGGTAAGTCCCTGCTCCAATTGTTGGGGAACCCACATGAAGACCAAGCTACACATCTGCTACAAATGAGTGTGTGTACGTGCGTGCGTGCGTGCGTGTGCGTGCGCATGCGCGCGCGCGCGTGTTTGTGTGTGTGTGTGTGTGTGTGTGTGTGTATAGGGGAGGGGGTAGGTCTCTGTGAGACCTGATGAGCCTAGGATAGTTGACTTCTTTCTAAAGCTCACTTCCTGTGGTCCATGAATTTCATTCTTAAAGTTTATGATACCTCTGACTTTGGTGGCTGCTGAGTTTCCAGAACTCCCCTAGCCATCTTAAGATAAGCACAACAGACCACAGGTCTGTGCCTCTCAGAGGAGGAATCTGTAAGATAATCACCAAGGAGCAAGTTGGGCTCCAGGGGGCAGTTTCTGTGATTCCTTGCCCGTGCTGGGTAAGGCTTTTCAGTGTTCTAGCTGGCTTTGAGTCACCTGTAAGCGACACCCCAAAACTCATTGTTGGACTTGGCTGGAACTGCTTCATTACTCTATTGTTTCCTCTCTATGTGGGCTGAATGGACTCACCAGAAAAAAAGGGTGAGAGCTATTTCTTTGATAATATTCTCTTCTCCACTAAGGAAGATGCTGTCTGCCAAACTGACCCTCTTAAGCCTCTGTCTGTCCTCTGTCTCTTATTCTCTGCTCTTTTTGATCCCTTCCTCAGTGACTTCCCTGTCTTTACTTACATATTCATTTTCGTCTTGTTCTGTTGCTTATTCTGTTGGTTTAAGGCTTTCTCATCCAGAGACCTTTATTCCAAAGTCCCTGATTCATGATTGTCTGTGTTTAGAATTGGGAGCAAAATGTCTGACAGGAAAAGAGTGGGGGAGCAGGGAGCTTCAAGTAGAAGGGAAATTGAGAGCCTAACCAGTCTGTCAGCAGGCAAGATTCTCCACCCCCACCCCAGTGTCTCCACACCTCAGCCACTCTTTCAGGGTGCCTCCTGCTTTAAATATCAGGATTTCTAAAGGTCTTGAAGAGTGATTTTAAATCTCCCCCCCTCTCTCTACACACACACACACACACACACACACACACAGAGAGAGAGAGAGAGAGAGAGAGAGAGAGAGAGAGAGAGAGAAACATCTATGGTTTGCAGTTTTCTTCATTGTGCTAAGAAAATCACCACTCACAGAAATTTCTCCCTTGCTGATTGTCTGTGTATTGAATGAATGCTTTTCATCATTTAAAAGTACTTCAAGAAGAGCGAACTGTGTGTGATAATCTGCCCCACTAAAGCAGATATTTCCTTCATTATTAAACCTACAACTTATAACAAAATCCTGTTATAACGTTTTATTTAGCCAGACCCCCTTCACACTTACTTTTCCTTTGTTGTGTTGGAACATTCTGGCAAAGGCAACTTAAGAAATAAAGGGTTTCTTTTGGCTCATGTTCAAGATACAAAGCATTAGGGCAGGGACGTCGAGGCAGCAAGAACTTGAAGCAGTTGGTCATGCTATGCCCACAGTCGGAAGAGGATGATGGAGGCTCAGTTCACTCTCTCCCTTTTTATACAGGCTGAAATCGCAGCCTAGGGAATGGTGCCACCCACAGTGGACAGATCTTCTTAGCTCAATTAAACTTAATCAAGATAATCTCCCAAGAGGCTAAGTTAACCTAAAAAATCCCTCACAGGGTGGGCCCGAAGAGTTGTTCCTAGGCTCTGTCAAATTAATAATTGATACCAGTCATCGTATTCATGATGAATGACGTATCTCTTAACTTATTCCTATATCTGACTGAAAATCCTTTCATCAATATCTTCAAGGTTACACCTGTCCATTAACCATTAACCATTTCTGCTTTTAAGTTTATTTTTATTTATGTGTCCGTCTGTCTGTCTGTCTGTCTGTGCATGTAACAGTCACTTTTATACTCCTGATGTCATTTTAGAGGCTTACTGCCTCCATCTGCTAACCTAGGTTTAGTCCTGGAAGCTTCTAGCCTCTGTACAATCTTATCTAAGCTTAGAATGTTTTCAGCCCCTAAGACTTACTGCTGAATAAGCTCACCCCTTTCTAGTTCTTTCTGTACTCTTGCTCAGATCACCTGTTCTGTCTCATACTCCTCTTCAAGCTGATTGATTCAGTCTGGCTTCTCTCTCGGTCTCTGACTTTTTGCTCTGTTTAACCTCAAATAGTTCTAGCAATCTGTTCTAATCTGGCTTTTTCTCATTCTCTGTCTTGTTCTGTCTTCACCTGTATCTAGCTTATTCTCTCTTCAACCTGGGATGTAAAACTATCCCAATGAAACTGCTTCTTTCATGCACTGCTCTTTTTAAAGTCGCTTCTCTTTCTTCTCCCTTCTTGTGAGATTTGGACCTATCCTACTCTATCAACTCTTTCTCTGATTGATCACTTTGTCTGCCACTCAATTAGACATCACTTTCAAGCATGGGTGCTTCCTTCTAGAAACTGACTTTACCTTCACTGTTTGGGATTAAATCTGTGTACTAGGGTTGTGTCTGTATTTTAGTCAGGGGGATTTAAAAGTGTGTGTTTAAGGGCTGAGCCACACCACAACTAAAAACAGGTCTTTTCACAATCTTGGGATTCATAGTGTGATCAAATATCATGCAACATGTGCACATGTGGACTAGTGCTCAAAAAGTCCAGAAGAGGGTGTTAGGTCCCCTTAGGTAGTTGTGAACCATCCAACATGGGTTCTGGGAATCTCATTTCTGTCCTCTGAGAGAGCAGAATGTGCTGTCAGATTCCAATCCAGCTCTGCAGTCCCACTTCCTCTCTGTATCTATGAGTTTAGCATTTTAGACTCTACATATAAGTAAGAAAGGCCATGTGTCTGTGTATGTCTGGCTTCATGTAGCATCCTCATGCATGTTGTTGTAAACAGAAGGAGGTCCCTTTTACAGGCTAAAGAATATTCCTTTGTGTGTATATTTATATGCCATATTTTTAAATCCACTCATACACTAATAGTCGCTTAGGTTGGTTTTATATCTTGACCACTAGGAATAGAGCTGCATTGAACATAGAATGTAGGTGTCTCATTGGTATACCGGTTTTATACCTTTTGGCTATACACCCAAGATGGAATTATTGGATCACAGAGTATCTGTTCTTCTAAGTTTTTAAGGAACCACTATGTTATCTCTTTTGCTTTGGGATAAGGAACTGGCCAACTTTTCTCTTTAAACAGACATGGAAATGTGTTGTTGCTGGTGCACTATGGCTCAAGCTTTCTGCTTTGGCAATCACTTAGCATGAACTGAATATGAAGTAGGAAGAAGGTCGCAATTAGCTTAGCCCGGTAGACCCGCATGTTTTCCACCGTGTAGAATACAAGATGGAGGATGGCTAAGGGTGATTGGTTAGCTAATTCACCACACTGGTTCAGTTTCAGAAAGTCTCCACTGGAGAGCAATTCTGGACAACTAACAACTACTCCACTACAAAGGAAAGACAAATGTGTGCCCACAGGACTAGCAACCTCTCTCCTCTCCTAGGCAAAATAACTTCTTTACAAGAGCAGGAAGGCTGGAAATGAGCCTTTGCCATAGTTTCCAAAGACAGTTTATCTTTCTGAAATCTAACTAGAAAGTCCCCCAGGAAAAAGAAAACATGAACTCAGAGCCAGAATTCAGAGAGATAGGGACAAATTATTCATGGCCCAAGAAGAGAATTCCCAGAAAATGTGTGAATAATTGCATTTGAAATGCTAACCAGTGTTTTTGCATTCCCATGTGTAGATCAGCCTGCTGTGTGTCCGCTTGCAGTGGGTATTGCCTGATGAAATGTTATTTCCCCAGTAGCCTAGGGACGATTATTCCTGAAAAGCAGAGAATTCATTTAAAAGCAAGTTTGGGAACATTTTCGCTATTCTTTCCTATTAGACAAACGTACATAGTCCTTTTGAAATAATATTATCCTTTATAAAAATGCTGTTTATTATAGAGAACTCCCTCTTTCTCTCTCCCAAATTCTCCCTCCTCTCTCTCTCTCTCTCTCTCTCTCTCTCTCTCTCTCTCTCTCTCTCTCATTCTCTCCCCCCTCGGTGTTGAGATGACAAATCCATAACCCGTGTGTTAGGCAGCATCACTGAGACTTTGAGAAGAGCTGATGGAGCATTTGGAGTTCCAGTCACGTTCTAAATCAGTCAGAAGTATTTCCTCTTCTTCCAGAAGGGGTCATCTTATTTAGATCTTTGCCCTGGTAGATGAAGTCCACCTGCATCACACTGCAGGGCGAACACTGCTTTACTCAAATGCTACTGCTTTAAATGGTAATTGCATCTACAACTACCTTCATGGAAACAAGGGAAGGAAGTGAGTTTCCTTGCAGGGAAGATGCTCCAGCCAGGACTGGCTGTCTAGTGTTACGAGCTCTCCTGGATGGATGTTTGATGTGGGAGAGCCCAGGTCTCTGGGGGAGGTGCCAGCCCTAGGCAGGTCATCCTGGGGTATATAGGAAAGCAGGCTGGGCAAGCTACAAGGAGCAGCAAGCTAGGAAGCAGCACTCCCTCCTCAAGAGCTCTGCATCAGCTCTTGCTTCCACATTCTTGCCTTGAGTTCTTGCCCAGATCTCCCTCAGTGATGGACAGTGGCACGCAGGTGTAAGCTGAAATAGACCTTTCTCTCACAACAGTCACTTTTGGTAACTTTATCCCAGCAGTGGCGAGCAAGCTGGGACGAGTATTCAAGGTCAGCCTAAAGGATTCTGTCTGTAGCTGGGGAAAGCTGTTCAGTCCTGTAGCTGGTTATACAGGCATTAAAAAAATGAGCAAAAGCAACAACCTTTGGTGTAGTGATAACCATATTCACACAGCAGTGTGAAACACACAGGTGCAAGCATGAGAGAAGATGGAGAGAAGCCACTGAATCCCACAGAATAATGTGAATGCTGTCCTTTCTCCTGAGGAGAAACAGCATGTAATTGAACGTGTTGAGCAGGGTGGGAATAGAGTTTGAGGACTTTAAACATCTGATGATGAAGTCACTGTTGGCTGGATGACTCTCAGTCAAGGTCTGGCTGCCAAGCCTGGTGAACTGAGTTCAATTCCCAGTGTTGCGGGGTAAGGCCATCAGAGACTGCCACATGGACACTTTTAAAGCCAAGTCGAAAGTCTTGATTGCTGTATGGAGAATTTGCCCACACCACTCAGCAGCAATCCTCTCATTTCTTGGTCTTTTATGCACAAAACCCACATCCCAGTTGGCACACTTGAGTTAGCAAGAACAGTTAGCAAGAACCTGAACTGCAGAAGCCAAGAAGCAAGGGTAGTCCATCTAAGGACTTTCCTGGATCCTGGAGCTATGGACCAGGTCTTTCATGGATTAGATCTTTGTTCCCAGTTTGGCAGGTGATGGGACCTGTATGCTGGGTTTTAAGGTCAGAATGGTGCCTCTAACATGATGTCAGTTGTGCTAAGGTCTGGGGGCTGTTACACCAGGATCCACATGGTGGGAGGAGAGAGCTGACACTTTGCAAGCATGTCAATGCTCTCTCCATCTCTCTGTCTCTCTGTCTCTCTGTCTCTCTGTCTCTGTCTCTCTGTCTCTCTCTCTTTCATACACACACACACACACACACACACACACACAACTGTGAACAAGCATGCTAATGTACCCTCCTCTCTTTCTCCCACATTTACAGAAGTTTCTTGTAGATGTCTCTGCTTCTTTTAATTGACCAAAGTCGAGGTCCCATCCCTATTTAGAGTTGTATTATTGCTTGATAGTTCTTTGGTGGATTTTAAGACAGCACGGGACTGGATCTTTTCCTTGTATCTCACTGACATAGTTTTAATATTGAGATGAGCTGCCGTCACTCACCAGTCTCAGACTCTCTCGCTGGGTTAAGTGATGGTTTAAAGCACAGCCCTCCAAACTCTCTAAACACACTCACCAGGAAATGAGATGCTGAGCTCATTACTTCAACCCTGGGCTCAGTGAGGTCTGGATCAGTAAATTATGACAGGTGTGAAATTTGGTTTTCTAGAACCAGTCTTCAAAAAGCTGTCAGCTTTGTTGTCTCATGGGATATGTCTTCTTTGAATTGATCACGGTGCCCAGGAGAGGCTGAGAAGCTTACAATGGGAGGCCGGAATGGAGAGACACGGGACTTTCTGCCTTGGGCTCAAGAAACACGGGGCTTCCTGCCCTGGGCCCTCTCCGAGCTCCCAGCTGTCAGTCAAGCCATGTGTGGAATTGTTTGGACAGGTCCTGCAGCCCTCCTGATGCAATGGGGTGCAAAGAATGATTGGCCCTGTAGAGTCTTGCAAGGGTTAAAGTTTTATGAGTGAAATAAGTGAGCATGGTTATCCCAAGCCTTCCTGCTCGGGGTGGCATATTCCATAGCCATAGGTAATGAATACACAGAGACATGGTAGAGGATTTCTTTCTTGCTTACACATCCAGGTTTATTGCTGCACTCTTTGCAGTAGAAACGGACTCCACCTCAGCGTCTATGGACGTGTGGGTGCATAAGGAAAACGTGGTTTAGAAATGCAGAGGAACGTCATTCCTCTATTAGAGAAAATGAAGCCATGACATCTGCAAGAAAAGAATGGAGCTAGAAATATTTGTATTCCACAAAGCATCCTGGACTCAGAACAGGCTTGGTAGGAGGAAGGTCGGAATAGAATGTGTGTGACATGAAGGGAGCTACTGGGGGAGATGGGGAGACCAGGGGAGTTGGGGCAGAGGCACCTGAGGGGCAGAGAGAAGATGATCAAAGAAAGCAAACTGTGGATGAAAATGTCATAGCGAACCCGTTGCTTTGTTTGCTGATTTTTAAAAAAAAAAAAAAAACTAATAAAAAAGCAAAGTTCGTTTCCTTTTCACAGTTCAGTACTGACACAATGGCTGGGGAACATACTTCCAAATGGTTGATAGAGGTATGAAGGGGGATGAGTCTCCCTTTCCTGATGCTGCCTATCTCTTCTGGAGGGGAAGCCACTCTATGCAGAAAGGGCAAGGGCAAGGGTGACATGTAAACATCTTCTCGAGCTCTTGGGTCGGGAAGAACGCATGCTCTGTGTTTCTATTGGCTCTAACCATCACTCGTGTATGCAGTCATGGGAAAGAGCCCGAGCACCAGGATTCCTAGGTTCCCAGCAAGACCTCACTCTGGAAGGTGCAGCGCAGATCATGGGTAGACCAGTTAGCTATAAAGCACACATTGAAGAAATGATTGGTACTTGTATTTAGAATATGGTCGATAGTTGTCTATTATGTTGTACTTAGATATGTGCATATATTGTGTGGTGTTTAAGCTGTGTGAGACATGCCCCCCCCCTACTCACATGCCTCATGTTCCATTCCTTCACAGTGAAAACATATAGCATCCTTTGGTTTGCTCTTTGGGATCTACACTATAAAATGATCACTAATTGCCTAGGTTACCTTTCTTATTGCTGCAGCAAATCCTCTGTGAGAGCAGCTTCAGGAAGGAGAAGAGTGGGGTGAGAAGTTATGGTTTGAGGTTGAAGTTAGAGGCTACGGTCACAAGGCGGGGAAGCTGTGGGCAGCATCGGGAGCTCCTGCAGAGGCTCACACTGCATCCCGAGTCAGAGAGCAGAGCTGGGCCAATGTGCATGCTCTGTTCGCTCTTTCCTTCTTGGTCTGTTTAGGATCCTAGGCCAAGAATGGTGCCATACACGCTGAAGGTGGATCTTCTCATATCAACCCAACCTAGAAACTCCCTCACTGATATATGTTCCAAGAGTTGTCTCCTAGGAGACTTGTCAAACTGACAGGAGTGTGCACTATTACATCATCCATGACACGCTATAACAGTCTCTGATACAAAGATATGTGTTTATAAATCAGTTAAAATAAAATAATGTTTAAAACAAGAAAACATGTGCCAGACCTTGCAAGCTTAGTATAAACATATAGTTGTAAGACATTTCTATTTATTTGTGTTTTTGAGTTAATATTTTAAATATTTTAGTTTACATAAAATATTTGATCAAGATTAGAAAAACAATAGCTAAATCTTTACCTTTCAAGGGCATGAATTTGATAATGGGAAATTATTTAATTTATTATATTTTTATATTTAATACAGATGGCTTAAAGGGAAGCTTCCCAGATGGCAAGCCACACAGAAAGCACAGAAGATCCTTGCTCTGCCGCAAACTCTGTTGACCTTTCTTCCCTCCTCCAGAGTCCATTACTTACAGTGGAAAAGAAAAGAGTTCGACTAGATAAATTTGAAGTTTATAAAAAAAAAATCATCTATGAGTTTGGGCACAAGTAGAGAGAATGTTCCAGTATTTGAAAAATGAATATACCATGTGGTGTACCACCGGTGGCCAAGTAATAGTCTCCCTGGTGGAAGAGTACTTTCCTTAAGACATCAGTGGGAACTGTGGGCTCTTCCACCTTTCCACAGTGACCCCTGTTGTATCAAATTCTTTTTTGAGCTAAACTTAGTTGAGCTGCTAGCCAGAGGTCATCACAGCTGGGTTTTCCCTTCTTGGAAGGAAAGGGTGAAGAAGCTCGTGGGACTCCCACTGGGTCATATAGATGACCTCCCATCCAGTTGTATGCAATTCTGTCCCAGGACTCCCAGTATGTGAGTGACAAGTCACAACACCTCTGGATGTCTTCCAAGCTTTTAGAGAGCAGGGTGAAGGAAGAAATCTGTATCTAGTACTAAGTCCAACACATACACACACACACACACACACACACACACACACACACACACACACAGAGAAAGAGAGAGAGAGAGAGAGAAAGAGAGAGAGAGAGAATCAATAATCTTCCTTACAGAAAGTGACTAGAGAAATGATGACCTCTATAAGAAAATACGGATGTCAATTCTATAATAACATTCATTGAAAATTTCAGTATCTCAATTATCTTCCTTAGTTCACTTCAGGCTATTACAGACTCTACTATTGAAGCTGCTAGAAGGGCTAGGGATTCAGCTTGGGGGTAGAGCACCTGCCTAGCATGTGCACGTACAGACCCTCCCCACCAAAAGTCTCTAATCCAGTGGTTCTCAAACCTGTGGGGTCATAATACCCAAGGGGGTCAAATGACCCTTTCGCAGTGGTCTGCCTATGAGATATTTACATTAAGATTCATAACGGTAGCAAAATGACAGTTATGAAGTAGCAATGAAAACAATAAAGACTTGCCATTTCCCTGGAAGTCTAGAATTTAGTTCAGGCTAGTTGAGATAACCCTCTCCTACGGCTGAACAGAAGACTAGAGGCGCCCTTCTTCAGGGCGCGGCCTCCAGCGCCGATTCAGTGGAAGAATCTTAACAATTCCAATGAACCTTATCTGCGCTCTTGACTATCTACTCATCAAAACATGCTTCTCCCCAGACCCAATATTTCCCTTCTCATGCTTTGGAAATGACTGCGAAGTTGTGTGGTCGGGAAGATGGGGGTATGGTTTTGTTGCTCGCTGTGTCCTAAAGCCTGGGTCATGGCTGGTGTCTTCTGGCTCCTTAAGCACTTACACAGCAGATGCATGCCTCCAGAGGCGAGCACGCTGCCCAGTGACCTCATATCTAAGCTGAAATTTCATTGTTTCAATGTGAAGTGATAGCATCAAAATATGTGATGTCTGCACTTATTATAGAAACATAATGTGCCTTAGTTTAAAATCGTGAATATTTAGAAAGTGAGAGAAGGACAGCAAATAAAATTTGCCTCCAAGTGGAGCTGGAGAATGCTCGATGCCCAGCACCCGCGTGGTGGCTCACAACCTTCTGCAGCTCCTGCTCAGGATATGTGGTGCTCCCATTCAGGATATGTAGTGCTCCCATCCAGGATATGTGGTGCTCCCTTCTGGCCTAGCATGCACTTAGTACATAGACATATATTCAAACATAAATGCATAATTTACTCAAAAAAGAAAAAGTAAATAAAATTGCTTTTCAGGAGTGCCATGCATAGTACCAAAGGGTTTCCTTACAAACCCTTCAGAACCACAGAATCCTAAGTTCCATCTTGTTGATACTCTGCACTATGCTAAGGAAAGTAAATTAGAGGAAACTGGGTAGCATTTATCATTTATATGTGGGTATGAGGGGAAATGTCAGACTGGGAAGCAGAGTGGAATGGTGATCCCTGGGGCCTGAGGAAGGTGGGTGGGGTAAAATGTAAGTCAAAGGGAACAAAGAATTGTAATAGGAACATGTTCTGAAGATTCAGCATGTAATGGCATGACAATTCAGCAGTGCTGAATTTTACACATGAAATTTTATACGTGGGAGAATGATCTTAAGAATTCTCACACAGAAAGATACCTATCTGAAGAGATGCATACATTAGTTAGCTTGATGATGTAAGCATTTCATAATACATATACCAAATCATATAGATACTGTATAAATAATATACATCATATAATAATATAAATCTTATTCGTGAATACATATCATATAAATCATATCATAAATACATATACTATGTATTATAATATCATATAGAAATCATATAAATACATATATAATAATATTAATCATATAAATAATATATAATATACATTAAAATATATACAATTCTTTCTGTATGTCCATGACTCTCCAATTAAGGTGAAAGAAAAACAACTCTATTTAAAGGGTATAAAAATGAGCTAATTGTGGTGGTGCATGCCTTTAATTTCAGCACATGGGAGGCAGAGGCAGGTGGATCTCCGTGATTTTGAGGCCAGGCTGGCCTGCATAGGTAGCCAGGGCTATGTAGTGAGAGCTTGTTTGTTTGTTTGTTTGTTTGTTTTTTAAAGGTAAGAATTAAAACGGGGCAATAGGGTAGACTCTAATCCAGTAGTCCTTTCAGAAAAGGAGATGGGGCCACAGGTGTGGAGGGAAGGCCTGTGAACACGGAGGAAAGAGAGCTCGTGTATAAACCAAGGAGTGAGGACCTAGGCGAGATGATCACACGAGTTAACCTTTAAAACTCATTTTCTTCTGTTTCAGCACTAGGAAAACTTCAAAAAATGCAGTCTATAAGAGTCACCTGCCTCTTTGTAAAAAAAGTATGTACAGCTAAAGGATATATGAATTAGAGTTTAACCTTTCTTCATAGATTCTATGCTACTTCTGAGTCAGAGGGACTTGTAATATGCATTGGATAAGCAATCAAAATAGCAAATCCTTGAAGATTTGTCCAGGGAAATGGCCCTTGTCAAGTAAAGGTTAATCGCATTCTAAACCAGCATGTGATGTACTTTTCAATAATTTTTAATTAAACTAGCTATTAGCAAGTATTTGGTTTCTGTTTTAACACAATTAGATTCTAACCAGCCCCACGCACATGAGTCAACTTCTCTGACTGGCAGAGGTTTACCTCACAAGGTAGATAAATGTTAGCCTGCCTCCATCATGAGCACCAGGGAACCAGTCGGGTCAACAACACTGAGTGGGACATAGTTTGGGACAGGCCAACACTCAGAGGGATGGACAGCGGGCTAGGCTCAGCCCTTCCTTGTACACACAACCTCAAGAAGAGTTTGCACGCTGTATTACTCTTGGTCTGGGCAATGCAAATCTCAGTTGTGTCATAATTTCCCTAACTGTTTTGCTGTTCCACAGTCCCAGGGGCTTGCCCGGGCGCACAGACTAGAATATGATCCAGCAGATGTTGTCACCGTGCCCCCTTCTCCTCCTCTCTCCACGCTGGATTCCATATCTGCAAACTGAGTCTCCTGCTCCCAGGGCTGGCCACTCTGAGTGCCAGAGAGCGCAACCTTCTGAACTCTCGGCCAGCAGCACAGCAGGCTTTGGCAGAAGTAGAACTGAGTCTATTTTGCAGTTTCCCAGCATTCCCCAGTGGGACTGGGCTCCAGCTGTTCACTGTCCGGTGGTCTCTTGATCACACATTCTGCATTGGCTGTCCTCCCTTTCCTATCTCAGTTTTCCTCTCCCCTAGAAGTATCGACTGCGGGCACACAAACCCTTGTCTTGGGTTCTACTTTTGGGTGGGAGTCGGGGAAATGACATAGTCCCTGTGCAGAGCACAGGAGAGAGACAGTAAAACTGGTCAGCTGAATTGTGCAAAACAGAGATAGATTACAACTCTCTTTGGAAGTAAAATCCATCACTCATATAGGCTAGCTTGCATTGTTGTGTTTCTTACCTGCTTCATTTTCTGAGTTTCAGTCTTGGTTTTAAGTTAGTAGCCGTATGACCCATCTTGGATGCCCTTATCATGTGCGCATGCGCATACGCATACGCATAGGTACGGGCACGCATTTTTTTATCTGTAAAATGTGTCTACTGCATGGAGGTAACTCATCCTTACATCTCTATTAACATCCTGGGCTTTCTAGTACTTTCTTATGACTCAGAAATCAAACCAAGGGAAAGCTTTTGAGTCCTCCCCCCCCCCTTGAGGCCAAATAATTAAGGAGAAAGTTGTCATGAGCTAAATAAATCTAGGGGTCAGCGGTCTGACTCACAAAGTCCAGTTGTCCCTCCCTTGCTTGCGCTGGAGAGTTATAGTTTAGTTGATTACAGTGAGGTTCTGATATGGAAGGTCTGCAGAATTCTACTCTCTCCTGGGTTGTGTTTGTTTTCTGTTCCTTTAAGTATAGAGTACTTGCCATTTAGTCCCAAGAAGGGAGTTTAGAAATTTCCTATTGGATCCTAATTACCCCCTAAGGGCCTATAAAAGTGAATTGACCGCTCACAAATCATACAAGCAGAAGAGATTGCAGAGTGAGGGAAGTTGGCTCAGGGTCTCTGGCCTCTTGCTGGTTATGTGACTGAGTAGGGAAACAACCTCAGGGGTTGAGAATGACCTGCTCCCAGTGCCGCAGCATGGGCTCTAAGTCAGCGTGTCTGTGCTCTTGCTGCGAACTAGGAAGTGCAGTCTGAGGCTTAGTTGCATGAAATTAAAATTGGATTATTGCAAGGTTGGTGAAAAATCAGTATTCGACACACTCTACATAGTCCCAGAAGGTCCCAAAGTAAAGCAAAGCAAAGGGAGTGATATTTAGTGATATTTACTCTCCCTCTCCTCAGCTGACCTCGCCAGCTCTCCTGTCCACAATAAGAGCTTGATCCTGTCTGTATTAGTTATTCTTCTTTTTGTGGTAACAAAGCATCTGGCTTTTGCTTTTTTATCAGATGAGGAGGGGTCGTCATGGCGGATGGGGAAGGCATGGTGACGGGAGGGTGGGGCAGCTCACACATCGCATCCACAGACAGGAAGCAGAGAGGGATGAAGGCTGGGCTTCAGCTTGCTTCTTCTTCTGTTCAGTCTGGGACTACAGTCTATTCAGGGCGGGTCTTCCCTGCTCAGTTAACCCTTTCTGGGAACACCCTCTTGGACATATCCAGACGCATTTCCAGGGTGATTCTAAATCTGGTCAAGTTGAAAGGGATTAAGTGTCGTGTCACCTCCATCTTAAAATAAGGGTTGGTGGCAGGTGGGAGTCAATCTCCTGTGGTGAATGGTCCAAAGGCCACCTGCCCAAGCATCCCATGTATAGCCAATAGGAGACTTCCCTGGAACTCTCTCTCCTTCTCAACTACAGTCAACTACTGTATGACTCTTCCCACAAGCTGTCAGACAGGGGACTCAGGACTAGGCTGTTTCCTGGTCTCTCCCTCACCAGCCATTTCCTTAGCATTAGTTGTCATGTGCTGGAGTCTTAAGTTCTAAGCATCCTTAAGATACCCTGTCTTTGACCTCTACCACCGTTTCTACTGCCCCCTTCACCTCATCCCCTAAATGGCAGCTGTTTCCCAGAAGTCTGTTATCTACTTTTGTCTTACAGACAGCTCATCAACAGAAGTCCCGCCATGTCACTCTGTTTCAAACCTCTATTTCTCCTCACAACCTACCTCCGCTCATCCATCCCCTGTCTGATTCCATGCCCCCCCATCTGTCTTGTCACTCTCCTGCCTTAGCCACATTGCCGTTGTCTCTTTGCCCTGGTGCACAGAGATGCACCTGCCTCACGCGTGGGCTGTTCTTGCTGCCTGCAACTCTTTCCTTCCAGATGTCTCTGAAGCTTATTTTCTGTGTGTCTTTAAAGCTCTAGCTCCAGAAAAGCACAAAACCAGTTATCTCTCCTGCCTTCCAATAAGGTTCCAATACTAGTCCCTCCCCCCAAGAGCTCAAGAAAAGTGATTTTCCTTGCTTTGTTCCTGCAGTAACCTCTGATATCATCAGGGGTTGGGACAGCGCCTCCCTCAGACTGGATCTGTGTATTTCTTCAATGAATGACTGAGTTTTGTTGAGCCGATGAATGCTCCTCTACTGTTTTATACACCTGTGACTTTAGTTGCCCATGACCTGAATCCATGTCTCTAGTTTAGGGCTTGCACCCAAGCCTAGACCTAACCCTGTCCTCCTGGCTACTCAGAAGCCACCTGGACGCTCCCAGACAGCTGAAGCTTACAGTATCCAAGATAGAACTCTTTTCTACCACCTTCTTGCCCAGATCTCCTTCCATGTTCATTGTCTCAGGCGATGGGCTTGCCCACGCAGACCCAATTCCTCTTACCTCATTGCATGTCATGTCCCTCCTGGTGTCAGTGGCTTTCATAGTTATCTCATTCTATCTTATTGTCCTCCTTCTTTCTCTCTACCATTCTTGTTCATTTCCAGGTCAAATGCTTATTTCAAGCATTCAGTTCTTACCAGGGGCCTTGGCCATATTTCCCAGTGCACATAGCCCTCTATTAAACCAATGAGTAGCTGATACATTCATCTCCAGCACTGGTTCTTAGGCTCCAAAGGCAGAATCTATGGCTGATTGTGGTTTTTATCTACCTGTAGATCCTAGGTATCTAGTATTTACCACATAGTAGATGCTTAACAAACCAATAAATCCTAATAACCCAATAAGATATCTGACTTAAATTTATTATTTTTTGAGCTTCAAACTTGCTACGTAGCTGAGATGGACCTCAAACCTCTCTTCTTCCTTCCACTTCCTAAATGCTGACATTACAGGCAAGCGCAGCCAAGCCTGGCCTTGAATATATCATGTAGATGTAATTGTGTGTGTGTGCACGTGTGTGCACACATGTGCATGAAAGGTTCATTACCTCAATTTGACAATAGATTATTACTCATAACATGAAAATGGTAAGCAACAAAAGAAAAAAACTTAGATAATTGCCCCTCATCAAATTGGCAACATGCTCTTCAAGGGACAACCTCATGGAAGTAAAAAGAGTTGTGGGAGAGAGCACTGATGAGCCATTCAGGTAGAGGAGTGCAAGCGAGGGAGGAGGCCTCTAGAACTTGAGGCGACACAGTCCGCCTCCTTAGCCTAAGGGACCAAGTTAGCCTGGAAGATGGCTCAGTGGTTAGGAGTAATTGTTGTTCTTTCAGAGGACCACGAATCAGTTCCCAGAGCTTACATAGTCATTCACAACATCTGTAACTCCAGTAAAGGGCATCTGACACCTTCTGACCTCCATAGGCACATCACACACACACACACACACACACAGTGCACCTATATACATGCAGACAAAATGCATAGGCAAAGTAAAATAATAAATAACTAAATCTAGAAAGAAACTGAAAGGGGCCAAGTCTCCAAATAGCACATGAAAAGGTTCTCAGCACCACCAGGGAAAGTCAATTCTAAATGACACTAGAATGGCCGTCATTAAAATGTCAGTTAACAACCACAGGCAAGGATGTGACAAAAGCAAAGCCCTCTCATGCTGCTGGTGGGGAAGATGTAGCCCCTTGGGGAAAGTCTAGCTGTTCATGCAAAGAGCACAAAGTTCCCCTCTCAGACATCCCAGTCACAGCCTCCATGGTATGTTGCCAAAATTAAACATGTGTCCACACAAAAACATGCGCACAAAAAAACATGTTTCTAGTAGCATTCTTTTTTTTTCCAGTAGCATTCTTAATAAGAACAAAAAGCAGAACATCCCAAATGTCTGTTGGTTAAAAGTGTGTAACAGCCCCACTGAAGATACTATTTGCCCACAAAAGGAATCAAGTACCAATACACGCCACAGCATGAATTAAGCCAGAAACACACCGAGGGGAAGATGCCAGCTATAGAGTCACATATGGTTTCTTTTTTTCTGAAATACCAGGAATTGGCAAATCTTTAGAGGCAGCAAGCAGGTGGCTAATAGCCAAGGGCTTGGGGGTATGAAAAATTGAGCAACCAGTGGGCAGGGGCTCCTTTTGAGAAACGTTCTAGCCTTTCTAAAGTCACATGTATCTGAGAACATACTAAAATAATTGAAATGGGCAGGTTTCATATGCCGTATAGCTTTAATAGGCCATTAAGAATCATGCATGCATGTATGGGAATGTGCAGATAGAGTATTTCTGTAAAATGATTCTACTCTACACAATACTTGTCCTGTAGTTAATTTATAATTAATTTAATATACAGTATTTAATGTACAGACAGTTACTGGCTTATGATGGTTCAAACTCAAATTTTCTTTTGACTTTATGATATGCAAAAGCTGTGTATATTTGGTAGATACTTTATTTCAAAATTTAAATAAAGGTGTTTTTTATTTCTGGGCTATCAGTACTCTCCTGCCACGCTAGGTAGTGGCAGTGAGCCAAAGCTCACAGCTTAGATCATTAAGGGCAGCAGAGTGATTGATCAGCAAGACGGCTTCCGAAGATGTTTGCCAGGGCAAAGGATGAATTGGCAGGAGGGAGGAGGATTGGACCCTGGGAGATCCAAGGGAAGGTGACCTGGATGGCTTGTGGGTTTAAAGGGGGCAGATCCAGCTGGGCTGAGATCTGGAGACAGTTCTAAAGTCCATACGGCTCCTCCCAGGCGAATGGTGGCTGGCTTTCCCACAGCTTTGATTTGTGAACTGACTGGGTGGTTCTTGAGCCCTACACTGTCTATGGAGGAGCCGCGTGTCCTCCGTTGTGATTTATCTCTTGTTGGGTGAGGCTGTCACAGATTTCAAAAGTACACCCAAACACACATGGCACCCAGGCTTTCCCTTAAGTGACAGATGCTCCTGAAAAGGCTCCGGAAGTACAGCAGAGACGTGCCCACTGGCCATTGGCCCGGCATGTGTCTTGTCCGGAAATCATGGACCGGTTGCACAACAGTGAAAACTTGGGGTCACTTTAGGCAACTTTTCTTTTACACAACTCAAGAGCCTCTTTTCTTCCTGCCATTTTGGTCTGAAATGGGGAAAGGGGGCCCCATTCTTTGGATGCTGGTCTCAGTTTGATATAGGTATACAATCAGTGTAGACATCCTAGGACCCCAAAGCATTAAGATGCTTCGAAACGGTATGTCAAAAGAGACTCACTGAGCCTGGTGTCCATTACTTCCTGGCAGAGCAATGAGTCTCAGGCTTTTGCCTCCCTGAAGCCCTCCTGTCACGCTGGGCTTTCTACGAGAAAATTACTGACTAGGTAACATTCGAGTGTGCAGGACACCTTGGCAAGTGACTTTGGGTGGGCTGGTGATTGATGAGAAACTGCCACTCAGAAATCTCAGCTCTTTCCATTCTGACTTCGGCGTCAGGGGGAGTGTCTTCAGGTTCTAAAGTGCACCGTTACAAATAATATCTATAGAAGGCTATAAAGGCATGGACTGCTCAGTTTCAATCATGTGACACTTGCTAAGGTTGTCAATTCAGTGTCCTCTCAGCTGCCCTCTTGCCCAACCACAGGAGGCACAGAGCTGCCATTTTGAAGCTACCTATCCCCGTATGGAATCTCTGAAAAGAATACAAAGTCTGTGATTGATGCAGGACACACAGTTAGGGACCAGTTCATCTCTTTATACGCCATTAAGAAAGAGTCTGAGGGCGGGACTAAAGAATGTAGTGGAGTGGAATGGAGCGGTGGCTCAGCGGTTAAGAGCACTGACTGCTCTTCCAGAGGTCCTGAGTTCAATTCCCAGCAACCACATGGTGGTTCACAACCATCTGTAATGGGATCCAATGCCCTCTTCTGGTATGTCTGAAGACAGCTACAATGTACTCACATACATAAAATATAATAAATAATTCTTTTAAAAAAAGGAGTGTAGTGGATTAAGACATTCACTGCTAAGTTTGGTGATCCTGTTTCCTGGGACTCAAGGTAGAAGAGAATCAACTCCATAAAGCTGCTCTCTCTCTCTCTCTCTCTCTCTCTCTCTCTCTCTCTCTCTCTCACACACACACACACAAAACTGCACACACAATATATAAGTATAACTTTAAGGGAAAAAAGAAAGAAAAGGGAAAAGAAAGGAAGGAAAAGAAAAAAAAAAAGTAAGGTTGAGGGTGTGGCCAGAGTCGTACCTGATGGATCGTCTGGCAGAGAATTGAGTGATTCTCTGTGGCAAACCACTTCTGTCTTGAACTTGTCCTCTGTGAAGCTGATACTGTGTAGCCAAAATGGGACAGGTGGAACCCATTACAGAATTAGTCTGCCCATTTCCTCCCTGTTCGCCCCCACCCAAGCTTCCCTTCCCTTCACTCCTTCCCTGCCCCAAGATGACCACACAAGTTCTGAGGAGCAGAGTTCCAGTTCTCCCGAATGGGCCTCCTGCCCCCCCTCTGTCCTTCCTTGCGTTTGTGTGTTTGGGACTCTCCTATTCTATTCTAGCTCCCATTCTCCTATTCTAGCTTAATCTTTAGAATTCATTCAGGAAGTAGGTGTTTCTCCTGATCACCAAAACTTGAGCTACAGTTGCCTTTTCTGAGATTCCTACCCAACAACTACCTTTCATGTTGTGTCTGTCTCCAAGTTTGTCTCTGCAATGACAGTGAGCAGATGTTGCAACTTCAATGGTTTTGTGGCCCAGGGCACCTAGTCAAGGTGCACAGCAGGTGGTCAGATATCTGTGTTACCTGCACACGGATGGATGAATGAAAGAAAAGAAAGCGAATACAGTGACTACTTTCAGGATAGGGAGAAAGGAGATGTCTCTACCGTTCTAAACCTCTTGGGCTACCTCACTAAACCCCATTCTTCTCTCAAGAAGTCTCCCTAGCCTATGCAAAGCCTCCAGGACAGCGGTTAGTTAGTACTAGGAGCAGAGAGATTGTTTTGGTGCTCTCCAGCACAGAGTGAAGGCAGTCTCCAAGCACGCCCCAAAGTCCCCGCCCTCCACTTTCCCCCAGGGTCTGCAGCCCAGGGGTTTGGGGGCGGTCCACATTGCAGAGAAGCAGGCGGGATTGTGCCAGCCTCCACCCCTCCACCCCCACCCACCCCTGCCCCCTTACACTTACTTTTCTGTCACCTTCCTAAGGCTTGAGCAGCACGCTGCTGAGCCCGGGGGCCACCAGGGCGGGAAGAGCAGCATTCATTTGCGGAGGAGTCAGGGGCGTGGGAGTAGCAGCCTGCAGGACCCCAGAGGCCAGAGGCTTCTCTGCTGCCAGTCACTTCCAGACTCCTGCTCTCCAGCTGCTAAGCTATCCTGCGCTCTGGGTGAACACTCTTCAAATCCACCCCAGGCTGGGTAGAAGTTTCCCTGAGGTAAGTCCAGCAGCCTAGGTCCTCTGGGAAAGAAACTGAACAAAGTTAATAAATGGAGGCAAGGGATCAGCCAGAGAGAGAGGCTACAGAGAAGGACCAAGGTGAAGGAAAACACTGTACTTAAAGGTCTGAAAAGTGTCTCTTTGGAGGTTTTCATCCACACCAGATAGAGTGAGCTGATTTCTCTGGCCTCTGTTAGCTGCCTCCTCCTCCTTTTCTTCCTCCTCCTCCTCTTCCTCCTCCTCTTCCTTCTTCTTTTGCATCAAGCTGTGGGAGAACCAGCAGCATGAACTAGTCATTCCCTGTTTTGGGTTGGGAGTTCCCCACCACACACTCGGGGTTCTCCTGGGATGAGAGGTGCCTTGCCCAATACTGTGTTCCCACACCCAGCACAAAGTGTGGCAGGCACACAGGGCCACTTAACCAGGAAAAGCCGTTGCCAAGCCTGCAGGTACCCAGCATCTAAAGTTCCCTGCTCAGTGTCACACAAATCTATTAAAGACAACGTTGTGGTCAGGGCTTTATTGTTGGTGCAGGAGATGAGGGAGGGAGATAGGCAAAGCATGTCTTTTTAAAAATCAGTTCCCAATGACACTCTACTGCGAGCTGAGCCCAGACTGCCTGGCTCATAACCAGCCTTGGAAGTAATTCTGACCGGAGGAGGCCAGAGGAGGAAGGGAAAATCCTGGAACTAGGAAGTAATGGGTTTTTTTTTCTTCACGGTCTCTTGTAATAGGATTTCTTGTGGGTCCTTTTTAAAAATCTTTAGCATGGGGATGTTTAAAGAGGACTTTTGTGAATTCCAGGGAGTCAACAGGGAGAGCTGGGTATCACTGAGAAGTTGTGGTGTTGCTGATTACCTAAGACTCAAGACAGAACATTAGAAGGCTGTTCTTAAGGGCTTTTTCTTTTATATTGCTATAGAGTACAGCAGTGTGTGTGTGTGTGTGTGTGTGTGTGTGTGTGTGTAGAATGTATGAGTCCTGGTATCTTGGGACTTCAGAAGAGGGCTTCAGATCTCTGCAGCCCTTGGACGTTGAGTGACAAGTGGTGACAAGTGGCTGTGAGCTGCTCACTGCAGATGCTGGGACCCAGCTCAGTCCAGAGGACGAGCAGTGGAAGCTCTTAACGGCTGAGCCGTCTCTAGAGCACGCGCTGCCCGTTTGAAAGGCTCTGTTTGCCGAGCACCGCTTTTCATTTGGTTTGTTCTTCGCATTCATTCTCATGCACAAGCTTCTACTTCCTCAGTTTCTTCTGGAATACCCTCCCTTCTCTGCAGCCCCCTTTGCTGGTGTAGGCAGTTTGTTCCTTTTGAGTCTCACCTCCACACGGCTGGGGACGCTGAGGCAGAGGACAGTCCTGCTATGAGCTCTGTAAGTGTGGCAGGGCATCATGGGTACTTGGTTCGCCTGAGATGCTCCGACCAGAGAATCCACATCCAGTTCCTTGCAGATACTCTCTGCAGCTTGAAGCAGGCTCAGTAAACGTGTAGCCCTCATTGGGACACCTTGAATCTGCACTGCGGGGGCCGAGGATATCTACCTTGATTTGCAGGCTTGTACTGTTGGATGGCACACAGTGCTCTTATTTTCAAATCATTTATTTAACTTTTAATTGTGTGTGTATGTATATGTGTGTGTCTGTGTACATGAGTGAAGGCACCTACAAGGTGTCAGATCCTCTGCAGCTAAAGTTACAGACAGTTGTCAGTCACTGGCCCTGGCTGCTAGGAACTGAACTCTGGCCTCTGCAGGAGCAGTGAGCACTAACCACTGAGCTCTCTCTCCACTCGGGTCCTCTGGAAGAACAGTGCTTGCCCTGCCCGTAGCTGCTGAACCACTCTTTCACCCCACACATTGCTTCTTTAAGGTGACATCTTTCAGAAACTTGGTGGCTTTTCATATATGCACACCCTTGATGGGCTCGGTAACTTCCTGGGCGCTTGCTCTTAAAGTGAACATACAGATTTCACCTCTTGTTTTTTATGAGTTTGTAGGGTTTTCAAGAGAGAAGCCAACCATTTTCACCTGTCACCTCAGGCTACTTACAGGTTTGGTGTTGTTTCCTATAATTCAGGGCACTTTAAAAATGTGGGTGCCCATGTCCGTGGGGGTAGAGTTGGCATGTGTGTGTGCCTGTGGGGGCCAGAGACTCATGTCTGGTGTTGCTCGCCACCTCACTTTTGAGGGGGTCTCTCTCTCTCTCTCAACCTAGGGCTTGCTGCTCCAGATAGACTGACTAGCCAGCGAGGCCCGAGGGTCCTGCTGTCTGCTCTCCACCGCTGGAGTGACGGAAGTGCTCACTGGTGTGCTGGGATCTTACATGGGGCAGAGACCTGCACTCAGGCCCTCGCGTTTGTACCACAAATACTTTACTCACAAAGTCAGTTCCCCGAGGTATTGCCTGTAATATCAAATCCCAAGTATGCCAGGGTGAAGCTCCGCAGTTATGCTTGCTGCTCTACATCTTCACGACTGGGGCCATGTTTGTCAAAATCCAGAAACTTAAAATAGCGGTTTGAAATAAAAAGCCTTAAACGTTTGCATCATTTGATGATAAACTGTCATTTCCTTTCACCCTTTCATAACACCAGAAGTGCAAAGAGGGTGCAGTGGGGTGGCTCAGTGGGTAGAGACACTTGCCTCCACGCTTGGAGACCTGAGTTCTGTACCTGAGACCCACAAGACAGAAGAGAACTGGCTCCCTCAAGCTGTCCTCTGACCTCCGCGCACGCGCATGTGTGTGTGTGTGTATATGTGTGTGTGTGTGTATACATGCCATAGGATACTCACAAAGTACCCCCACACATGCATATACACACACAGACACACACACAGACACATACACAAACAAGAGACAAACAGATGCACATACATACATACATTCACACACATAGAGACACAAACAGACATACACACATAAACACACAGACATACACACAGACACAGACAGATACACACACATACATGCATATACACACACATAGAGACCTACACACACATAAACACACATATACTCATAGACACACACAGATAGATACACAGACACACAAGAGACAAACAGATACACATACATACATATATACACATATACACACATAGAGACACAAATAGACATACACACATAAACACACATAGACACACAAAGACACAGACAGATAGACAGATATACACACATACACGCATATACACACATAGAGACAGACATACACATAAACACACACACACACTCATATACACACACACAGACACATACTCATACTGATGGAATGTAACAGGGAGGAAGGGAGGAAGGAGAGGAGCTCAGAACCTGGATCAAGGGTCCTTTTCCACTCATAAGTTCGGTATACTTAAATGCTGTGCCATAAAATTAAATTTTACGATATTCACATAGTTTTTGTTAAGCATACATTAGGGGATAAGCTTTTGTCTCAGGAAAAAAAATCTTTTGGTTTTGCTAAGTCTTCTAGAGTCATAATTCTACAAGGATAGTGTTGTTAAATGTAAAGTACAATTTTCTTGTCTAGATTTTTGAAAGTTTTAGTGTTTGCAATATCAGTGCAGGGAATGTGCATTTGTGTGGACAGTACTAAGTCACCAAAAAAGGACCAGGATGAAAGAACCACGACTAGAGCAGGCACAGCATCCATCCGTTCACCTGTGACTCTGTGGGCTACACAGTCCCGCTAAGATAAAGCTCTTAAAAATGGAGGTTGACCCTCAGTAAATATGCCCTCAGAATTTCTCAAAAACTTAAAAATGATGTTGTTAACTATATTCCAAAGTATGTAACTAAGGGCGGGGCTAATGGTCGGCCATTAATGGTGTATTTGAAAGCACCTCACGTGGCTGTCCCCAGAAACAAGTATGGTGACCACTATAGTTTCCCAACTTTTACTGCTTCTCCTTTGTTGTTGCTGATTTGATCTGTCTCGCTATTTGTTCCTTTGGAAACAGAGTCTTACCATGTAGCCCCAGCCAACCTGAAACTCACTGCTGTGTCGATGGGACTGGCCTCACACTCATAGAAATCCTCCTGCCTCCTGAAGGCTGGGATGAAAGGTGAACTTCGGGCTAATTACTCTTTCATATGTGACCCAAACATGACGTTTCCTTGCTGATTAAATGATGGGCAAAGTATTTTTTTAATTTCTTTTTACATTTTATTTATTTTATGTGTCTATGTGGGTGTGGGCGGGGTGGGTGGGGGAGCTATGTGGAAGCCATGGCTTATAGGTGGGGTCAGAGGACAACTTACTAGGTCGGTCCTCTCCTTCCACAGTGTGTTCCTAGGGACTGAACTCAGGTCGCCAGGCCTCTCTTGACTTTCCTGCTTGTTGTGACTGTTGGCTTTTACAGTAGGGAGTGGCCCAAGTTTGCCCTCCATCGGGTCTAGCTTTGAGTGGCAGATGAGCGTGATGAACCCTGATCTTGACCTCTTAGAGCCTCGCTTTGCTCACCTGTCCCTTGTAACAGCCTTAGGAAACCGTCGAGCACCAGAGCGCTCGCACGCAGGGGAGCAGGAGAGCCGTCAGGCAGACCCCACTGTCTGGTTGGGACAACTCAGTCAGTGTTAACCCAGTGTTGTGCAGCATTGCCAGCCCAGTGACCAACTTCTTTCCGTGGAGTTTAATAACACATGATGAGCAGAAACTTGCTGGGTGCCGTCTCTCTTTTTTTCCTGGAAATGTTCCAGTTCATAAAGATTACTTAAGAAAAATCCTGTCACTCAGGCACACGCTATCCTGGAAGAGAGGTGCCCTGGAAAGGAGGTGGGAGGGTGGGGGAGGGGTTGTCTGTACTGAACTCACAAGTCCTCATATCTTAAAACTTTATGGTTTGTGGAAACTTTCCCAGAGAAATCAAATTATCCCCATAGGTAGGTGACTTTAAAGATCATGCCAAAGGGGCTGGAGAGATGACTCAGTGCTCTAGCAAAGGACCTGAGTTCAATTCTCAGCACCCGCATGGCAGTGCTCTGCCGTCTGTAACCCTCTCCTGGCCTCTGCTGACACCAGGCGCCCGTGTGGTGCACAGACTTAACATGCAAGCGAAACACCGGGACACATAAAGTAAACCGATGAAGCATATTTGTTGCTTTTGATTCTGTGGATCATGGTCCTGTGATGCTAAAAAATATCTTTCTAGACCACACCCCACTCCCTCCCCCTCCCTGTCCCCGCCCCAGTGTGTGTGGGTTGATGTCAGGTGGCTCCCTCACCTGACCTCTCCATCGAGTTGTGAGACAAGTCTCCCAGCAAACCTGAGCTCTCCAATTCAGCCTGACTGACCAGCGAGCCTCAAGGGACCCCCATCTCTGCCTCTCCGGCACTGAGACTACAGTCACGTGTCCTGATACCTGACCTTTTCTGCAGAGGCTGGGAATCCCGACTCAGGACTTCATGCTAGCTCTGCAAACACTTTTTGCCTCTGAGCCGTTTCCTCAGCCCCTCCTCTGACTGTCAGCAGAAGGGAATGCCTATTAAAATGTAGAACTGCCTTGGTGTCATGATGAACACCTGAGATCCCTTCCCTTGGAAGGCAGAGGCAGGAGTTCAAGGCTAACCTCAACTACATATGAGTTTGAGGCCAGTTAGGACTACATGGGACACTGGCTAAATGAATGAATGAATGAGTAAGTAAGTAAATAAACAAATAAATAAATGGAATAAAATTCTTCCCTAAGTATGACGTATAGCAGCAGCATTCAGAATATCTACTGAGGTGCAAAATGTCAGAGTACAGGCACACCTAATGAAGAAATAATAGTCTTCCCCTCAGTCACTCTGCTGGTTTCTTACCCTCCTGCTAACTCTGGCCTTGGAATGAGCTCACAGGCCTGGCACGAGAATTTGGAAAAGATATCCAAGAGCAGAAATGGATACTGTTTAGCCAATACAAACCCTGTGCCAGAGGAAAATATGCTCTGTGATTTTCTTATTCGTAATGTTTCCCACGGTACCTTGTCACTTAGTAGGTACTCAAATATTTAGCACATAAACGGCTGTTAGGATTTCAAAACTCTGACTGGAGTATGTGTCTCTTTGAAAGCTGGAGCAGATGCTCTTAGAAAATTCAGGAATGTGCAAAACTTCATGATGTTCTGAAAATCCTTAAGCTGTGCCATCTCAGGGAAAAAAAGTATTAACATGCAAACTCCTAGCAGGGCAAAGGAAACATAACCAACACCATTAATGCTAAAGGTCGGTCCTGCAAGATGCCGCTGCCAATCTATCATTACGGCTCTGAACCTCACCTCTGGGTAATTTTGATTGGTCAAGATAATGCTAAGAATTAAGTGCCTTTTATGGTTCCAAATATCACATCTATGGAAATTTTCTGCCTTACTTTTGGCAAGAAAAGTTTTTCTCCAGATGTGCAGAATGGTAGAAGAAAGAGAAGAAAAAGAGAGAATTAAAAATAAATTTAGTTAATGTAATTGGATGTCTAATTGTCAGCTCACAAGGTGTTAAATAGACGCGCAACTACTTAAGCATTTACAGTTCAGGACCCTGCGTTGGCTTTAACGTGGCCACTGAGCTGTGCATACTCCATGCACTCTAAACTTTAGAGTGGGGAAGGTTTTGGCAGGATTAGTTGACAAAGGCGTTTGTGTTGGCTTGAAAAATCATAAGCTAATCATTTGTTGGGTCCTTAAAAAAATAGCTTGATTAATGTTTGGCAAGAAATTCTGACCTAGAGTCTCCATTGTGTGAGTCCTAATACAGCTGAACTTTGAAGTCCATAGAAACTCATCATCATGTTTGGCTATTGTTTGGCGAGGAAAAGAAAAAAAAACCACATACACACGGATCACCAAATGGTCCATGAACATCGGTTTGGTATTCCTGCTGCACCCCAAGTCAGCTTGTATAGGTGAGCACAGTCCATTCACCTCTGTATTTTCTTGGAGGCACTTAGCATTTAGAACACTATGATGACAGGCTTCAAAGCAGAGCCCAGATCTTCAGGGTCCAGCCTTGCTCTGCTGCTGGCAGATGATGTCAGGGCCCTGGTTGCGTCCTCTCTCCATTTGCATTCAGTGCCTTCTGCAGTTCTGCCTGAGAGTTTGCTCTGCCTTGGGTGTGTCTATCTGACTCACCTGAGGCAGGTCAGCGAGTTAACAATCCCAGGAGTGATGCTACACCTAATAGGTTAAAGTTGGTGAAGAAATACCCCATCTTGGTGAAGAACTCCCTGGGTCTGATCTGCCCATTTTGCTGAGGTGGCCAAGAGAAGAGTACCACATGGTGCCACATGGTGCCACATGGTGCCACATGGTGGCAGATTCCCTGTATTTTAATGTTGGTTTCCTCCCTTCCTCTGTCTTCTTTTTGCACTTTCATGATTTTAGGAGTCACTTCCCAAATAACCTGTTATCCTGGCTAGCTTTTATTGTCAGTGTGAACAGAATCCATAATGACCTAAGTCAAAGAATTGCCTTAATAAGATTGGCCTTAGGCCAACTCTGTGTGCAATTATCTTGATTTATGGTGGATCTGGAAGGACCCCCTGGAGGCATCACCAGTCCCTGGGTGGGGAGAGTAGGGGGGTAGGGGTTGGGTTTCTCTGTAGTTTTTGCTTCAATGCTTGCCCTGACTTCCCTCAGTAAAGAACCAGGAAGCTTCCAAGTTGCACCAGGAAGTGCAAACCAAATAAATCCCATCATCCTCTATGTTGCTTTTGATCAGAGTATTTTATCACAGAACCAGAGAGCAAACGGGGATGCACGGCCATATGAGTTCTTGTTCAGGGTCTGCTTTTGAGGAAACTCTTGCTACTATCTCAGTGCACATGGAAGATTTAGGGAGCTCAACTCTACTGATCTATAGCCATATTTTAAATACCATTGGAGTCAGACTAGAGAACAAATTCTGCAGCTAGCTAAAGCTGTTTCACTGTGTCTGGCTTGGTTGGATTCTTAGTCCTGACTTTGCTCCTAAATTCCTGTTAGCATTTAGGAAACTGTCCTGGAACATGGAGGGAGGCGCTGAGGATTCAGTGTGATCTCAGAGCAGAGGGGAGCTTGTTGTAACAACCCTGTAACTAGAGAAATACCACAAAAACACATTCTGCTGTTCATAGAGGTGGTCCGAATGTGCTCATGAAGGTGACGCGGGCTCCTCCACGTTCTTGCAGGACATTCCAGTCCCCTCCGTGGTAGGCACCCTTTGTTAAGTGTTACTTTCTTATATGCACCCTCAGGCCTCTTCTGAGCCCCCAGTTCTGACTGCACACAAGGAACTTGAATTACACATACTGCAACCCACAATGAGTCCCACACAGTATTCAGTGCCTTCTCCTCTTCCTCCGAATGGCACAATCCAGTAGCCTCACCAGAAAGCAGCGTTGAAGCCCTGTCTTTTCCCCCAGCCCTCATGAATGATGCCAGCTCATCAGTTTCTAATTCTAATTCCCAGCAGTTTAACTTGATTCCAACCTTAGCAAGCCTTCCTGAGCCCCTTGTATAGTGACTCCCTTGTTCCCACAGTGCTCTCTCTTTTTTACCCTGCTTCCTGGCCTCCCTCCCCACCTTCTTACTGTCCCAACTGCAGCCTCCACATTTCAACCCAGGGAATCTTCCTAAACCATCTGCTTCTACTTTTCTCTGCTTAAAATGCTCCTGTGGCTTTGTCTAAAACCCATCCTGATCCTGGTTAAAGTCTTCTCCTCGTCTAACCTGAGTTCTACCTTTCCTTCCCTGCCTCTAGCCCCTTCCTCTAGGTCTGTAGGGAGACTTTACTCTCTCCCACCTCCTGCCATTTGCACTTGAGATTTCCTCTGCCTAGGACAGTATTAGTCTCTAGACTCCAGGGCCTGGCTAGATGTTCCCATCCATTGTTAGCATATATACTATCAATACCCATTCCTAGGAGAATCATTATTGGGTTACATCTACAGGAAATAGGTACAGCGCCCTAATCCTCCTTAATCAGACTGCTTTCCAGTAAACTGATTGCTTTGATTTTTATTTGTGTGTGGTGTGCGTGTGTATACGTGTGTGTGTGTGTGTGTGTGTGTGTGTGTGTTCTTGTGCATGCACACGTGTTCTCCAGGCTACTGTGGTCACTCGGCAGATGCTACACTATTATCTGCAGATGAATAAATGAGCTAACATCAAGTTCTTTACTAGCTAAGAACCACTGGCAACTCACAGACACTCTTTGAGCTGCAACTTTCCCATTGATAATAGGATAATGGAAACAACACCCAAGCTTGGAAGAGTGAGAAGAGGGTTTGGGGTGGGTTGTGGGTTTGGGGTGTCTGACAGGCACATAGCTGGTGCTTAGTAATAGTTACTTTGGAGTCACCAAGATAGAAAGATGCGTAAGTTGACCCTGTGACACTTTGAGATGGGAAAGGCCATGCCCTATGAGGCAGAGGTTGAAGGCCCTCGCTGACATGGTACGGTTGGGTGAAGCCCAGAGGGGGAAAGGCATTGGTAATCCAGTTAACACCTAGCTTTTCTGATGTCTTTTCAATCCTAGTGTGGGCTTTCGGAAAAGCAAGTTCTGCCCTAACTCTTCCATTTCCCCCATCGATCCTTCCTCCCAGCTGTCATCCTCTGCATTCCCTGGGTCAGAGTGGGAATGGAGCTATTTCTAAGAGTTTTTGCCTTAATAAGCCTCTCCCCACTTTGACGGCTGCTTGGCTGTCTCCCTTCTCCCTGATTACTGCCATCATCCTGAAGCAGGGCCATTAGGCATCTAATTGTTGGGTCTCCAGGGAGCTGTTGCCAGGGTGCTCCTACAGTGTTAGGCAGGTGGTTTAACTGGCTGGGGATGCACAGTAAATGAATCCCCAGGTTGCCAACCACTTGGTAAAGAAGGTAAAAACAGACTCAGACCTGTGTAGTGGACAGCCAAGTTGAGAACGCAATTAAGGCAGAAACTGAGCTACTACCCCCCAGGGAGGTGTCAGGATTTAAGGGCTTTTACCTATATTTGTCAAGTTACTCCCTTGGTGCACTTACCTTAGGATCTGTCACTAGACTGTTTTCAAGTTAGCAGGGCCAGAGGTACCACAAACTTTGCGACCTCCAACCCTACCATGTCCATAGATCTGATAATTACGGGACACACAATCACTTGTAATGAACAGTCACTATAAGGAATAAGGTAAATTAACAACTAATGACGTTTCTATTAGTTTCTAAGAGAAGCTTTCTCTGATAGACCAGACTAGATAAATCTGCAAACATTTATTCTATTGTGCAGAATACTTTAGTTGCTCCCTCGCCCCCAAACCTGTAGATTTTTCATTTATCTGCTAACTTGCCTCTTCCTTGGTGCTCCAACAGGCTTTTCCACTATTCTTTTTCTCTCCTTTGCACGTGTGTGTGTGTGTGTGCGTGTGTTGTGTCTGGTATGCATATGTATGTATGTTTACATGCGTGCACACACACACACACACACACACACACACACACACACAAATGTATGTGGACACGTGTGTGGAGGCCTGAAGTTGGCATTGAGTGTTCTCAACTGTTGTCCTGTAGATTTATTGAGATGGGGCGGGTCTCTTCTTAACCCAAAGCTCACCTCTTTAGCCAGTTTGGGCCAATAACTACCAGGAATTCCTTGTTCCTGCTTCCTGAGTTGTGGGATTGCATGCTATTGTTACTCAGCTTTTACATGGGGTCTAAAGCCACTCCTGTCTGCATAGCAAGCATTTTATCCACAAAAGCATCTCCCTAGCCTCTGGTCTTTCTAACTTTTTTTGTGGAGAAAACTGCTGTAGACATAGCCTCTGCTGCTATCACCACAGTCCACCAAAGCAGCAGGGGTTGGTTGTGTAGCCCACTGGATATACCAGAAGGCATCTGTGATGTCTCGGCCTGATACCTGCCGAACTCCTCATGAAAAGACAGTTTGCTGAGATGTACGTTCAGTGAGAAGAGATAGCTAGCACCGCTCCTCAGGAGAAGGAGCTGGCGTCTTCAGGTCTTCAGAAAGGAGGTCTTTGAGTCTTCTACCCATGGAGTTTCTGTCAGTGAACGCTGAGTCCCCAAAGTACTATATGGTCCAGTATTATCCCTCACTCCTAAATAAAGAAAACTAGGTTAACTGATGGCCAATGACAGATGTGGTAGGGTCTCAAGCAACAGCTATTCTTAAGACCACAGCTGGTCAGTGGGAAAGATTTGAACTTGGGAGGCAGCTAGCCTGGCCCTGGACACTACTTGTCCACCCTGCAGGGAGAAGTGGAATGCTCCCCAGCCCCGAAGCTTTCTGCGGACCCGTGAGATACATTCTTGCATGAGCAGAATAATAGCTCAGGCGTCATTCTTTCACAGTAAGGGGAAGTTTTCAGTCAGTGGGGGTTTTGTTGTTTATTTGCTTGTTTTTTAGAAGAGGGCAAAAAGAATGATCAATGCAGACTGGTTGTGAAGCTCCAAAGAGCAGCTCAGGGCCGGGGATTCAGTTCAGTGGTAGATTCCGTTCACTCCTTTAGTGTGTGCTTGAATCTCTGCCATTGAATCTGACTATGGTTAATATTTCCAGGAATCTTGTCTCATTTTATTGTGTGACTTAAAGCAGGGACTTAATAAATCTTTTCCTATTTTCTTTGCTAAGTCAAAGTGATTGGTCCTTTCCCTAACTCTCCCAGTTAAAAACCCGATCATAATCTAGGAATAAAGACTTGATGAAGCATGAATGGCTCCCAAGCAGCCATGAGCAGTCTGGCCACTTCCTGGTATCCAACCTCACTCGGGGCCATGTTGGCTAATTTTATGTCAACTTGACACAAGTAGAGGCATTTTCAAAGAAAGGGCCTTGGATAAGACAATGCCCCCACCAGACTGGCCTGTAGGCATGACAGGGACACATTTTCCTGATTTGATGATTGATATGTGGGTGGGTGTGGCAGCTCTTTGTGCCACTGCTGGACTAGTTGTCCTGGGGGACATACGAAAGGCTGAGCAAGCCGTTGGAGCAAGGCAGTAAACGTCGCCCTCCATGGCCCTGCATCCGTTCCTGCCTCCAGGTTCCTGCCCTGGCTTCTGTCAATGATGGACACCAGAAGGCAAAGCAAGTTGCATCCTTTCTTGCCTGAGTTGTTTTTGGTCCTGGTGTTCCATCACAGCAATAAAGACCCTAGCAGTTTTCTCTATGTTCTGTTTGTGTAGATATCCTTTGATACCCTCACCCTTGTGTGTGTGTGTGTGTGTGTGTGTGTGTGTTCAGCTGTACTGAGTGTATACATATATAGAGAGATCAGAAGACAGCCTGGAGTCTTGCTTCAGAACCCATTTATCAAACATATCCTTGGCTCTTTTTCTTTTCTTATAAAATGCAATATTCATTCTTCTTTGTTTTTCTATGAAATCATCTCTCTTTGGCTCACAACTTGGCAAGTTGGCTGATCAGTAAGCCCCGGGGATTTGCCCATCGCTAGCCCTGTAATTATTAAGTTCAGGCTACCGTACCCAGGTCTTTTGATTGTTTGTTTTATTTTATTTTTCTGAGGTCTCTGAAGATTGACCTCAGCTTCTACTGCTCGCATGGAAGTACTTGACCGACCGAGTCATCTCTACAGCTCATCCTTCAATCTCTTGACTACATTGCTTTCCTTCCCACCTCAGAGCCTTTGAGCAATCCCTGGTCCCCAGCCAACAGCACACTCCTCTTGGCCTGATAAACCCAAACCATTCTTTCAGCACAGAGTTCTCCTTCAAGCAAACCTTCCCTGATCTCCCCGAAATAAGTAATTCTTAGTGTGTTATAGAATACCAATAGACATTTATTCAGCATCCTCTTAGGTCCAAAGCTTCATGAGGGTAGAGCCCTCCTGGTTTTTCTTTTATTGGGTATCGTCTGCCTAGCACACTGCCCGCTATTTATTTAGTACTTGCATGGTGCTGAGAACATGGAAGAGCTGGCCCTGCCCCTCCCCCGTCCACAGCACTGCAGTGGTGGTGCAGGTGCGGGAGAACTAGCCCCTCCCTGCTCCAGCTACCACACGACTCTCCTCAGCTGATGATGGCTTCTGGGGCAGATGCAGGGGGAGAAAAACTCATCTTCTCCCGGGGAGGTGGCCACTAGGAATTTGACCATGCTCCAGTGAGTATAGAAACCACATGAAATAGACTTGTTTTTTTTTTTTTTTATTTTTGTCAGGGGTGGTGGGAGAAGGCCATGGTGGAAGGGGTGAAGATAGTAAGACTGGGAGGTGAGTGTAATCAGGGCACATGATGTGAGATTCCCAAATAATCAATTAAAAAAAAATCACTCAAATGAGAGAATGCATGGTGAGTGACGGAATGAAGATGCGAGCCAACGGGAAAGATGAGCCTGTGGGAGTTAGGTGAGGTGGTCACCTAGGCTCTCTCAGTGTAGTGCTTCATACTCTTCAGGAATTCCTTTAAGCCTCACTCTTCTTCATCAACAGGAAAGAGGGCTTACTAAAATGAATATCCCCTAGATAGCCCTCTGTTTAGACACCTACCCATGACAGCAACATCGCTCCAATTACTTTTGAGACAAGTTCTCAAGCTTTCTCTCTCTCTCTCTCTCTCTCTCTTTCTGTTGTGTGTGTGTGTGTATACACACACATATATCTGTGTTGTGTATATGCATGTGTGGGGGCCAGATGCCCACATTGGAATGTCTTCCTCAGTAGCTCTTCCCTTATTTATTTATTTATTTATTTATTTATTGACACAGAGTCTCTTGTTGGACCTAGATCTCACCATTTTGGCTAGCCTGGCTGGCCAGGGAACTCCAGGAATCCTCCTGTCTCCACCTGCCCAGTATTGAGACTTTAGACATACACTGTGGGGTCCAGCTTTTTTTCCTGTGGGTGCTGGGGATCAGAACTCAGGCCCTCATGTTTCTGTGGTGAGCACATCACCACCTGCTCCATCTCCTCTCCTGCACTATTAGCTCCCCATGGGTAATTGTGGTGCAGGGACCTAAGGGCAGTCAACCTAAGCCATCTGATTTCTGTCCTGGTTTGAAAGACACTACAGATCAATTGCAAGGAGCGTTAGTGTATTTAATCTCCATACAATGAGCTAGCCATTCAAATGTGTTCCCCACAAGGGCACTTTGAACAGAATCAATCAGAGAGAGCTCTCTCATCAAGAGGGAGAGGAGCACAGCAGCCAGCTTTCCTTTGGTCTCTTGGGGCGAAGCAGCTGCCTGCAATGTAACTTTCTCAGGCAGGATCACATTCTGGGCTTCCTAATTAAATTCCTGATGGAGATGGCTAGTTCACTTAGTGAACAGCTGGTGAAATTGGATCCTTGCTCTGCAGAGGTTTCCCAAAACCCTTGACGATTTCTATGTGATTGAATAGTACATCTTCGCCCCAGAATGCAAAGGGAGGGAATTGAAGCCTCTTGTTCATCATCCCAGGCCTCCCAGGCGCCATGCTCCTTGGTCTAAGAGCTTCCTAATAACTTACTTCATTTTTTTTTCTTCTGGTTGTTTCCTACTTAATATTAAGTCAGTGTGGTTTCCACTTCTTTGTGTGTGTGTGTTGTACACGTGCATAGATGTGTGTTGTACATGTGTACTTTTACATGTTGGCATATGTGTGTTGTACATGTGTCATACATGTGCCTATATTGAATGTGTATGTTGTGTGTTTTGTATGTATATTGCTTATATGTGTGCATGCATGTGTTGTACATGTGCATGTATGTGTGTTATAGATGCGTGTGCACAGATACATGCATGTTGTACATGTATATGTGTGTTGTATATGTATTTGCATGTGTGTCTAGAGTACACTTGCCCACATGCACACATGTAAAGGCCAGAGATCAACTTCAGCTGTCTTCCCCTATTGTTTTGCCTTAGCTTTCTGAGCCTGAACTTAGCCATTTGCCTGGCCAGGGAGCTGCTGGGACCTGCCTGTCTTTGCTGCTCTCATGGCCCTGGTGCGGGGGTTTTAGGAATGTGCTGGTATGATTGCTTTTATTTGGGTGTTAAGAGATTTGAACTCTGGTCCTTATGCTTTCCTGGCAAGCACTTTACCCCCTTAGACATCTCCCTAGCCTAGATTTATGCTTTGCTTGCTTTTGACATGGGGGTCTCACATAGCCCGGGTTAGCCTCAGATTCTCCACGCAGCCAAGTATGACCTTGGACTCTTGATCCCCCTGCTTCCAGCTCCAAGGATGCCCGCTGATTTACGGAGTTTAGAGCTATTTTACACCCCAAGCTCCTGAGGCTTCCAGTTTCACGGAGGACAGATGTCAAAGAGAAAATTACTCCAGTAAATGATCGGTCACTGATTTGAATGCTGCGTTGAAGAAAAATGACAAAATGACAAAATGCTAAGAGGGCCAACTCCGACAGAGGACCTTACTTACTGAGGAAGAACTAAGCAGGAGTGAGGAAAGGGATAAGGATGACAGTGAGCGGTCAGGGAGAAAATTGAGAATGTAAAGGCACTTGCCACCAAGATCGACAACCTGAATCCAGTATCTGGAACCCACATCGTGGAAGACTAGAACCAAGTTCTGCAAGCTGTCCTCTGACCTCTACCTGTATGCCATGATGCACGCACACACCCTGGCACTTATGTGTCCCTACACATACATGCACACAACAAGCAATGTAATAAAAATAATGTAATAAAATAATGTAACAAATAATGTAATAAAAATAAATCTTAAGGCTAGAGAGGGTGGCAGCATCCAGATGGGCACAGGGCACAACTCCTCAAGCCTTGGCATGGATGTAGGCTTAGTTATACTGCAGATTCTGAGAAGGGTGTGGGCTGGAGTCTATGTTTCTAACAGCTTCCTGACCATGTTGACGATGCTGATCAGAGGATCACATTTAAGAGGGCAACGGAATAAGGAAACGTTGGCTGTGTTTCTGGAAAGACACATATAACGAGCACTTTAGTGCTATAGCCACTCAAGTGTGCCGCTGTGATGTAATCGCAATTGTAGCTGGTTCATACGTGATCAGGGGAGGCTGAGATCTACTAAAAACGTCAGTTAGCAAAGCACACAGCGGTGGGTGTTAGATTAGCCTCCCAGGTCGCAGCAGGCTGATCCCTGGTCAGGCAGCACCTGTTCATTCCCAATCCCAGCTGTACCTAAACCTTCTGGGTTAAAATCAATCCATCCTCTAGACCTTTCAGATCAGTCAAATCATGACGGGGTGGGGCCGGCCGTCTGGTGAGAAAGAAGTTGGCTCCAGAGTGAGGACCACAGGTTAGGGTGTGGAGCCAGGAGCCAGGCCGCCTCACTCCACATCCTGGATCTTGTAAGCTGTTTATCTTGTAAGCTGTTTATCTAATTCTGGGTAACCCGTCCTGCAGCTCTGCACCTCAGCATCTGGCCTATGAGATGAAAAGTGATAAAAATCGCAGTGACCTACGCAGTTGGGTGAGAAGAGATAAAAGAGCAGGATTATTTCCACACTGCGCCTGCGCAAGGTAAGTTAACAAGCAGATGGCAAGGGTCCAGAAGCTCGCACCTAGCCCGGAGTCTTTCATGTCTTTGTGTTTTATTTCCTTATCTTTAAACAAGTGTAAACTCTGCCTCGCAGCTTTTCTGAGAATTAGGCGATTGTCATGATAATTTTCGGAAGTGATTAACATTTAACCCAGGAGATCGTGCAGGGTCAGTCAGTGAAACTCTTAGAAAAGGCCGGAGGCTCCCCCAAGGAGAAAGAAATCCTCCGTACAGATGGCCTCCGCAGTGGAGGCTGAACTCCAGTTCCAGTTTCCATCTCCAATTGGTAAATTTGGGACCTGCTAGCCTTGTGATTGGCTGAGGCGGTTCCCTAACACAAATCTCTTTCCATCCCAAGCACACTCTGAGCCCTGGAGGAAGTCAGTGTGTTCGGTTTCTCAGCCTGAATCATTTATCAGTCATTGACATTTGTGCACAGTCATGCTTTGTTGCAGGAAACTGTCCTGAAGGAATTTTAGCATCACCCTTTGTCACTGTGCACGGGATGGCTGTGCTTGCCCTTCCCAGCTGTAAAAATCAAAGCTGCCTCCAGATGGTGCCAAGTGGACCGCGTCTCCAGTGCAGAGACTCTGGCACCAACAAGGACAAAGGTCCTTCCTTTTTACCTGCTTCCCTCCTGCTGAACCCATCGTGACCTGCTGCATGTGCACCACAGGCCCTTCCCCATCCACCTCTCTGACATGGGGCTGTAGATGGGGTTCAGGTTACTTTTATGGATTACGTGTGTGTTAATGATGGAGGGACAGCTCAGTAAATTAGAAGCATGATGGTCAAAGTATGGTCTCTAGACCAGATGAGCATCGCCTGGATGTTAGACGTGTAGATCCTGGCCAGAGCTACGCATACAACAAACTTACCACAGCCCACAAGACTTAGCTCAAACCCCTCCCATCAAAGGGAGACCTGGAAGCTCCCAGCTTCCGAGTTCCCACCTGAATCCGCAGCTTCCCACATCTCTGCAGAACCATCCGGAAGGCAGGGGTGGTCCTGAAAAGAGTAGGAAGTAATTTAAATTAAAAGTCTGCTGCTTTTCTACATATGGCTCAGAGAGCAGAGGTCTTCATGTTTCAGTGTTAGCATCCATGAGACGAGAGCTACTTAGGTTAGCTCTGGTTACTGTGGAGTCAGAGGATCCGAAGCACAGCTGAGCTGGGTGTGGTGGTGCACGCCTGTAATCCCAGCACTTGGGAGGCAGAGGCAGGCGGATTTCTGAGTTCGAGTCCAGTCTGGTCTACAGAGTGAGTTCCAGGACAGCCAGGGCTACACAGAGAAACCCTGTCTCGAAAAAACCAGAAAAAAAAAAAAAAAAAAAAGATGTGAGCTTCCAAAACTACTAAATGAATGAGTTTACATGTCACATTTTGCATTCTGTTTCCTATCTTGCTGGAATCCTGTTTGAAGAAATATATAAAGCAGTAGTTCTCAGCCTATGTATGGGCTGTGACCTCTTTGGGGGTTGAATGACCCTTAACAGGGGTCACTTAAGACCATCAGAAAACACAAACATTTCCATTATGATTCATAACAGTAACACAATTACAGTTATGAAGTCACATAGAAAATACTTTTACGGTTGGGAGGGGCACCAAAGCATGAGGAACTGTATTCAAAGGTCTCAGCATTAGGAAGGTTGAGAACCACTGATATAGAGTCTTAGCTGTGTCTTTCTGAGACTGACACATTACCCAATGGAGCTTTTGCCAGGCAAAGCAGTTTGCCTAGTTCTTGGTTTCAAGTCAAGAACTTGTAATGATCCCTCCTGATCTCCGTTGCCTAGGTCTTTATTTCCTCCAGAAGTGCCTGTGTTTGACACTACTCAGATTTCACTGGGGCGACTACAACATGGAAGTAGCATTTCATCATCCCTACCAGCTCTCCCTGTAGAGCATTGGGACACTTCGGTCCTGCTTTCTTCCTTTCCCCCCTCCCCCTGCATCATATTACGTCAGGTCCACCAGCTTCATTCCCAGCACCCCGAGTTCCCTAGGTCCAGGGCTGTGTGGATCGGGTTTACATTTCCAGGGGCTGTTAGACCAGAGCAGCCAAACACAGGCATATAAACAATGATAACATATTCTGCTCCAATACTGCAGCCATCTCTGCCTCTGGGACATCCTTCCCTACTCAGCGATCATCTGTAGATGCCTGAAGCTCAGCACCTCAAGAAACCAGATGTGGCCTTCTGTATGCACCAGTTGCCTATATTTGTAGAACAATCCATTTCAAAAAGTAGTGGCCTAAAGTAACAGTTATTTCTTGTGGTTCTTCTGTGGCTGGGTTAGGCTGCTGGCCAAAGTCAGTTCATGCTTCACACCTGGGCTGAGAATGGCTGAGCCACCTGCTAACGGGCACAGCATCTCTCCTAAGCTCCCTGCATGGAGCTGGCTTGTGTTTCTTCAGGGCATACTGGGTACAGGGCAATCTCTTACATTTTTATATACTCCATATTTTATTCCCCACCCTGCCAACCCCTTTCCATTCTCCCATACCTCCTTCCCTCCCCCTGTCTCCACAGAGATGTCCCTACTCCCCACCCCACCTGACCTCTAAACTCCCTGGGGCCTCCAGACTCTTGAGGGTCAGGTGCATGGCTCTGAGCTGCAAGGAGTGGGCCTTTCCCATGCCTTCTAGCCACTTGCATTATCTTCAACTGTGAATTTCACACTCCTAACTGCCATTTGTGTTGGGATTGCTGGCTTCTACAGGTTTGTCAAAATACTTCATATACTCTGATAAATCCAGTTCTCCTTTTTGGTCTATCCTGTTTCCTTCTTGAGAATTTCCTCTCGATATTTGGGGGGGATACCTTTTACTATGTTGCCTTTCAAATGTCTCTCCTGTGACATTACCACAGTTTAACCTTAGCATCTAGGCATCCCTCTCAAACAATATACAAACTCCAAAGTTGTTTTTCTTAATTGCTTTCTCCTTTGTTTTAAAACACCCCAAATTTTAATTTTTTCCAATTAGTTCTTAGACTGTTCCAACCGGTTCTTAGATTTATCACTATGTTTTCAAATTCCTTTTCTATTGTTTCCTGCATTCCATTCTTCTTTCTTACTGGTTTTAATTTTCTTCTTACTCAAACATATCCTTTAGTAGTGTTTTAGGTTTAAAAAAATAATCTAGAAGTAGTTTCTGTCAGTTTCAAGCTGTCAGATTCGGCAGCCCAGGGCTCCCTTCACCTTTTAAGGATCTTGATTCTGGCCAAGCCTCTGGATTCCTGGCTTCAATGCAGGAAAGACTCTCGGGGCTGGCCTGTGTGAAGTGGTATCACAGTTTTATTGTTTTTTGTTTGTGTGTTGGTTTTTTGTTTGTTTTGTTTTTTCGAGACAGGGTTTCTCTGTGAAGCCCTGGCTATCCTGGAACTCACTCTGTAGACCAGGCTGGCCTTGAACTCAGAAATCCACCTGCCTCTGCCTCCCAAGTGATGGGATTAAAGGTGTGCGCCACCACTGCCCAGCTACAGTTTTATAGAAAGAAGGAACTTGTAAAGAATGGAAGCAGCAACAGCAGCGTGGGCGTGGCCTTTTCTATGATGGATTTGCAGAGAGTGAGGCAAACCTCCGTGTGGAGCTGCAGCTGCTTGTCGTAACATTAGCCATCATTTGTTGGCTTTTAAGTTAGATCTGGAAACACTGCCGAGGCCCCTGTCTGTCTCCCCTCCTTGTTCGTGTTAGCTGAGACTGGAGGGTGACTTCACACAAGTCTGATAACCTCAACCGGGGAGCCAGGGAGGTGTGGGTGTGTGTGGGTGTGTATGGGGGGGGGAGTGTACAAGTAGTTTTGTTCAGGCCCTTTCCTGTAATTAAATGGGATTTCTAGTGAGATTCCTAGAAAACCACAGGTTTATGGCTCTGAAGAGAGAAAGGTCAGAAGCAGCTCTTAATATGAGGAGAGTCTTGCTTCATTGCTGGCAAGAGTTTGCACCAGGCTCCAGGGCTAGGGGACCCTTCTATTGTCCTGGCCACCTCCCGGCTGCTTCAGTCTATCCTGTGTCAGTTTATTTTTCTAATCAGTTACGTTTTTTTTTTTTTTTTACATTTATTTCTAATTATAAAAGATCTCCATATAAAATGTTTCCTATGACAGAAGATACTTATTCTCTGGCATTTGTTGATGTGAATAAATCGTCTGCCCAGCATATCCCAGTCAGTGTTGATACATTTACCACTTCAGAACCATTTGTATTTTTTTGACATTTTGGTTGGGAGCCCAGCCTTTAACGGCTGAGCCATCTCTCCAGCCCTGACAATTTGTACTCTCAATTCTAAAACATTCCCACCCACAACCTCTTCAAAAATCACCTCCTCTTTTCTATATCTTCCTCAGATTTTCCATTAGACCTGTGCCAGCTCTCTCTCTGCGCTCTTCCCTCTGTGTTAGATAATTATAAAACTCTGTCTTTGCTGTCCTCTGGGAACACAGTTGTTGGCTTTCAGCTTCCTATATGAAGTAGGATATTTACCACCCTCGATCTGGTTCAGCAGATATCCTTTGCACAGGTCCATGTTTTGATGTTTGCTTTCAAACTCTGTTTTATATCCTTTGGGTTCCAGTGGTTTTATGTCCTGTGAAGACTGCGCGTGAGATCGCTATGCTTTCCACAGTCCCTTTAACACCTTTCATGTATTTTACAGCTGCATTCAGATTCTTATTGCCTGGCGCCCGTGTGCTACATCTCTGTTGTACCCTGCCTCCTCCAGCGGTCCTCGCTTTCATAGATTTTTTTCCCTTTTTGCCCTGGTACCACATCGGGGTGGTTCCTTTCAAGCATATGAGAGATCCTCATGTATCTAAAGATGTCCCAGAAAAGTGGCTTCTTTTCTTCTTCTTTCCTTCTTACAAATAATTTAAAAATATTTTTAATGTATGGGATATGTATGTATGATGTTTGTGGTGTGTGTGTGTGTGTGAGTGTGTGTGTGTGTATGTGTGTGTGTGTGTGTGAATACAGACAGGCATGTGCCTGACACAGGATGCATGTGGAAGTCACAGGACAGCTCAGGAGTCAGTACCCTCCTCCGTGGTATTTCATCACAGCAACAGTGACACCAAGACAGTGGGTTGCAGGGACTGAACTCAGGCCGCCAGCCTCGTGCTTTCAGCCACTGAACCATCTGACCAGATTGCTGTTGTTTTGTTTTCACAGTCTTACATTTTACAGTTCAGGTTGTCCTGGAACCCACACTACAACCAGAGCTGGCTTTTAGCTTCTGACAATTCTCCTGCCTCAGCCTCCCGAGTGTTGGGATTGTAGGGATACCCTGCCATGCCTGTCACCTGATTTCATTTTATGAGTGAGCAAGAACATAAATGAGGAAGCACATTGCCCTATAGCCTCTCAGATGAAGACACGTTCTCTGAAGAGAAATAAGACAGTGACAGTGGCTGAGGGAGAGACGGGAACGCGGAGTTACTCCCAATGGAAGCATGTCTTAGCTGCTTTTCAGTGGCTATGATAAAATACTCTGACGAAAGCAGCATAAGGAAGAAACAGTTTATTTTGGCTCCTAGAGGGATCGAGCCCATGGTTGTGGGGAAGACAAATCGAGAGTCAGAGCAAATGTGGGTGCCGGTGCAGGAGGCTGGCTAAGCACTTGGCATCTGCATCTAGAAAGCAGGAAGTCACAGGAAGTGTGGCTGGGCTATGAAGTGTCAAGGCATGTCCCCAGTGACCTGCTTCTCATAAAGGTTCCACAAACTCCCACAATGCACCATCCACTGAGGACCAAGTGTCTAGATACCTGTGCCAATGGGACTCTCACATTCAGAACACAACAGGATGCTAGCCACAGGGAAGACCTGTCAGTGGAGGGAAGTAAGGAGACAGAAGATGTGGAGGCTCTGAGGGACAGCAAGATTGTCTCAAATAAGGACAGGCAGGCTCAGTGAAGCCAGGGTGCTGTGGGCTGGTAGGAAGAGGGTAGGGATAGAGGCTTAGTAACACTCGGATCTGTGAGGGCATGACAAATGAGTTAAGGAGTTTGAGTAAGTGTGGGATAACCTCTTTTCTTATGTTTTAAGATAAAGCATTCTAGAATGACCTATAATTGATCAAGAGTAGAACAAGGAATCTAGGCATATTTTGCTTAAATTCAGGTAAATGGATGATGTCTTAGAATGGAAGTGTTAAAGGTGTTGAGAAATGGCTGAGTCCTAGACCAATTTACTAAAAACTAAAACCAACAGCAAAACTCAGGAACATGGGGGAAAAAAAGAGATGACTTAGCAATGATCTCTGAGTTGCTACCTGGGCATCGTGCTGAAAGGGACACTAGCCAAAGATTGGACAGTACTTTTGGCTTTGAAGACTTTAGTAGCTAGCTAGTCATTACTGTGTGCCTGTGCTACAGCTCCGAGTGTAGATCTCCTGTTTCCTGCAGCCTAGGCAAGTGAGGCTGGAGACGCTCTGCTGCTGTTTGACTGAGGTGAGACCATTGATAGCAACATGGCTTCTGACAAGCTAACCTTTGGGTTCAGTCTCATCTGGAAGAATGGTTGGTTAATTTTTAATACTTCATTGGATCGTTGAGAATTGTGTGGCTCCCTAGAACAATGTTTGTCACACAAGTATTGAGTGTTGGTTGCTCTTTTCACTTTTGAGGCAGGGTCTCATGCAGGTCCCAGGGGCCTAGAAATCTCTATCTAACCCAGTGGTTCTCAACCTGTGGTCTGGGACCCCTTGGAGGAATCAGATGACCCTTTCCAGGGGTCGCATATCAGATATTTACATTGTAATTCATAACAGCCAAATTGCAATGTGCAGTAGGGACAAAGATTATTTTATGGTTGGGGGGGGTCGCACAGCATGAGGAACTGGATTAAAGTGTGGCAGCATCAGGAAGGTTGAGAGCCACTGCCCTAACCAAGGATGGCCTTCACTACATGTCCTTCTGTCTCTACCTCCCACATTCGGAGGTCACAGGTGCAATGACACTGGTTTTGCAGGATCCTGAAGTTCACACCCAAGACGTTGAGCTTTCTAGGCAAGCTCAACTGTATTCCTGGCTTTGATCTTCCTCGTTTCAGGAATGGCCCTGTGTCCCACCCATCATGGTCGCCCAAGCTGAGGGATCTTACACATCACTCCATGCTAATTTTGCTCAATACAAGGTTGAAATATATTGTCCTTGGTTCTCTACTCTCAACTTAATATTGCTGATATCACTCAATATGTCAGCTGAAAGCCCTCGTCAGCCTTATGAGGTTTCTCTCTGTGGGATTCTTGTTAGTGATATTTTGCTGTTCTGAATTTGGATCTTATAAAGTCAACAATTGGAAGATATTTGGTGAATGTCTATTTTGTGCTTAATTGCTGAGCTGGTAATTAGGATCAGTTAACCTTGACCATGTTTCCTACTATACTAACCTAGTCTTGCTTTTGATTTGGCCACAGTTAATAAATATTTTATCAGTGACCAGAGTCTTTTATTACTTCTCTGGGCCTCCTGGATTTTGTTGAACAGATTTCAGACTAGCTGATGTCATTGTTGGCTTTTGTGAATTGTATTGGTTTGGCTTTTGTCCACTGGGTGACACAGAAAAAAAAGCAAATTGGAGAGCGAGTGCCTCTCTCATACATAATGGGGTCAGCTGAAGAGAGACTGCTTCAGTTGAGTTCCGTCATTGATGCAGAAGACCTCTTAAAGAAACAATTTCAAGTAAAATAAAAATTAGCCGCAAACATAGATTACCCAGGGCTTTCAAACACATTAGTTAAGATTCCTTCGTCTATGGAGAACAGGGTATCAGCTTGAGCTTTGCAGCAATGGCTCGGTAGAGGAAGCATTGGATTGGTGTCCTGCGGCTGGAAGCACTCGGCCTTGCCAAGCCTCTGTGAGGAGGGCTGGAAATTCCTACAAGCTTCAGGCACATGCTGTAAGGAGTCAGGGAAACAGCGGCCATGAAATGACCTGGAGAGGTGCACACGGATGGACCCAGACAAGTCTGTGTATGTGCTGAGGTTAGGAAGCATGCAGGGAAAGCTTGGGAATCGGGTTTCCTTCTGGAATGTTCTTAGTCAGTGTCATTTCTAGATCCCTTGTAAATTGTCCCATTGTAAGCAGAATGATGACAAGAATAAAAATGTCATCTGTGGCTGGGGACACAGCTTAGTTGGTAAAGTGTTTGCCACAAAAGCACAAGGAACCAAGTTAGCATCCCCAGTAACCTTTTATTATTGTTTAAAAATCTGGGTACAGTTATATAAGCCAACCATCCCAGCACCAAGGAGGCAGAGGCTGGAGGAAGCCCAGAGCTCACTCCATAGCCAGTCTAGCTAAATCAGTGAACTCCAGGTTCAGTGAGAGAACTTGTCTTAAATACGATGGAGACCAGTGGGCGAAGACTCCAGAATTGGCCTCTGGCCTCTGTGTATACACACATACACACACACACACACACACACTGCACACACACACACACACACACACACACATCATACACACACATACACATACCATACACACACATACACACACCATACACACACATACACACACCATATACACACACATACACACACTACACACATACATCACACACACACACACACACACACACACACACACACACACAAATAATGTCAGCTAGCATTGACCTATTTGCTGGTCCACCTGTTACATTTTTACACAGGTGCATAGATGCCCTTGCTGACAATCCCTGTCCATGAAGCCACTCAGAGACCCATGTTGAGAGGAGCCCTGAACCTCCAACATTGGTACTTGAGGGTGAGACTTTCTGGCTAGTTAGACAGAAACCAGTTGGAAGGGGCCGCTGATGGGAGACTCTTCTTTATCTCTATGGGTGGCAGTTCCCACCCTGTGCCTTCAGTGTAGTCCTGGCTGGCAGAAGCTCACCTGCGACCTCGCTATGATCTGGGTCCTAGTTCTGCTGAATGTCTGGAAGTGCCCAGTCAGGGACCTGCGTTGCTCCTTGGTAGAATTTTGTTGTAGAAAATATTTTTTTCCTTCTGTCTCTTTAACTGGATCCTGCTTGGTGCCATGAAGCACAGACCTGGAGAAAGTGGCTTTTGTATTATTGTTGGTCTAAGTAAATCTGTTCTTGCTTTGCTGTTTGCTTTGCAGCTAACACTGTGAGTTTCCGGGGCCCTTCACTGGCTGTGAAGACACTGGCTTCACTACCGGTCCTTTTCTTTGTTCTAACAGCATTTATATTTTTCAATGTGTGTATCATATTCACATACATTAATTGAGTCTTGGATATACAGAACTGGATTGGTCTTTAACCCCTTCCCCATCCCACATTCTCACCCATGGGTCCTTGTAAGATGCTGCTTATTACTAAGCCACAAACATCTACTCATTAAAACTGGATTCTAATGATGAGTTCCCTCCTCATCATCCTCCCAGGCCACCATCTGCTCTTCTCGACCTTATGTTTATTATCCCTCCACTTAAAAAAATAGTTTATGTTTCAAGGCTCAACTAGAATTCCGTCAAGTTGAGCTGAGGGTACAGAGGTCTCCCCAAGAGCTTTCTGGTTCATGCGCAGTCCTTTCCCAGGATCTTTTCAAAGCATTTGTTATGACTGATGAATCCAACTTCAACGGCACATCATCACTCAGAATCCAGAGTCTACACTAGGACTCACTCTTGGCTCTTACATTCCATGGGTCTAGCCAAGTTTAGAATGACATTTGTCTGCTATCACAATATCACAAAACTCAACAACCATAAGACCCTCTCTTTAGTCATCCCATTTGTCCATCCCATTGGTCCTCCCTGGTGGCCACTGACTTTTCAATCACCTCCTGATTTCCCTGAATATCGTACAGCTAGAACAGCACACTAGGCTGCCTTTTTAGTCAGCCTTTTCTTGTTAGAAATGAGCATTTGTTTCCTCTGTGTCTTTTCATGACCGGATATTTTGTTGTTGTTGTTGTTGTTGTTGTTGTTTCCGTGATGAATATTGTTCCCTTCTCTGAAGGACCTGGTTTCATTGCTTCTTTATGAACACCACAGTTGCTTCTGGGTTTTGGCAGTTGTGACTGAAGTTGCCATAGCATCTGGGGGTAGGTTTTCCTGATGGGAATTCCCATTCAGACTGGTGCAAACACTGCAGCAAATAGCTGAGTCTTGATATAGGTACTTCCAGTGACAGCTAGGAGCCTTCTTTTTACTTAAGTACTTCCTGCTTTGCTCTTGTTAACATATCTGAAAGCACTGAAATGTCTGCATGATCTTTTCTATTTTAAAGTAACTCCCTATTGTACTTTTGTGTTATTTCAATATGCATTTCTGACATATCATTATACTTCATTAAAAAACGATTCATCAGCACCACCTATCTCCAAAACCCAAAGATTCAGTTGTGTATAAAAATTAATCAGGTGGAAGTTATGAAAATATAAATTAATAAGCAAAGAGCTACTGTTGCATCCCTAATTGTCAAAACTTTAAAATCCTGATAGGTGTCAGGTAGGATTCAGAGCACTGAAGTTCTGACACCTGGCTGCGGGGAGGGAGACCGGCACCTCCAGAGAACCAGCTTGACGGTCCATCATAGGCCTGAGGATGCCTACCCCAGATTCCTTCTGCCACTGGTAGACACACACCTAACAGATAAACAAAGAGGCTTACACAACTGCACACAAGCTAGTGTTGTTTATGATAGAAAAGAATCAAGCTAATGCAAATAACTCTCGTCCTGGAAAAGGCTTAACAAGCTATTTGGTACAAATACAGAGGCCAACATGAGAAATTGTAAAACAAGCAATTGTAGTGTTTGTAATATAAACCAATCCCAAAATTCATAATAATGAAAAAGGATGTAAAATAGCTTGTATAACATAAGCCTGTTAATGTACAGCCGAAGACCAAAGCTTAGTACATTTTTATGTGATTTACATCTATTTCTCTCTCTACCTACTGAGATATAAAGAAAACACTAATGGCTGGGTATCTAGATGAAGAATATGCAGTTATATATTCATTCATGGCTCTGGACCAAGAAAAAGCATGAAGACATGAATTCTGATCCACAGAACCCATGTAAGCCAGGAACCAGTGATTCAAGCCTTAACCCCAGGACTGAGAGGAAGAGGGAGGAGAGTGGAGAGGGGGAAGATGGGAAAGAGGCAGAGGGAGAGAGATCGGGATCTGCTGGGCAGCCAGTCCAGTCAGTGAGCTCCAAGGTCAGTGGCAGATACTCACAGCGTAGCGTGCCATGGAGGAAGACACCCACTCTTTTTTAATTTGTTTATTATATTAATATGAGCACACTATAGCTGTTTTCAGACATATCAGAAGAGGGCATTAGATTCTATTACAGATGGTTGTGAGCCACTATGTGGTTGCTGGGATTTGAACTCGGCATCTTTGGAAGAGCAGTCAGTGCTCTTAACCGCTGAGCTATCTCCAGCCCAAGACACCCACTCTTGTTATTGACTTGTGGCTTCCACAGGTACACACACACATGAACACACATGGGTGCTTCATTGCTTTATCTTGTGACTTTTCTGTCATCTTGAGATTTTCCTAAAACAAAAAGATAAAGAAGAGTCATCGATCAGACAGCGTTAATGTATGTTGTCTCAAAGTGCAAGCATAACGTGATTTTTAAAAATCATCAGCAATATTTCGGGTGGTTCTAAGTGAAAAGGGAGAAGCTTGGAGGGGTGGGGCCCATGGGAGCTGCTGAGGGGCACGCTCTTCATCCAGGTGAATACTTGTGCCTTTCTCTTTCAACTCCACAGATAAACTCTACACTTTTCCCTGGATAGATATTTCACAAGAGGGAAAAGGTATACATATTATGATGAAAAAATTATTTCAAAGAAAAATTGCTATTTGTATGCTGAAATGGTTATTTTTTTTTAAATTGGTTTGAAGCTCCCAAGATGGCCCAGCAGGTAAAGGCACTTGCCTGATACTCAATCCCCAGGAAGGAGAGACCCAACTTCCCCAAGCTATTCTCTGACCAACACCTTTGTGACAATGCATAGAGAACCTCCCTCCACGTACACAAATAAATTAGAAATAAATAAAACTAATTTTATTTTATAACAAGAAGCAGCTTTTACATGAACTCAACTAAGTGAAAGGTGCTTGGTGTAGACCAAGCTTTGAGGCTGTCTCTAATCTTCTGCTACAGTGCTGTCTCTGAATCTTGAGTGGTTGGCTCTCAGGTCTCACATGTACTGCACAGTGCAACCCCCATACGCATGTCAGCAGGTACCTGACGCGTGCAGCTTAAGATGTCACCAAGGGGGAAGTTTGGATGAAGGTTTCATAATTATCTGAGTGTACACAACTTTTATTGTTCACATATGTATCTGAGTGTATGGAATCAATACGTCATTATTATTTTAAGCAAACAGCCACCTGTCCGGGCAGTTCTCTAATGCTCGCTTTTTCTTTGTGTAGATTAGAACTTTGCCGATCCCTGGCTGACCTAAACAGAAATTCTTTTATGATATCTTCAAAGTAGAAACTGACAACTAATCCTTTACCACCAACAACAAATTCCTTCCTTTATTTCTTACCCGAAAAACTTTCATTTACATTTTCATATGTAGAAAAATGATTAATAATTAGCACACATATAGTCTTGCAAGATTAACCATTACATGTGTCAAGAAGGTAAAAGCTCCGGAATTAACTGTGATCCCCGAGTTATACATTGAACATGCAGATTTACCCATTCTAGGCATGTGTGGATTTATAGTCTTTGGGGGAGGGGTTGGATTTGTTTTTTCAAGACAGGGTTTCTCTGTGTGGCCCTGGTAGTCCTGGAACTCACTCTGTAGACCAGGCTGGCCTCGGACTCAGAAATCCGCCTGCCTCTGCCTCCCAGATGCTGGGATTACAGGTGTGCGCCACCTCCGCCCGGCTGGATTTATAGTCTTTGAGAAGGCTCGCCTATTTCTTCTTCTCCACCAGCAATCCTCCTCTTCCTCCTCTTCTTTCCTCTTGTTTTAAGATTCCTCCTAAAAATGAGACCATGCATCTTTTCTTTCTGTGTCTGGCTTATTTCTTTTAACATCAGCACCCAATGACAGAATCCCTTTTCCTCTTAAAAGATAATTAGTTTTCTTATGCATATAACGTTATATATAAATCCATCACACTTAAAAATTCAGCCCTCCGCAGCTGCCTAAGTTGTTCCCACATCTTGCGCTGTTATGAACGATGCCTGTGAGCATGGGTTCAGAGATGTGCCCACGGGGTGCTCTCACACCCTTGGGTGTATTCCACAGAGAGGCATTGTTGGGGTTCTATGTTTAACTTCTTTGGGAGCCCCTGTGCTGCTTTCTGCAATGGCCATACTGGTGTGTGTTACACCAACCTTGTATATGGCTTCTTTGGGGGCCCCTGTGCAGCTTTCCGCAATGGCTGTACTGGTGTGTGTTACACCAACCTTGTCTATGGCTTCTTTGGTTACTCTGATCCTCACTCACCTCTTGTTTTGGTGACAGCCACTCTAACAAGTATGAGGTGACATCTCCTTGAGCTCGGATTTGCATCTTCCTGAAGATTGGTGATGGGTTTGTTTTTGTTAAGTCATGAACCTGGTGGCCATTTTTATTACCTGGAGAAATGTCTGTCTGGTACCTGGCTCCATTTGACCCATTTATAACCAGGTTGTCTGTTCTGCTGTTGCCAGCAATCTCTGGGCTCTCGGATTGTGAGCTGTGAGTTTGTTGTTCTTATCTTAACCTCTTACAGATATATAGTTGGCAAATACTTCCCCTCTCCCTGAAAGTCATCTCTGCTTTCTGCTGGCTGCTGCTTCAGTTTGATGCACTTTAGTTAATTTGATTTTGCTTTTGAAGGCTGAACTTTGATGTGGTTGCCAAACACCATTGTCTAGGCCACCGCCATGATAAGTTCCCCCCATGTTTTCTTTTAGCTTTGTGGCTTTGGGTCTGCTATTTAGATCTATCATTTCCAAGTAGAGTTTTGTGTGTCGTATGGGTTAAAGGTCCAGTTTTATTGTTTACCATGTGAATGGTCCATTTCCCCATTATTTATTAAAGAGTTGATCCTTTTCTTGTTATGCCTTTTCCACACCTTCTCCTTCACATTTTTTTCCCATGGGGGGAAAGGGTTTTGTTTAGTGCTGAGATTTAAACTGGAATCGCCATGTTTGTGCATCAAGAACTTTTACCCACCGAGGCATCTCTCTGGCTCCCTTCTCCATCCTTGAAGGGCAACTTTGCGGAATGGAACATCCGCTCAGCTCTTGAGATATTTCCTTGTTCTAGTCCTGCTCCCGTGGTTTACTGGCTAGTTGACAGAAGCTAGAGTCATCTGAGAGGAGGAAGCCTTAACTCAGAAAATGCCTGCATAATGCATGGCAAGACCGTAGGACATTTTCTTAATTAGCAATTGATCATGGAAGGCCCAGCCCACTGTGGGTGTGGCAACTCCTGGGCTGGTGGCCCTGGGTTCTATAGGAAAGCAGGCTGAGGAAGCCATGGGGACCAAGCCAGTGAGCAGCGCCCTCCATGGCCTCTGCATCAGCTCCTGCCTCCAGGTTCCTGCCCTGCCCGAGTTCCTGACCTGGCTTCCTTCAGTGATGAGCAGTGATGTGGAAGCTGAGGTGAATAAACCCTTTCCTCCCTGGGTTTCTTTAGTCATGGTGTTTCATCACAGCAATAGTGGTCCTAACTAAGAGACATGGTTTGCAAGAAAGTTTCAGGTGTGTTTTAATCTTTCTTCCTTCGTGGGTGAAAAAATTACCCCTTAGGTTTCTTTCAAGATATCTTCTTTATCTTTGGTTTTTCTGAAATTCAAGCAATATCATTCTCGCCTGGTGTCTGGCACTCATTCTGCTTGGTATTGTTCGCTGTGCTTCCTGTGCCACCTCTTACTTACTCTGTCACCAATCTAGGGGGACATCGTCGCCATCACTTTAAAGTTTTCTGTTCCTTCTTCTGGCATATTCCCTTCTGTAGTCACGTAATCCTTGGGCCTCCTCTTTCTCCTCCTCTTTCCTCCCCCTCCTCCTCTTCCCTGCCCCTCCTCCTCTTCCCTGTCCCTCCTCCTCTTCCCTGTCCCTCCTCCTTTTCCCTGCCCCTCCTCCTCTTCCCTGCCCCTCCTCCTCTTCCCTGCCCCTCCTCCTCTTCCCTCCCCCTCCTCCTCTTCCCTCCCCTTCCTCCTCTTCCCTCCCCCTCCTCCTCTTCCCTCCCCCTCTTCCTCTTCCCTCCCCCTCTTCCTCTTCCCTGCTCTTCTTCCTCTTCCCTGCCCCCTCCTCTTCCCTGCCCCTCCTCCCCTTACCTCCCCCTGCTCCCCTTACCTCCCCCTCCTCCCCTTACCTCCCCCTCCTCCCCTTACCTCCCCCTCCTCCCCTTACCTCCCCCTCTCCCCTTCTCCTCTTCTCTGCCTCTCCTCCTCCTCTTTCTCTTCTCCTCTCCTCAGTTTGCTTTTTCAGTTTGGGTGGTTTCTGTGGAGATAACTTCCCCCAGGACCAGATCCCAGCATTCTGTTTCCGACGAAGTGTTCAGTTTCCCAGCAGACACCTCTGGCCCTTCACTGGAGCTGAGGAGTCTGATGTGCTGCTTTTCTTCTCTGCTCTCTACACTTTCAATCCCTGGGCTTGCTGCACCATCTCAGCTGTACCTGAGTCTGGTTCAAACACGTGCTGAGCCTCTGCAAGTTGTGGTTCTGACCTGTAATGTTTTCTCAGTAGTTGGATATGAGGCACTGGGTAAAATTAATTCCTGTAAATATGCATTCAGTAATTTGGTGGTTGATGGAGCAGGAGAGGATGTTCTGTGGTCCTGTGGTAAAGAGCCTGAGCCTCCAGATGGCAAAACTAACCTGTATTCCTCAGCCCTGCCTCCTTAGGAAGGAGCGGGTGGTATTGGGTCCTTACTGGCTCCCACGTGGATGGCTAACACACGGAAGGATTATGGGGCTGAGATCGGATATTTCGTTTCCTGCAGATGATTAGGCTTAGGGGAAAAAAATCCTAGCAGGTCAGATCCAGACTTCTCTTAAGAGAAGACCTTATAATGAAGAAAATATTTTATTTTTATTTTTTTATTTTTTTATTGACTGGTCCTCTGAGATTTCTCTTCAAAGCTCAACTAAACTTTTAAATCATTTTTTAGTTTACTGCTTTCTGATCTGAATGTGCTTGCACCCTGCTTGATCTCTGGCATTTCCAGTGTCTAAATGGACAGTTACTACCTAGTGGGTGTGCATCTTGAAGAGTCAGCCCCCTCTGCTTGATTCAGAGAAGAAGCCCCGAAGGGTTCCAGCAGGTCTGTTACCTCTGCTGCTGCCTGTCCGCCTGCCCTCCTGTCAGTCAATGTGTTTGTCATGGTACTGACATATTCTAGGTCCACAGTCTACCGCTGAGCTACATCCCTAACCTCCCTGCTCTTTAATGTACTTTTGATACAAGTTTCCAGTTAAGTTGCCCTGGCTGGCCTTAAACAGACTCTGGAGTCTGGGCAGGCCTTGAGCTTGGGATCTTTATGCCTTAGTGTCCTAGGGATCTGAGATTATTGGCCAACCCTACCAGGCCTGTCATTGTTTTTGGGTTTTTATTTGTTTTTCTTTATTGGATTATAGGGATTAGATCAAGGAACACTAAACTGTGGACCTTCAGATGGAAGTGACTAGAGGACCGGTGCTTTGGATGAGGCACCTAGGGAAGAGGGGTGGCACTGTCCCACACCATGTGACAGTGCGGATAGGGGTAGAGCCTCAGTCACAACACTTTGTACTTTAATTCTCTTCTCTCTGCCAACACATCTCAACACAGAAAAGTGTCGACTTTGCAAAGTGACAGGTCACCCGATAACCACGCTCCAGTGTGATCATCTTTGTGAGATTCTGGGAATTGTGACGTTAACTGTTAGCCTTGCTTGAGTGTGGTATTTTCTTTATGGTCACCAAGTCCATATTCATTCATTCATTCATTCATTCATCCCCATCATGTGGATGAGGACTTAGCCTGCAGCCTCTTACCATGGACCTAGGCTCACATAGAACACTATCCTTTCTTCATTTTGAGTTCGGAGGGAGTGATAGCCCCCTTAAGGGTTAATGAATAGACAGCTCTTTCTCTTTAACACCTTGGCAAAGATCCCAATGCTTCTTCCAGTAAACAGCTGATAATGCACTTGCTCGATTCTGGAGAAAAAGAAAGCCGGTGCCTAGAACTGATGTGTCCTGCATGCCTCATTTAAAACGTGAAGCATAAATGGCATTCATCTCAATGTTGCCAAAGTTGTTTCTACATTCCCCTGGACTCTAAAATATCTACTTTGTAGATATGGCCTGGATTATGAGTTGGCTCGTGTGGGGCAGAAGTCACTCTGCAGACCCTGATTCCCAACCTGAATGTTTGGCCAGCCTTGGAGCCAGAGCTTGGGTGACTTAGCAGGCTTCGCAGCTGCACTGTATAAGAGGCACTCTCACCTTCACAGCAGAAATTTGCAAAGACCTAGAATTCTGAGTTGATGTGACCCAGCAGAGCACAGATTATAGAGACCCCCACTTTGGTTTGTATAATGTGAGGCAATCAGCATTAGAATGATAACTATGGAATTAAGGTGAAGTCTGCTGTGAATTTAAATTTTATGCTAATGACTTCAAGACTCTCATTCTTATGTCTTTAAGCAGACATAAGATATTACTATGATATTTTCATAATACTCATGAGAGAATCTATGGTAGTGGGCAAGATTTAAATCTATATCAAAATCTATATTTTGATACAAATAAAAGTAAGCCCATATCTTCACCTTCTGTGCTTTTTTCACTTGGGACTGAAGGTAGGGAGGGGCAAACCCTTCACCCCTGAGCTACAACCCTGCCGGCCCTGCTAAACCAAGCTTGGACTTAAAGGTCGTCTCCATTGCTTATTTTATGCTCTTCTTTTCCCCCCTCCTCTTCCCCCTCCTCCCCTTCCTCCCCTCCTCCTCCTCCTCTCCTCCTCCCCTCCTCCTCCTCTCCTCCTTCTCCTCCTCTAGCCCTTCTTCCTCCTCCTCTTCTTCCTCCTCCTCTTCCTCCTCCTCCTCTTCCTCCTCCTCCTCTTCCTCCTCCTCCTCTTTCTCCTCCTTCTCCTCCTCCTCCTCTTCCTCCTCTTCTTCCTCCTCCTCCTTCTCCTCCTCCTCCTCTTCCTCCTCTTCTTCCTCCTCCTCTTCCTCCTCCTCCTCCTCCTCTTCCTCCTCTTCTTCCTCCTCCTCTTCCTCCTTCTCCTCCTCCTCCTCTTCCTCCTCTCCTTCCTCCTCCTCTTCCTCCTCTTCCTCTTCCTCCCTCTACTTCTCCTCTTCCTCCTCCTCTTCTTCCTCCTCCTCCTCCTCCTCCTTCTTCTTTTCTCTCTCTCTTTCTCTCTCTCTCTCTCCACACACACACACACACACACACACACACAACACACAGAATTTGATTATACACACCAGCAGGAAAATGCATATGCAGATGATGCCTGCTTTAGGCTTTCTGTTTTAAGGTTTGGCTCCTTTGACTGACAAGGTTGGCTCAAATGGCCTCTTAGGAGCCAAGTGCAGCACTCATTTCCACTTGACTATGACTGATAATTGGCATTGCTTCCAGAGTGTGAATTGTCTAGACTCTTATGAAGGACTGGAACAAAGTCTCAAGTTGGAGAAATCAAAGGGACAATGGAACAGGCAGGGAAATAGGAATAGAGTTCCTCTGTCAAAAGTCCATTTTCTGACTATGCAAATGTTAAGTTTGAGAGGAACCTTGAAGTGGAATGGAGTGTCCATAGCCGAATATGTGTTTGGGTAGCAATTAATCTGGACATGGAAATAATATTAGTGGCAAAAAATGGACCAGCTCACTTGCTTAGTGAAGAAATAGTGGAAAAAGCTCCATGTACTTATATTTATTTGTAATATATCTCATATTCTCTCTTAACTCTGTGATGGGCATTCCAGGGTAGATGAAAATGCTTTAAACCAAGCTGGAACTGTGAGACCTCGGTTTTGTGTGGATCCAGGCAGATAGATGCAGATTGAGTACCACATTCTAAGGTGTGAGAGTCCATCTTCAACACATAGCTCAAGTTGTTGTTGTTGCTGTTCTTCCTCTTCTTCCTCTTCCTCTTCCTCTTCTCTTTCTCCTTCTTCAATTTAAGAATAAAGTGCAAATCATTAGAATCCATCTATCTATCTGTTAACAGATGAACAAATAATAAAAATTAAGTATATAAAATATATTTAGAAATAGAAATACTATTCAGGTCTATAGAAAAATGAAATCACAAAATTTGCAGAAAAATGAATAGACTTGGAATGCATAATATTAAGTGAAGTCACCATCTTAGAAACCTCATGTTCTCCTTGTATGCAGAATCTAACCAATAGTATATGTATATATGCAGACACATGTACATTTGGGTACTACATATCATGAAGAGAACAAGAAAGGAAAATATTAGAGGATAAAGAAGGAGTGAATGGTGTTATAGATACCAGTTATGAAAATATGTGAGGCTATTGTTTTTCTAGTTATGATTCTGTCATGGAGTTTTGGCTTTGATGGTGGATAGTGTATAAAATACATTCAATAGTGAAAGTATAAAATCCAGTACCAATCTGCAAAGCTTCTGTTCCAAATGTCTACTCTAACTGTATAAAAGAAGCTCACTGAGTTTTATAGTCCTTGGGTCTGGTTAATTTCAGTGTGTGATAGTTTAAATATGCATCCTTTTAAATATATAATAAAGTTTAAAGTTAAGAATTAAAAAAAGAATATAGGAGAGAAATTATACCTGGGCCTCGTGCTACATAAAATCTCAGCATTCTGAGGCAGAGGCAAGGAGATCTCTGAGTTCAAGGCCAGCCTGATCTGTATAGTGAGACCCTGTTTCAAAATTAAAAATATGAAGAAATGGCAATCATTGCCTATTTAACTAGCAGTCTTAGACCTCATCACAATGAGCTCCACACTGTCATGGCAGAGAGTAAACAGGGTGCATTGGGACACGGTGCATCTGGCCACTTCCATCGGCTGCCCAGCATCTCGTGTTTTCTCCAGGTCTGAGAACCAGGAAGGCAAGCCTGCAAGGGGGCCTCCCTTTCCTCCAAGGTGCCTCACAGTTTAGAAGGCATATGAGGTTTTGTTACTTGGTGCCCTTCATCACACAGAGTTTACTGTATAAGTTTGCCTGCCATCACCTGCGTGAGTCCTGATGTGCAAATAACATTTCCATGGTTTTCTGTTTGCCTTTCTGCCGTTTTCAGCTTACACGCTGGGGATTTTTCAGCCTACAACCTGAAAATGCGGCTGATCTTGTTCCTGACAATGATTTGTTTCCACGTGTGTATGAACCAAGATTCTGGTAAGAAGAAACGGAAGCACTTCCTTTTCATAATTCTTATATGCACTAGCTAGTGAATGAGGGTAAGCTGTTAAAGTTGGGACATTTGTTTCACCCTGCGTGATTTCAGTGCTAGTGAGGATCTGAGGGCAAAGTTTCATTTTTTATTTTATTTTATTTTATTTTATTTATTTATTTATTTATTTATTTATTTATTTATTTATTTTTTGGTTACTCTGCATTCTTTGGAAATCCTGGGCTACTGATAAAATATAGGAAAGCTATCCTTTTGTCCTTAATTGAAACTATTCCAGGTTTCCTTGAGAATTCTGTTAGGTTAAGCACTGGAAAATTTAGAATGTCTCTGTTTTTAATTGCCTTGACTGAAGTTGCTTTGGCTAAATATGTAGATTTGCTGCCTGCCCCTGCAGTTTGTTTGACTTATGCTTATAAAAGCGAGTCTGTGTTTACCCTGGAGAGAGCTCCTAGCTGTCACTGACAGTAATTGTGGTCAGTAACTCATGCCCAGTGAAATGAAGTTCAAAACACCTTCCACCGCCTCCTCTGGCCCTGCTTAAGTAGTTGGTGTAAGTGCTGGCCAGCTCATGTCCAGGACCACCTACACTGGTTTTTATGGCTTCCTCTAGGATTCTAATCTTGAAACAAGTTTTGTGGAGATAAACTAGACTTTGCCCTCAAAATATGATCTGCTGTCTCTCTGAGTCTAAAGCATTGTAAGAAGAGTCAATCTCCACCCCTACCCCCCATACACACAGATTTCATGGTTTAGGCATTATAAAGGACCTGAACTGTCTCACTGATAATCAACCACATGTCTTTCCTACACAAGATGTAGGAGCTAATGCATGAAGAGAAAGGTCACTGACGGTGGTATAGCAAACCACCCTGAGCAGGATTCTCTGGACCATCCAGACTTCCCTTGGAAAAAGGTCCTACTGGCCCTTTGCTCAGTCTTCTGCTAAATGTTTCTGGCTCTGTGATCAAGTCAAGAGTCTCAGATTGCTGGGGATGAGGTCACTTGAAAGATGAGAATGGACAAACTTATCCCTTGAGCTTTGGTCAGATGCTCCCAGAGACTTGATGATGGAAGCCAGGGCTGCTTTCTTAGTCACAACAGAAGAAAACAGGAGATAGTATGACTTTATAGGAATTTATCTAGTAACCATCTGTGATAAGAGGTTGAAGTAAGGAAATAGCCTGGGTGTTTGCTAATTGAACCTGCATGTTTTAAAGCAGAGAAGATTAGGGCTCATGTATACTGAATAACTTAATGATGCTCGTAGAATGAGCTGATGACAGGAAGGTTTCCTATCACATAATCCAACTGCACTGTGTTTTCTCATATAAGGCAAACACAAGCACATACAACTTACCTGTCTTCCTTTATAATAAAGTTCACAGGCCAGACAAAAAGCTGTCAGTGAGTGGAACTAGTTTAGACTATGATTTCCTATAAAGTAGAAATAGGATTGCAGAGCCTAGCATGGTGATGGGCTCATGCCTGTAATTCTAGCACTTGGGAAGTGATAGCAGGAGATCAAAAGTTCAAAGATAGCCTGGAGTACATTAGACTATGTCATTCTTTATATATGTACATATATTATATACACATATGTATATATAATACATATTATATATATACATATGCATAATTTATGTAATTTATATGTTTGATTGTATAATGATAGTATATAACATATGTATATATACTACTAAAGTCCTAGATGGCTTGCAAATTAATTGTTTAAAGTTCAGAAAAGTTTTTGTGTTCCAACATAAAATATGCTTTAATAGAAACTAAGATTATAGTCTCATTTCTCACCTCAAGTTGTTTGCTGTCATCATATCTTGTATATGAGAAAATAAACTTATCAATCATGATACTCACTCCTATGGCTTACTGAATGTATTAGAAATAACTTTCCTGCAGACTAGGCCAGCCCTGTGCATTCATGATCTCTTAAGCTTCATCCACTCAACACTTTAATATAAAAATAATGTCTGCAGATTGATCAGATAACTCGAGGCGTCACTTAGGTGAGAATCGCAGTGAAAGATGCTCAGGTTTCATACTTCTAACCAATTTGAAAAAATATGATTCAAATGAACATGTTCAATGTTTTGATGTATGTGTACATGACTGAGCATGCGCATGTGTGTTGTGTGTGCATGCATGTGTGCACATGTGCCCACATCCCAGATCCCATAAAGCGTACAGGAGGAAATTGCCCATTAAAGAATAAACTACTTTTTATTAACCATTTTACTTTGATAAGTTTACCTATTTCCAGTTGGCTAATTGTTTGCAAAATGTGTTCATTGTTGCAAAGCTTTCAAATGAGAAGCTCTCACCACACCAAGAAACAAACGCTTCTTGTCCTGAGAGATTATGTGGTGTTAAATTATTCTGTTCAATTTGTCAGGAAGGTACTAAGATTTTTTTTTTTACTAATTTTCTATTTGTATACATGGTGTGTATGTGTGTTTGGCATTAAACATGACAAAAAATTTCTAAAACTTTTTGCTATGCTATGATTTTATAGGCCCAGAGTATGCAGATGTGGTATTTCTGGTGGACAGTTCAGATCACCTAGGGATTAAGTCCTTTCCTCTTGTGAAAACTTTCATCCACAAGATGATCAGCAGCCTCCCCATAGAGGCCAACAAGTACCGTGTGGCCCTGGCCCAGTACAGCGATGCTCTCCACAGTGAGTTCCAGCTGGACACCTTCAAGAACAGGAACCCCATGCTGAACCACCTGAAGAAGAACTTCGGGTTCATCGGTGGCTCCCTGAAGATAGGGAATGCCCTGCAGGAGGCTCACAGGACCTATTTCTCTGCTCCCTCAAACGGAAGAGACAAGAAACAGTTCCCCCCAATCCTGGTGGTGCTAGCCTCGGCGGAGTCTGAGGATGATGTGGAAGAGGCTTCGAAGGCCCTTCGGGACGATGGGGTGAAAATCATCTCTGTGGGGGTGCAGAAGGCTTCTGAGGAAAACCTGAAGGCCATGGCCACCTCTCAGTTCCATTTCAACCTCAGGACTGCCAGAGACCTCAGCATGTTTGCCCCGAATATGACACAGATCATCAAGGATGTCACTCAGTACAGGGATGGAATGGCTGATGACATTATTGTAGAAGGTGGGTATCCTAATTTTCTTTGTATTGTTGTGATTAGACACTGGCCAAACACAAAGTAGGGAGAAAGGGGTTTAATTGAGCTTATAGGTTTACAATCCATTGTCGAACGATGTTGGTGTGGAAATTCAATCAAGAACTGAATTAGAACATGGAAGGACACTGCTCGCTAGCTGGCTCCTTCTAGTGTACTTTCTTGCTTAGGGATGGTGTTGCCCACAGTGGGCCGAGTCCTCCTCCATTAATTAGCAGTCAAGGAAAGGCTCCAGAGACATGTTCACAGGCCAGTTTGATGGGGGCAGTTCTTCTAAGTGTGTCCAAGAGATAACAAGATTTACCAGGACCGTGAGCTGAGGCTCTGTGCATAGGACCAATGTCAAAATGATTTTGAAAAATCAAGGTGGGAAGAGAATTAAAGTCCTGTGAATACCCTTTTCTTCCAATGGGTAGATTTTTTCAGGTATTAAATATCTCTATATGTTCAAGGAGTTACAGAGATTGTGGCATTAAGAAAAAGAAGAAGAAAGAAGAAGGAGGAGAAGAAAGAAGAAGAAGAAGGAGGAGGAGGAGGAGAAGGAGGAGAAGGAGGAGGAGAAGAAGAGAAGAAGAGAAGAGAAGAAGAAGATGAAGAAGAAGAAGACAAGAAGAATAGAAGAAAAGAAGAAGAAAAAAGAAGAAAAGAAGAAGAAGAAGAGAAGAAGAAAAGAAGAAGAAAGAAAGAAAAGAATTCCATGAGCCTTGGATCTTTTCATAGCCTATTTAGCTCCTGATTTAAAAGTTCTGCAGTACCTCCTCCTTGCCACCCAGGTCGCTATTAGCCACCTCCCTGGGTTGTTGTTCTTGCTGCCAGTTTATTTACTGGTTTTGGAGAAGCCTTTAGCTTCAGAAACCACATAGTGTAACCACAGAATCCTAAGACTGAAGCCAGTCTCTGGTAATTCAAATCCTATTCTGAAGCAAAGAGCTTACGTGGTATGAGGTGTCCTGGTGGCAACCAGCCGTGTGTGGCCAGAGCTGGGTGAAGTCCTCTGGTTTCTAGTCAGGTAGCCTGAACCCCACATTGCTTATTCTGCTGTTTGATTCTGAATTAGCTTCTGTGTTCTCCACAGTCTGCCCCCTTGGTTAAATCAGCTTGAGATGACCTATTGACTCTACAGAATGCTTTCCTTGTGGCAACTTATGGACATGCAAATCTTTACTACTAGCCTCTTTCCCAAACTTTCCCAAATAATTGAAAATGTACCCGTTACTATTCCTTTGCAATATTTAGGTTTGAGCTCTTTGAGTATAATAAAGGTGGTACCTAAATGATTTTCACATTAATAGCTAATGTTCCTTGAATGAATTGTATCTATCAGGCTCTATGTTAAGTATATCGTCTATATAATATCTAAGCCAACTCTATGAGGTAAACACTACATCTCACTTTATAATTTTATAAAATAAAAGATATATTTTATATATATTTATAAACAGTCCCATCAAAGCACCTTTACATAGCAGAGCTCAAGTATGTCTATATGTCTTCCACTCAGCAGAGGTGCTGACCCTCCTGTGATAACTGTGCTCACTCATTTCTTTTTCTCCTCACACAGCTTGCCAAGGCCCTTCTGTGGCTGATGTGGTATTCCTGTTGGATATGGCCATCAATGGGAGCCAAGAGGACCTAGATCATCTTAAAGCATTCCTGGGTGAAAGTGTCTCTGCCCTTGACATAAAGGAAAATTGCATGAGAGTTGGTCTGGTGACCTATAGCAACGAGACAAGGGTGATCAGTTCTCTGAACATGGGTATCAACAAGACGGAGGTCTTGCAGCACATACAGGATCTGTCCCCTCATGTAGGGCAGGCCTACACAGGAGCTGCCCTCAGAAAGACTAGGAAGGAAGTCTTCAGTGCACAGAAGGGCAGTCGGAAGAACCAAGGGGTACCTCAGATTGCTGTGCTGGTGACCCACAGAGCTTCAGAAGACAATGTGACCAAGGCAGCTGCCAACCTCCGGCGGGAGGGAGTGACCATCTTTACCATGGGCATAGAGGGGGCTAACCCAGACCAGCTGGAGAAGATCGCCTCCCACCCTGCCGAGCAGTTCACCTCCAAACTGAGCAACTTCTCTGAGCTGGCCACCCGCAACCAGACATTCCTAAAGAAGCTGCGGAACCAAATCACACACACCGTGTCCGTCTTCTCAGAACGGACTGAGACCCTCAAATCTGGTAAAGCCTCTCTGGGAGAAGGTCATTCTAGAGCCTTCTTTATCCTTGTCTTTTGAGTGTTTTATATACAGAAGGGACTCAGGGGTGCTGAAGTGGGTAGGTGGAATGATAATTCCTAATTTTAAGTTTAGCTGGATACTAGGAAGTCCAGGTTGGAGGACACTAAGAAACAGCTGAAATGAGAGCCTGGGAGAAGGATTTCCTCCTTAGCATGGCTTTAATTGGACCAGTTACTTCAACACACCCTGGAATCATTTCCTATTCTGCCTCTTTTGCTGGCTATAATTCTTTGCCTCCCGAGTCTCCCCTGGGCTTCCCTCTACTTCATTATTACTCACATTTCTCATCCTTTAATCCAAGGCCAAATTAGAGAATAAATAAGAAACCTGATTTGTATAGACAGATTAATTTAAGTAACAACCTATTGCCTGTACATTTAGAGAGAGAACAGATTGTATATTTGCAAGTGCACAGTGTTTTATATACATGTACATAAATACCCATGGATGCTATGCAAAATTTTATCTATGTATATGCAAACCTATTTGTATTCATTATGCAGCAATCATTTATAGCTTATTTACTGTGTCACAGTGTCCTACACTCAAGGTCCCTAACCACATTCCCACTGGAGTCCAGGTGTAGGAGAAGGCAAGAAGTAAATACATTTTTCTAGATACTAGGAAAGAGAACTCACATGTTCATAGTATCCTGCTACACACCCTTTATTCCATGTTATATTTCTTTATCTCCAAATATTACTTGCTAAAGGAGAAAAACAAGTTGCAAAGAGAAATTTCTAATATTCCTATATGTATATTTATCCTTATTTATGTTGAAGAATTAGGGTTATAGTCTTAAAGTATCAGGAACAACAAATTTTCTCCAATTGATGCTGAGCCCCCATCCCAAGCTTCAAAAGCAAGTCCTCAATGCCTGGAATCTCTTCCCTCTTCTTCCTTCTTCTTATGATAGCCATCTTCCTTATGTGTACTCAAGTCTCTTTTATATCTGCCCCAGATGCCACATTGGTCTCTTTGGTTCCATTTCAGCTTGCGTGGACACAGAGGAAGCCGATATCTATCTGCTCATCGATGGTTCTGGGAACATCCAGCCCACAGACTTCCATGAAATGAAGACCTTCCTGTCCGAGGTGGTGGGCATGTTCAACATTGCTCCCCACAAGGTGCGAGTAGGGGCCGTGCAGTATGCCGACACCTGGGACCTGGAATTTGAGATTACTAAGTATACTAACAAGCCCGACTTGGGAAAGGCCATCGAGAACATCAGGCAGATGGGCGGGAATACCAACACGGGCGCAGCCCTGAACTTCACATTGGAGCTGCTGCAAAGAACAAAGAAGGACCGCAAAGTGCCGCGTCACCTGGTGGTTCTGACAAATGGTGTGTCCCGGGACAGCGTCCTGGAGCCCGCACAGAAGCTGAGAGAGGCAAACATCCGAGTGCATGCGATCGGTGTCAAGGAAGCCAACCAAACCCAGCTGCGGGAGATCTCGGGCGAGGAAAAGCGAGTTTACTACGTCCATGAATTCGATGCCTTGAGGAACATAAGGAACCAAGTGGTCCAGGAGATTTGTGCTGAAGAAGGTAGGAGATGACATGGCTTGCTCTTCAGACAGCAGCAGCTCACAAAGGGTGCTGTTAGTCTAGACGGATGACCCACATTTCTAAATTGAGATTGTTGACCTGTGTGGTATTTTCTCTCCAGAACAAAGCAAAACCTCATTGTAGTATAATTTAATATCTGAAGAATGACAGAGCTATGTGGAGACTTTCTCTCCAATGAGTATTAATTAGCCTCTTCCCCACAGACCCCTGCTAAGATGTATTATTAGGTGTCATATATATGATACAAGAGGGGCGTGGCTATCTGATGGACATTTCATTTTATAAATGAACTTGTCTGAATTTCTCTGGAGTGCTGAGTCAGTAATTTTCTGCTCATGGTTTTTTACTATCTGAGAGTATTTGGTAACTTGTAGATAAATTTCTGGCGTCTTAAGTAGGGATTTCTCTTAGCATTACTGAATAGCTGAAGCCAGGATGTTTGCTAACCATCTTACAGATCAACAATTCAGAGTATTGCTATAGTAAAAATGACCTGGCTTCAGATGGTGCTGAAATTGAGATGCTTGAGCCAACTACCAAAGAACAGAATAGTTTCGGCTTTTATTGCTTGCGATTCTTTATTTGCCTAACTATCTTTATGACAGATACACTGGGCTTGATCGCAGAATTATTTGTGATCTGTGTTTTTCAGTGAACTCTTAATTTTTTATATGTAGCGATATACATAAACATCCCAGTTTCTCCCACACAGCCTGCAGAGACATGAAAGCCGACATCATGTTTCTGGTGGACAGTTCCTGGAGCATTGGACCTGAAAACTTCAGCAAGATGAAGACGTTTATGAAGAACCTGGTGAGCAAATCCCAGATTGGGCCTGACCGGGTGCAAATTGGCGTGGTCCAGTTCAGCCATGAAAACAAGGAGGAGTTTCAGCTCGACACATTCAGGTCTCAAAGTGACATTGCCAACGCCATTGACCAAATGACTCACATTGGAGAAACAACCTTGACGGGCAGTGCCCTGACCTTCGTGTCCCAGTACTTCAGTCCTGACAAGGGGGCCAGGCCCAACGTCAGGAAGTTCCTCATTCTTATTACGGATGGAGAGGCTCAGGACATAGTAAGGGACCCAGCAATAGCCCTTCGAAAAGAAGGTGTGATTATCTATTCTGTGGGAGTATTTGGCTCCAATGTCACCCAGCTCGAGGAGATCAGTGGGAAGCGAGAGATGGTTTTCTATGTTGAGAATTTTGACATTCTGCAGCATATTGAAGATGATCTTGTTCTGGGAATCTGTAGTCCCCGTGAAGGTAAGCATGGGTAACCCAATACTTACTGCTGCTTACCATTGCATTAATAGAATTGTATTTGGATGCTGAAAGCTTCTTACTTGAAATATTTGTTTTAGTGCCTTTGACCTTTGGAGTTAAGAGCTGGGGATGGTGGCTCACAGCTGTACTTATAGTATGCAAGCTCTGAGACAAGGAAAGCAGCCACGAGTTCAAGGCCAGCCTAGACTGCATAATGAGTTTCGGGCTAGTCTGGGATACAGGGTAAAATCTTGGCTCAGTGTCTTCCCCCACCCCCTGTATAAAAATAAATTCACAAAAGAATGATTTGGGCCTATAGCCTTTCCATTTGCAGACACGTCATAGTCCTAAGGTGATTAATTACTCCTTTAAGAACCATGATGTCCCCAGGTCTTATGTCAGGTTCCCTGGAAAGGGAGGGGCATTGTCAAGAGCTCTTGTGGAAGTGGTCTACTGAGGAAGTGCTTCCAGGAAGAGAGGAAGGAAAGCAAAACAGAGCAGAGGAGGGTGCTACACAAGGCTGTCACATCAGCTGTGGGTCTAGTTTCAGTGTGACTCTATGGGCAAAGTCCTATCATGGTTGGCCCTACTTTCCATTGAGGGGCCCAACCTTATATGCTGTGTGCCATTAGAACACCCGTGAGCTGCTAAGGCAGTTGATAGAGGAACCTAGTAGCCCCCTGAGCAGAAAGACTCAGGTTTTGGCTTAGCATCAATTTGTTCAAATGACATGTTTGTGAGAACTGTCTGCTAAATTGTACAAAACATGACTGTAAGGTGTGAACCCTAGCACTGGATACTTTTGGAGAAGTAGAGGACATACTTTCTACTCTTCCTATAACACTGTAGAGTAATGGAAGCAGGAGAACCAAAGCTCCAGGCTGAAGGAGCAACTCCATGCTGGAGTTCTCTCAGGGTCATGGGCTGAACCCTAGCATCTCCCCCCCCCCCTCCCCAAAATCTTGTTGTGCTAGCTTAACCCCATCTGTAGGGTTTGGTGGTTGATCTTCTGTGTTTGGTAGAAGGACTAACATCTGTTTTTTTGTTTCCTGGCAAAACCATCCATAAGTACAAGCTCTCTGAAGGGTTCCAATGCTAAACAACCCTCCCCTACCCCCACTCCAAAGTCCCTGAGAACGCCAAGCAACCTTCACAGCCAGCAGATGGCTGAAGGGACCTAGTTCTTCAGTGGAGTCAGCCTTTCTTGGGAATTTGATTTTTGGCTCTATACACATGGCCTCTGGTCAGCATCGAGTACATTGGCGCTTGTGTTTTCAACAGTCCACCACATGGCTGGCAAGGGGTTTAGTACAAAAGAAGGAAATGTGAAAGCCAGCTGAGCATGGGTGGGGGGGGAGTACTTTCTCAAAGTCCCCTTTCTCCAGAATAGATGAGCTAACAAATATTTGGATTGCACTTTCCCTAAAACCCAAAGAGAGAGTGCGTACTAGCAACATAAAGACCACATGACCATCTCAGGATTCCACTTCTCCAGAAAGGATGAGTTAAGCTCTAGAACTCATGGGAATGTCACGTTAGGACAACTTACTTGAGCTAAATGAGAACTGACCTACTTTTTATGATGAGTCCTAATAATGGAAATAAATGTTTCAAGAAAGTCAAAAGGGAAAAATTGTAGGCTTAGAAATAAGTCAACATTTAGAACCATGATAAAAATGTAGTTATCAATATCAAATTCTTGTGGTTGTTGTTTTATTTCCCCATGGGATACTAATAAAATCTCAATATCCCAATAAACTTGTATTAATAAATGCATATATGGAAGGGACCAGTTATATACAAATTCTATGCAGTTAGAATTTTCTCCTTTTTAGTTTAGTCTAAAGGTGGAGGGTGTCTTCCTGATGGTCTTAGGATGGCCATTCCTTCTTCTACCTTTGTACTAGGTTTCACTCCATAGTTACCTCGTTCTGAAATCTCACTCGAAGATTTCCAAGTACCACTAGCATAACAGAGCAGGTATCTCTGTTATCTGGAGAGTTAGAAAACCGACACATAGAGAGAAAATACCATCCACCTAAATGGAAGTTGGGGGACTTTCCACACTGAATCTCCAATGTTTGTTCTCCTTCCTTTGCAGAATGCAAGCGGATTGAAGTTTTGGATGTGGTGTTTGTCATCGATAGCTCTGGCAGCATTGACGCTCAAGAATATAATATCATGAAGGACTTCATGATTGGCTTGGTGAAAAAAGCTGATGTGGGCAAGAATCAGGTCCAGTTTGGAGCTCTGAAGTATGCGGATGACCCAGAGGTGCTGTTTTACCTGAATAAACTAGGTACAAAGGCGGAGGTGATTTCGGCGATCCTCAATGACCATCCCATGGGTGGAAATACTTACACTGCGGAGGCCCTGGCCTACTCTGATCACATGTTCACCAAAGCCCTGGGCAGCCGTCTGCACGAGGGAGTCCCCCAAGTCCTCATTGTGATTACTGATGGAGAATCTCACGATGCGGAGAAGCTCAACGCCACCGCCAAGGCCCTGAGGGACAAAGGCATTCTCGTCCTGGCTGTGGGGATCGCTGGTGCCAACAGCTGGGAACTCTTGGCCATGGCAGGGTCGAGTGACAAGTACTACTTTGTAGAGACCTTTGGAGGCCTGAAGGGGATATTTTCCGATGTGTCAGCCAGTGTCTGTAACTCTTCAAAAGTCGGTAAGGCTTGTCAGCTAAGTTTTTCCTAATTATTAAAAGGGGGGGGGGGGCGTGCAGATGAGTGAGATACCAACCAACCAACCAACCAACATTTGGAAACAAGCTTTCCTGGGAGGAGAGAAGGAGGCTAGCACTATGAAGGATCCCAGAGTTGGACAGGCTTTCAAGGATATTTCGTTTGCCTTCTTCCCCAGTGGAAAAACTTTTGAAAATGCTTCTTCCTCTCACCTGGACCCTTCTAACACTGGGAACTCAGCTAGTTTTGAAAATGCTTCATTAGCACACAGGTCCACTTAGATGCCTTTCTCCCAAAAGTCACACTCTGTCTCCTCCTAAGGGCCGTCACCATTGTCTGAAGTCACTCTCTCCTCCAGACCAAGCAAATTCACCAAAAATGCAGACTTAGGGTTAGGGTTAGGGTTAACCTAATTGGGTCTCTGAGGTCCGTGGCAGAGGGCAGCTGGCATTGTTGTGTTTATCTTTCCTTTCAGGCAGGTAGAGATGGTGTGCCTGTGTGTGTGTGTGTGTGTGTGTGTGTGTGTGTATGCGCGTGTATGAGCATGTATGCACACTCACTCATTACTCATTCATTCAGCTGCCATCTTAATACTTTTTATCTTGCTAGACATGGTGTTGCACTTGGAGGAGGCTAAGGCAGTTTGAGGCCATCCTAGACTGCACTCTGAGTTCCAGGCTAGACCTCCTATATAGTGTGACCGTGCTCCCCTCCTTCCCACCCCCAAAAAGTGAAAGACAATTCTTAGACTTTTTTCCCCCAAGGTCTTTGTCTTATTTAGGGTTTTACTGCTGTGAACAGACACCATGACCAAGACAAGTCTTATAAAGGTCAACATTTAATTGGGGCTGGCTCACAGGTTCAGAGGTTCAGTCCATTATCATCAAGGCAGGAACATGGCAGCATCCAGGCAGGCGTGGTACAGGAGGAGCTGAGAGTTCTACCTCTTGTTCTGAAGAGGAATCTAGCAGAAAACTGACTTCCAGGCAGCTAGGATGATGAAGCCCACACCCACAGTGACACACCTACTCCAACATACACATCCTAATAGTGCCACTCCCTGGGCCAGTATATACAAACCATCACAGTCTATCTGAAGAAGAGACAGAATTTGATTTCCAAACAGGAAGGCTAGTCAGTGGAGAAACACTAAGTAATTTTTTGTTCTAAAAAATATTAAGAAATAAAATATTTTTATTAGAACAATCACTGTTGGTCCACAATTCCAAGATGTGGATGCAGTTCTTTTTCAAAATGATTTAGCTTTTCTGGTTTTGTCTTGTTTGTTTGTTTGTTTGTTGTGAGCTTTACCTCCTTAGAAAATAGCCACTAAAGCCGGGCAGTGATGTCGAATGACTTTATTCCCAGCACTTGGGAGGCAGAGGCAGGTGGATTTCTGAGTTCAAGGCCAGCCTGGTCTACAGAGTGAGTTCCAGGGCTATGCAGAGAAACCCTGTCTCAAAAAACCAAAAAAAAAAAAAAAAAAAAAAAAAAAAAATCGCCACTAGCTTTTCTCTGGCAAACTAACGATCTCTGTTTTCACTAGGAATGAGGCCCACTCTTAGCTTCCTTTGTTGGCCAATACCTAAAATTTTCTTTGTCCTTCTCTCCTCTGTGCAAGTTGACAGCTACACCTTTTGACCAAAACTTCCCCATGAAGCGAGAAAGGCTTCAGTGTGGACCAGGAGCAGAGCACTGTGATACACTCATCAATTCCTGAAGGATTTAGTTGCCATATCTGCTTTTCTCTCTCGTATCCGGACTGTAGGAAATCTGCCACCTTTACCCTTTCCTGAAACTATGCTGAGCATTAGCTTGAGGATGAGGAGGTGCTTAGAGAGTGAGAACACTGGGCAAGCAAGTGTGAGAACCCGAGTTCAGATCCCAGCCCCATGTAAAAAGCCACTTGTGCCTGTAAGCCTAGCCCCATGGAGAGCTGAGACAGGAGGGTCGCTGGGGCTCATTGGCACCAGCCTAGCTCCGGTTTCAGTGAGACACTGTCTTAAGGGACTTAGAGAGACTAAGTCAGAACTCCAGATGTCCCCCTTCGGCCTTCATGAATGGGTATGCATAAACACCTATGCACTAATGTACACACACATGCACACATACATGCACACACACACACACAAGTGTAATTTAAAAAATTAAGTTGGGATTGTGTTGGGTGCCCTGGGATTTCAGTAACAGGGCTTAGGGTAATGTTAAAGGATACAGATGAGTGTGTGCTAGGCATGGCTTGTCTATTGCCAGCAATGCCCCGCCCCCACTTGTTCTGTTTGATTCGTATTTGCTACAGTAATGAAACAGAATTATCTCTGACTACATTGCATTATGTGCTCGAGAACATTCTTTTTTCTTAGGCTGGTATTTTTGCCGACATACACCAGAGAGAGGAAGCTGATAGAACAGGAAGGTCAGATGGAAATCAGAAAGCCTGCTTTTAACATTTTCCCTAATAAACCAGAAAAAAAAATTTATTGGACCAACTGGACCAGAGAAGCCAAGTCAATAACACAGACCATCTGCTTCTATTTGAATCTCTGTGTGGATATGTGTTAATGTTGTTTGCTGTGCTACTGCTGTCCCGGCCTTCTGGAAAGGTTAGGACACGACTGCAGATGCTGAGGGAAGCTCTTGTGTAGTACAGCTGTCAGCCCTCTGGCACGTCAAAACAGAAAATGGAGGACGACCAAACGGACAGAGTTAAGAGAAACAGGACAGGATGGGTTAGCGGTACATGACTCCCAACTCCCGCCACCTTTATGAAAGGATCATATGAATTTATTTATTCTCCAATTAATATGGCCACAGAGTAGCATGAGATAAGAAACTACTTTCAAACTACTTTCTGTAGAGTTGCAGATGTTTCATTTACTCCTGGCCAGTTAAAGACTCATCGCTTGGCCTTATCTCCTTTCCTTTCCTCTCTGTAGATTGTGAAATTGAGAAGGTTGACCTTGTTTTCCTCATGGACGGTTCAAACAGCATCCATCCAGATGACTTCCAGAAGATGAAGGAGTTTTTGGCCTCGATCGTTCAAGACTTCGATGTCAGCCTCAACAGAGTCCGCGTGGGAGCGGCACAGTTCAGTGACAGCTACAGGTCAGAGTTCCTGCTGGGGACATTGACCGGGGAGAAGGAGGTATCCACGCAGATCGAGGGCATCCAGCAGATCTTTGGATACACCCACATCGGAGATGCACTCAGGAAGGTGAAGCATTACTTTAGGCCAGACGTGGGCAGCAGGATCAACGCAGGTACCCCTCAGGTGCTGCTGGTCCTCACGGATGGCCGGTCTCAAGATGAGGTGGCTCAGGCTGCTGAAGAGCTGAGACACATAGGTGTGGACATCTACTCCGTGGGCATCGGGGATGTGGATGACCAGCAGCTGGTCCAGATCACGGGGACAGCGGAGAAAAAATTGACGGTGGATAACTTTGACGAGCTAAAAAAGGTGAAGAAAAGGATCGTTCGGAACATCTGTACCTCAGGTGGTGAGAGTAGTAAGTATGGAGTTCTTCATTTTGATTTCCCCACTGCCTCCACTGACATTTTCCTCCAACTGTTTACCTCCCCTGGGGGGCCGAGGGAGAGTTTAGATTTGTGCCTCTGGATTTCAATTCGAACTTTTTCACGGATATGAAATGTGTGTGTTTTGTGAACCATGGAATGAGAAACAGAGAAATAGGGACCCTGTGGCTCCTAGTCACACTGTCTCCCAGGGGGAGCGTGGCTCTCCTGTGAATAGAGATGCCTGACTTTAGAAGATGCAAGGGAGAGAGAGAGGCCATTGCTCACAGTCCAGCTGTGTTCTGAGATTGAAGAGGATGTCACAGAGAAAATGAGCTGTCTGATGGATTTTGGTTGCCTAGCAATAGGCTTACAGTGCAAGCAATTATCCAATGTGGATGGGATGGGGAGGGAGCACCTCTTGGTCTACATACCTTTATTTTGAAACTTTACCACAGAAGTTAAAATTATCTTCTTAAGAATGGCCACACTCAAGGCCTGGAGAGCTCAGTCAGTCAGTGAAGGAAGTTCTTGTGTGCAATCACAGGGACTTGAGCTTGACTCTCAGGACCCATGGAAAACAGTCAGATGTGGTGATACATTGCTGTAATCCCAGGCCTGTAGAGACAGTGATAGGAAGATCCCTGAGGCTTGCTGGAAAGTCAGCCTAGCCTAGTAAATTAGTTCCAGGCCGTGTGAGACTCTGTCTCAAAGAATAAGGTCTGTGGTACCCAAGGGAATAAATGACACCAGAGGTTGACCTCTGATCTCTAGGTACACACACACACACACACACACACACACACACACATGAGAGAGAGAGAGAGAGAGAGAGAGAGAGAGAGAGAGAGAGAGAGAGAGCATTTATTTTGACATAGGTGGAAAGTTTCGAAAGAATAGCTTTTATTTTTCTTACAAAAACACTCTGTGGATTGATGATTATTTTAAGTACCCATGGTAAACATTAACCACAGACTTCCACCCAAGAACGGAAAGCCACAGGATCATTTAGAGGCAGCCAAGACTGAAAGCATGAGTACAGATCCTCATTCCATGCCATCTGTTCTTGGACAAGTTGCTTCTCAGAGTTGAATGGTTTCCTTTGCAGAGGGTGAATGAGCATTGCCTGGTTCAAACCGTCTTTGTGAGGTGCTCTCCGGATGAGGCCTGTTCAAACTTGATTCAGAATAGGCCTGACCCACCATGGAATTCTGAAGTCCCTCTGTATCAGTCAGGGCTTTCTAAAGGAACAGAACTGATAGAATGAATCTCTCTCTTTATATTGGAAGAGAGAGATTTGTTAGAGTGACTTAGAAGCTGTGGTCCAGCTAGTCTGACAATGGCTGACAAGAATCTAGTAGTTGTTCGTGTCCAGTCATGAGACTGGATGTCTCAACTAGTCTTCAGTATATGCTAGGATCCTGAAGGACTAGATTCTAATGCCAGGGAAGGAATGGACTTGCTAGCTAGGGCAAGAGCAAGCAGGCAGAGAGAGAGGGAGGGAGAAAGGAAGGGCAAGGGGAGAGAGAGAGAGAGACAGAGACAGACAGACAGACAGACAGACAGACAGACAGACAGAGGGAGACTTTCTTCCATGTTCTGTATCTAGGCTGCCTCCAGAAGGTGTGGCCCAGGTGGTTCTTTCTACCTCAGAAGGCGGGATTAAAAGTGGGTCTTCTCAATTCAAATGATTCAATTAAGAAAAAAAGTCTATGCCCAGCAGCTTGGGTTTTAGTCAATTCTAGATGTAGTCAAGTTGACAGGTAAGACCAGGCAAGATACCCCAGCCCGTGCTCCCCGTGTTTTGCCTACCACTAACTCATTAAATGCATCCCTAAGGGCTGGGTCTTCCTCTTAGCCACCTCATTGGGAGGAATGAGCCTCTTCTTGGTCTCCACTGTATGTCTACTCCACTGTAACTCCAGAAACTCTTAAGCTCCATCCAAGGTTATTTCACGTTTCCAGCCTTCCACGAACTGGAAGTGGAAGTGTTGCAAGTGACAAGGCCACATGTGGTTGACCTTTTCCCCACTGTTCCTGCCCCTTCCTTATGTGCTACCCCTTTTCTTGGGCTTTGTCCCTCTTCTCTTGCTGACCCTGGTCTCTGGTCACCCTCAAATGTTCTGGAGAAAAGAGGGTGAGAGGAACAGAACCGTTTCACTCGCTGGCACTGGTCAGACACCAGTGTTCTGACAGTGGCCCACACCCAATGCTGAGTCCTGGAGTGGGAGCACCCTTTCCGATCCGCCATTCTGTTATCCCTACCAAAGCCAATTGGAGGGGAATGTGTCCACTGATGCTCCTTTGAGAAGTGATAGGCGTGTCTGGATTCTGGATGGTGTCTGCCCTTCCTCTTGGACCCCGAAACAGTTCCTTTTTACTGCTTATTCATAGTAGTTCCATGGGCCACAGTGATAAGTCAACTGTCTCCATAAACACTAGAATTCACAGTCCTGGAAAGGGGATCCCCTTTCTCAGAAAGCACATGTGATCCGGATCTCATTCCTCCAATTTCCAGACTTAAGTTAACTCAGCTACTTTTCAAGTTACTTGAAGGTACTTGAGTTTCAAGTAGCTTCAAAAGGAAGAGAAGCCCCTTCTTCTTGAACTAAAGAGGAAATTTCTTCTCATAGTAAGGAAGCTCAGAGTGCATCAGTAGCTCTCTCGGAGCGTGCTTTCCCAAGCTCCAGTCTCCCATCTTTTTTAAGAACCCAGTGGGTGGGTCAAAGGTTGGATGGATGTCAGGAAGTTGGTTAGGGGCCGCTGTCTTTCTGCAATCTTGCTTTAGATCCTGTTCCAACAATGGAATGTGTCTGATTATTGCAGCCAAATCCTCGACATTAATTTTCTATTTCACAAGAGATACTGATTTTAAATTATTAGCTTGAAAATTATCTTAGAACAGTTTAATTTCTACTTGAGTGCTTGAGAAAGTTTTTTTTAAAAAGTGGGAACATTAACTCCAAGTAGTGAGCTATTTTTAAAAGAAGTGGTTGTTATGCCAACGAGATGGCTCAGCCAGGAAGGGGCACTTGCCCCCAGTCCTGACATCTGAGCTCCGTTCTGGAACCCATATGGTGTATGGAGGAAAATGGCTGTGGCATGTTGTCCTCTGCCCTCACCCATGCAGTGCCCCATAAATAAATATTTTAATTTTTTTAAAATTAAGGAAACAATCATGAATACAAAAAAGCTAAAGTAGTGCTTATTAAGATAAGCTCAAAGTCATTAGTCTAGCAAACAAGAATACAAGGCTTTTGTAGCCAAGCTGTGACTGAAGGTTGATGCGTCTGGGATGTGGGCTGATAAAGCTTCAAGGGGATGCCAAGCATATTATGGGATGTCCTTCTGAAGTGATAAGAACCTCCCAACCACAGGGGTCAGACATTAGATTGGAGTGTTTCAAAGTTAACCGGGCTTCGACCTGTACATTTGTTTGGCTTGTTTATTGGTTGGTGTTTCCATTTGGTTTTAGATGCAGGGGACTGACCGCATGCATGCCAGGGAAGTGCCGTCTGATCTACTTGTGAATAAAATGTGTTAATGTTGGAGACACAATTAGCATTTGAGTCTTAGTTTTCCCATTCTTAAAGCCTGACTGTGCTTAAGTTTGCTGTCCTGTGCATAATGAATCAAAGCATTGACAGCTGTGTGTAAATGCCCCACACGAATGTCTTAAATGTCTTTCCTCCTTCACCCAACAACTGCCAACCAGTCCACTTTCCCCACAGAGATATTTTCTTCAGGACCACAGTCACCCAATCTTATTAATGTATCTCAGCCTGGCAACAGTGGTTCTTGATTTTTTTCCCTACCTTTATTTATTATATTTGGGAGGGGTCACACACGCCACAGCAAGCCTGTGGAGGACAGAGGACAGAAGGAGTCAGTTGTGTCCTTCCCCTGTGTGAGTTGTGGGAATGAAACTTGGATTATCAAGCTTGGCAGAAGTCCTCTTCCCACAGAGCCACCTTAGTGGTTCTCAACAGTAATCCTTTCCCTCTCTTTTTAATTTATTATTCTCTTATGCCATAATGTGACCATAAACTCCCCTCACTTCTCTCCTCTCAGTCCCCCTACCTCCCTTCACCCCCAGTTTCCCTTCAGAAAAAAGAAGAGATATTCCCGCTCCCAGGGATATCAACCAAAAACAGCATAACAATATTCAATAAGACTAGGTATAAACCCTTATATCAAGACAGGATGTGGCAACCCAGGAGAAGGAAAAAGATCCCACAAGCAGGCAGAAGAGTCAGATATCCCCACTCACTGTTAGGTGGCCCACAAAATCCCCATGCTGAACGACACAGCACATATGCAGAGGGCTTGGCGCAGACCCACGCAGGCTCCATGGTAGCCCTTTTGGTCTCTGTGAGCACCTAGGCGCCCTGCTTAGTTGATTCTGTGGACTGGGTTCTGCTGCCCTCAAGCCCTTTGGCTCCCAGGACTCCTCAGTATTAATACAGAGCATGTGCTACCATCGATTCTAAAGACTTTTACAAATAAAAGAGTCTGGTGATTATGGCAGGCAGACCTTCTCTCAACCATTCTGTCCCTTTGTTTTTTGAGACACCTAAGCTCTTGATCTCTGTGGTCCAGGAAAGTAATCTTCTAAGAGGGTAAGAGATTTGCCCAACACAGGAGGACTGAAGCTCCTGTCTCCCCACCTCCAAGCTCTGCCCTGATTTCCACATGGCCTCTGGAAGAACCCCTCTGGCAAAAACTTCCCTTTGCTGCCCCATACCCATTCCCACCCTGTTGCCCCTGCTGTAGCTGCTTTCTTAATTTCCTTTGCTTTCATGGCTCCTTTCCAATTCTCAGCTCTGGGACCCTAGCATAACTCTTCATGACCTCTGTTTGAAAATCAACCTTATCCTTCTCCCTGCCTCACTTCTCAAACTACCCCTGCCTCCTGTAGATTTGAATCACCACTGGCAGAGTCCCTGTGAAGGACAGCCTTCGAGTTCCCCAAATTTTTCAGGCGCATCTCTCCTCAGAGCCTTCAGGGCCAAGGCACAAGCACTCTCTTTCCAGCTATGCCTTGTCCGGCACTGCACTTTGGCATGTGTATGCTCGGTCCAGACTTCCTCCCCAGCTTGTCTCCCTTTGATCATATTGTGGAATCATTTGACAACTTTAATTATGCATGAGGAACTTAGATTGTGTTTTTGGCCTCCAGATGAAATGTTTTAAAGGCTCAGTCTGTGTAGGGAACAATTCCAGGGTCTGTTGGTGTCCTTACAATGTCTCTGCTGGTGTATGTGCCGTCCCAAGTTAGCAGTGGGTGGCTTTGTCACCTGATGTCCTGTTGATGGGTTAAAGTATCATTAGTCTAAGGAGAAGTGGACACACAAGTTCTGGAAAAGACAGATGCTAATTTCTGATGCTTCCTGTCTCCGCCTCCAATCTTGCTTTCTGAGTAGCCAGGAAGGGGGTCAAAGACGAAAATGTAGAAGGCCTGCCTTCTAGACTTTCTGACAACATTAAATCTCTGGGTGAAATTGATGATCAAATGAGGCTTTCCTTTTTCTACACTCAGATCTTTTCTTAAAATGAAAAAGACTCAAGTCACCAATCTTTGTTTTAAACATTGAATTTGGTTTTGTTATTGTTGTTGCTTCAAAGACTTAAAAATATCCAACTGGTCAATGTGTGTGGAAGTTGGCATGAAGAGGCATCCCTAAACCCACACAGACACACGGATACATGAACACACATGGACACACTCACACACACACACATATATGGTCTGAAAACTTATTTAAGCCAAACATTTCTTTTTATTTTGCCAAGCAGGCCACATGTGTTGAGAAGGCAGGCGAAGGTCGGAGTGAGTTTAGCAGCTTAGACATTCTTGAAAGAAGAGCTTGTGTGCTGTAAGATTTTTATCCTTCTCCAATTATCTGCCCTTAGGGCACTCAGCTTAAAATATCAAGCCCATCCAGATGTCTTCAGTGCTGAAACTTCCCTGGAGTTCATAAGGCAAGAGCAAAGACCTTTAAATGCTACACATCTCTTCTCTAAGTCTCTAGAACCCCGGATGGCAGTGTCTTGCTCCCCAACTGGCTGAGCTCCCTAAGGCAGTGCCATCTTTGACACAGACTAGTTGGATAATTGGATCACCAGTCTCTTCTTCACCTGTAAGTCTTAAAGCAAGATCTAAACGATTTAAAAAAAAAAAAAAAAAAAAAAACATTGACTTTTTCTCTGGGCAGATGTTAAAGGCAATCCAAATTGACCCATGCATCTAAAAAGAAGATTGACCAAAACTTTCCTGTGACTTTTTTAGGTTCTAAATGACTTTTCTCTGTTCAGATGTTTTTACTTTTCTCTCCATCCTATTATAATTTAACATTTGTCAATGACCTCAGTTATTAAGCAGTGCTATATGAATGTGTTTTAGAATATTACCGCATCTGCAAAGTGCCTTAGGGATACTTTAGAGACAGAATGTATTACAGTGCATTTGTAATGGTTAGAATAGAATCATTTAGCACTTTAGTTGTCAGAGAATCATCCAGATTTTATGCTAACTGAAAAAAATTATGTTCTACAGTTTATAGAAAGATGGGTGTGTGGCTCTTTCCTGATCCATGTTTCCCCTGCTTTCCACTTTATGGCTAAAATGGAAACAAAACGTCTTGGTCCCTAGACGGGCATGCATCTGAATCATATTAGTATGGTGCTAATCTAACAAGACACGCTCTCCCCTTGAATCCTAGATTGTTTTGTGGATGTTGTGGTTGGATTTGATATCTCAAGCCAGCAGAGAGGGCAGACTTTGCTCGAAGGTCAGCCTTGGATGGGAACCTACCTCCAAGACCTCTTGCGTGCCATCAGCTCGCTCAATGGGGTAAGCTGTGAGGTGGGCACAGAGACTCAGGTGAGCATAGCGTTTCAAGTGACAAATGCTATGGAAAGATACCCCTCCAAGTTTGAGATCTACAGTGAGAACATCCTGAGCAGCCTGCAGGGTGTGACAGTGAACGGCCCATCTCGCCTCAACACAGACCTGCTGAGTTCTCTGTGGGATACGTTTCAGAATAAGTCTGCTGCTCGAGGGAAGGTAATGTGGCTTTCCTTTGTGTGTTTGTCTGCGGTTTTCAGTGAACTTTTTGCTAACCTTTTTCCCCCTTATTTTTCTAAAACCTACCCTAGGTGGTCCTTCTATTTTCAGATGGGTTGGATGATGGCGTTGAGAAACTTGAACAGAAGTCTGATGAACTCAGAAAGGAAGGTACTGAATGTGGGGGAGGGGTAGGAACAGGGTTAAGTATTTACTTATTTAAGTTGGGTTTTATTTTGTAGCCTAGGCTAGCCTGGAGCTTCCTAGGTAACCCAAATGGGTCTCAAACTCGGGGAAGTCCTCTTTCAGCCTCTTGGGTGTTGGGACCATAGACATGAACCACTATGCCTGGCTGCTTATTAATTTTATAATCTCAGAAATCAACTCTGGCTGTGTTATTCCCAGGTACCTTACTGAACCCTGAATTTCTTACTAACCCTTCAGTCTTTCCATGCTTTATAGGCTCAGTAGAGCAAAGGTCTCCTCAGAACACTTGGTTTCTCACTGCCTCTCCTGGACCATGTGTCTAAAACAGGACATAGACTATGACCCTTGCTTCACCTCCCCTTAGGATCTGCTCTTCACAGCCTTTCCTGGAGGTTGCACCTTCCTGTCTCGCCGTGTGCTGCTTTGTCACATGCAAGGGAACAGGAAGAGTCTTTTTGACCAAAAAAACATGATTATTGGAAGACTACTTTTACCACTAACCATTTCCAGACTTGCAAACATGGTTTTTGGTTTTTTTTTGTTGTTGTTGGTTTTTTTTTTTTTTTTTTTTTTTTTGACAAGTCGCCTCGGGTGTTGGGTTTTATAATTAGTTTCTTCCTTCAGAGCACAGAAAGACCAACCATGATGCTTGTGCAGCCTCAGAGCTCCGGAGCCAGGCATCTGGCTTTTAGAACCAACAGCCAGTCTGACTTGTTGTTGAGTCCAATTAAAATATGGGTCAGTAAAGGCAAAAGCAGCCATGTGTTCTGACTTGACTAGAGCAGGGCCAGTCTTCCGTAAGTGGGTACTGTTTCTCTCCTATCCACATCTCCACCGCTGACAGGATCACCCACCTGCCAATCACAATCACAAAGAGCTGCGTGTTCTCTGACGAATTGTCATTGGAAAGTTACTCCCCATTTCACCCTTGGGTATACAGAGAATCGGATCTTGGTCTCAAGTGACACCAGGGCTGTGACCCAGAACTCTCTGAGGTCAAGTTCAAAGCTAGGAGATTGCTCATGTCCTGCGTGAGCAATCTTTCCTTCACCCCTTTCTTCTGAGGACTTTTCAACATGTGTGTGTCCAAACCCTTACCTTAGGCTGTGCTTCTGAGAGCCTGCTATAGCATTCCTGCCTCTCCAGAATCTGTGTTTTCTGCTGAGTTCTCTCCTTAACCTTAAACAAATTGCAGGGTTCTCTGGATTTATAGCCATATAGTCAGCTGAAGCTGCCTTCTCTTTATTCTATCAAATCTTGGTCTTTGTTTATGAGCTTTAAACAGATTTTAATTAACAATGACGACGACAACGAGGCTTTGAGGCACTTGGTTTGAAAGGGCAATTTTGTTATCATCCTAGAGATTTTAATTATTTCAGCCCTTTTCGTGTGTGAGTGTGTGTGTAGGGAAAGGGGATATTATCTGTTGCCAATGGTGTCAAAGAGTCTTCTAGGAAGCATTTAGGAATGCCTAGAGTTCCAAGACTGTTCTTTCTCTATCCCCCAGGACAAACACAGAAAATCTGTATCAACTTAAGAAGGTAGGCACACACACACACACACACACACACACACACATCTTCTATAGACATATATATATTATACATATATATGTATAGTATATGTGTATATATGTACTCCATGATGATCTCTTGAGCTAGGAAGCTGCTTTAGTTCAAGATCACATACTATCATAAAGACTAGGCAATCATCAAGCAACAAGATGAAAGGAGAAAAGAATTAGTGGCAGTATGTGGCTGTATAATGATACATGTAGATTGGGGTTTGAATTTGTTCATTAAGTTTTAAAAGTCAAATGCCCTAGGATTTCCTCATGAAGTGGTTCTTCCTTCTCACCACTTTTGAAGGTTTTGCTTCCTTGACTCACTTTTCGCAGCTGAAGATGCTGCATTGAAGGCTGTGACTCATGTAGGGAATGAATCTGGAGGGAGCATGACTGAATACTCTAGTTCTGAGAATCCTACCCGTAAATAACAGTCCTATGCATATTTCCTATGAGTCAGGATCCCACAGATCTTGTGACACTCATGCTCACAATTTCACACTTCCTGGGGTTTGTAAGGGAAAACAGATGTGAAGATACTTTTATAAACGGATCCGTAAGCAAGCCTTCCTCGTTGGTAATGCCCAACTCAGCTACATAGCGGTGCTGCCCCAGCCCACCTACAGACACATTCTTCTTTTTCCCCTTCTTAGTTTAGAAGGGTGACCTGCTGGTTATTCTAGTTTGTCTGGCACAGGGCAGGAATTTTACAGGACTAACACCAGAAAAGTCTCAGGCAAATCAGAACAAGCTGGCCATCCGATTTAGACCTTTCTTCCTTCCTTTCCTTCAGCAAACACTGTATCCCCTCCCCTCCAACCGAAGCTGCTCCCACATGCCCAGCCTCAATCTCTTATTCTCCTCATTCAAACCACGTCCTTCAAGCCTACCTAAGAAGGGACCTTGACTCTGGGAAAGCCCTTGAAGATGTCCTTATCTGCTCTGATATTTAGGTCTCCAAATCCTATCCAGATTGTGTCACGTGCAGGGTTGCCCTTGGCTCCAGGATTACGTCTTCTGTACAGTTTTTGCTAAAGTGTCCTTGAGTGTGAGGCTTTGGAATTGGGCTCTGGACGAAAGCCTAAGAAGACCAGTAAGTCAAGAGCCTCATTTCTCTAAGCTTCAGTTCTCTTGTCCTTAAAGTAAAATATGATTTGAATCATATCTGTGTGCCTAATAGGGTATGAATTAGATAATGCATGTAAATCATTTAACTCTCCCCAGGCATGCCACAGTTGTGAAAGAAAGCTAATATAACTGTTATATAAGATTATTGCCAGACTACTTAATACTTAGTTTTCAAAATCAGTCCCTGGCAACCCTACCCTAGGCCAAAACGTTTATTTGAGATATTCTGATCTATAAAATTCCAAGGCTTATGAGATGCTACTCTCAGTGATTAACATGTGTTTCCACTTAGTTACAACTAGAGCAACAGTTCCTTATGAGGTCATTGAAAGCCCCTACCTTTCATGTATTTGTGTGTGTGTGTACCTGCTTTTAGTTTATGTGTCCCACATGTGTGCAGGGGCCTTCAGGAACCAGAAGAGGAACTGTGTTACAGGTGGTGGTGTCAAAGGCACCACATAGGTGCTGGGAACCAAACCCAGGTCCTCTGCAAGAGCAGCGAGTGCTCTAAACTGCTAAGTCGTCTCTCCTGCCCTTAAACACACGTTCCTGGTTCTGTTTCTGTGTTTGTTTCTATACACAGAGCTAGGGCTTGAATCCAGGCATCACACATGCTAGGCGGCTGCTCCGCCTGGGAGGTTTGTTTAAATACACATTCGGGTTCAGTAGATATGGCCTAAGGTCTAAGATCCCCTATTTCTTTTTTGTTTTGATCATCTTCCTGTGTACTTATTTTATTGAAAGATGCCAGTCAATGTGGGTGTCTAGCTCAGGAAAGTCTGTATTTCTGAGAAAGCTCCTAGGTGATTCTGACATTGTGGCTTTAATAACCTTCCACAATGGGTTTAAAAAAAAAAAAAAGGTAGAGCATTCACTTTCTTATGTATGGATTACAAAGTACTTCGGCAAGCCGTGTAGACAGACCTTTGGTTAACGCACTGGCTTACTTCAATCAATAAGCTCTGAAATCCTGCCATTGCACCCCCAGTTTAATTCACTTAGTACTGTGCTATTATTTACTAGCATTGCATCTTGGGATTAGAGGACATAGACAGTAGAAAGCAGCTGTCTGCTGAGGCTAGGGGTTTACGTATGCCGAAGGATTTAAGAGACGCAAGCCCGCCTCACCCGGAGGATGTGTTGAATAGGCCTGAATGCCCTCATAACCATCGCTGTGGATGGAGCTGCTGATTCCAGTGACCTGGCTGACCTTCTCTACATTGAATTTGGGAAAGGATTTGAATATAGAACACAGTTCACAATTGGAACGTGGAACCTGGGCAGTCAGCTGTCAAAGCAACTAGTAAGTGACTCAGAAAAGGGCTGGGGGGTTTAAGCAAATGCCCCACCACTGGGCTGGAGTCTTAGCTCCAAATGTTTAAGCCTTTGGTTATCTTGTATACAGGTTTAGTATTGATGAGTACGAATTTGAACTAATACTGACCTTTTAAGTAAAGATGAGATGGGCCTTTATGAATTTAGTGAACAGTCTAAGAACATGGTTTTTGAAGGATTATATAGTACAGTGGGTCAAAGAGTGTTTGATAGATACCCTTGGGAAAAAAAGAGATGGCAAAAGGAATAATAAAGTGGAAAATAAAACACTTAAACAGCATCAATCCATGAGTCTAGTGTACCAAGATGAGCCTGTTACGGATAGGCCCAGGCTGGTCCCTGGGCCAGAAGGGTCTCAGGTTCCGAGCGGCTCTGAGCATCACAGCTCATGGTGCCTCTGACGTTCAAAGGGTCCTCTCCCTCCAGCACAGCTCGTGATTGACAGCCCAAGTACTGCGGCATTCAAGCAGAGTGGCAAAGCCTGCTCAGAGTGTGGGACAGGAGCTAGACATCACGGGTTCTGCGCTGGCGGACTTTATGAGCAAGCAAGGGATTTTCCTGGGCTGTCTCTGCTCTGCCAAACCCTTGTGCTCTTGTTCTGTCTCCATGATCTCACATCTAGAAAAGATGTGTCTTTACCATGGTATTTCAGAAATTTACAAAGAATCAAACTTGAGTGTGAACATTAATGAGTCTGGGCACATTACTGATTTTACTATGAGTAGCTAATGGTTTGGAATTTGCTGATAACTTACAGAATCTTTACTCAGTATATCAGAAGACTTTCTGATGAAGGGCTAGTCTTTACTTGTCATAGCATTTTCTGCAAACTGGATTTTCCTAAAAATGAATTTGCTAGGTTGTTTTCACTGTTAGCTGTTCAGGAGATGTCAAAGTAAGTCCAGAGTGAATCTCACATCCTAAATACATAATAATTTTGTTTTGGCCATCCCATAAAGAGAGTATTCTCATGGTCACACACTCTGTAGCAAATGGTTCTAAAATACTGGCCTGCAGCTGACATTCCCAAAGTCACATCAGAACTCTCCTAGCTGTGTTTCCAGGGGATTATCGCTGTTCCAAGCAATGTTTCAAAGTACATCGTCTGATGCTACTAACAAGCTGAGACTTCATAAATGGAACCACGAGAATATAGCCTTCACTCTACTGAACAAAACATGTAGGGCAGAATTTATAGGGTGATCAACAATGAGCAAAAGCTAGGGTGAGGCATGTTGACAGGAGCAACCACGTGGATAATTAGTACGCAGTGAACTGGTCATGGCTGGAATGATGCCGTCTGCAGGGGTAGAGCACTTGAGAGCTGATCAGGAATTCCTCACAGGGTAGACGGCAGGGCTCAAAAGTGCAGGTAGACTTGTTAGCGATAATAAGAAGGCTTCCGCCACTGCGGACCCCACAGTGGATCTCATGTGTGGAATTTGGGGATCAATGCCACTGAATAATTATCATCATGTTCCTCAAGATCAATGTTGCAGAAAGGACCTGCTGCTGTTTGCTCTGCAAGTGCACAGGAGGGGACGGCGCCATGGGGGATCCGGGCTCAGCAGGAAAAAAGGTGACTTTACTTCAGACTTACAACTCCCACTATTTGAACCATAGCATGCCTTTCAGATATGAGCTGGGGTGGAAATAGAGAGGTTGTGCCTGCTAGACTGAGTCTCTGGGAGAAGGTGACCATTTATCACAATACCCGTTTCCCCTTGTCAGATTAGATAGCTGCCATTTTCCTTGGTCTTTGTCTGGAAGTCCTTCCAGGGGTTTTAAGAGACACAGTCGTCAGGACATTTGATGAGCTCAGTGCTCGGCCAGAAATGGTATTTCAGGAGAGCTCTGTGGGCCTCGTGCTGAGGGATGAAAGCTCTCTCCACACCAGCAGCCCACTTCAGCCTCCCTTTTGATCTTGGCAGTGACGTTAAAATCAAGTCAATATTGTATACAGTCTGCTAAAACTCAAACAGGTCACTCTGCCACAGCGGTAAATGTGACAGCATGCTATCCCTACACGTACGTACAGAAGCGGGCCGGATAGTTTAGTTTTGTTTGTTCACAACACTAATTCATATACTTCCCAAGTAGGGAACATTTATTTATCCTTGCCTAAAAAATGCTATTTCAGGTATTAGGACAGGTTCAATTATATCCCAACTCACGATGGGACACATTTAATGATCTTAATCCTGCTACTGTACATATGGGATGGATTTGTGACCACCATGCCGTATCGCTTTCCCATCACCAGAGCTGTGCCACTGTAGAAGGCTTTGAATGTATTGTTTCTGGAATGCTTGGACCTCATGAAAGGAAGATACTAGCATTTAAAAATATATCAAAAACCAGAATAGAAAGAAATGTGTGTGGCCTGGTTTTCTATGTAGTAGGTCCCCCAAAAAAGAAAGGGCTATTTTCATGAGAAGAGAGTAATTCTAGTCTGCCAAAAACAAATGTATTTGTCTAGAGAGGAATGCCGACTCTATTGGTATTTCTGAAGACAGGGTCAGTCAGTGTGCTATCAGAGGTATACACATGTGTGCACACGTATGTGTTCACACTCATGCATACACATACCAGCTACCACCCCACATAGATGCATGCACAAATTCACATGCATGCATGTATTCACATGCATGGACTCACACATCCACAGCTACAGTTCCCCCCATGTGTGCACATGAATATCTGGATACTTGTGTGGAAATTCCCTTTTTGTTTGTTTGTATAAACTCCACTAGCTTGAGGTTTGGAAAGCCAGGGGCACTTTCAAACTCTCCAGTTGCACATGAAGCCTAACCTCGTAGCCGCGCTCTGCCCTGTGGATCTCATTCCCCAGTCTGTGGAATGCTCATGCTCTCCCTTCTTTCTTTTTTCCAGGGACCCCCAGGATTCAAAGGCAGTGAAGGCTACCTGGGAGAAGAGGGCATCGCTGTAAGTCCAGACCCTTTACAGCTCGCCTATCCCTACAGGCACAAGACGGGAAACAAAGACCAGACTCTAAGGAGTCAGAGGCTCTGTCTTGGATCTTTCCTGACATTCCTTGTGCCTGGGAAACCCTTCTCCTTAGAGGTTGTTACTCTACTGCCTTGCTCTGACTTACCCAGCTACACTGCACAGTGAACTAGATGTGAAAGGTCGCGTCTCTGCCACAGGAGCCACATCCATGCCATTTGTCCAGGTCACTTAGTAATTAAACCAATGCACAGCATAATTTATCAGAAAGCCCTCCCTCCATCCCTCCTCCTTCCCTCCCTCCCTCCTCCCTCCCTCTTCCCCCTCCCCCTTTCCTCCCTTCTTTCTCTTCCCTTTTTCCTTCCATGAATCCAGTCATGCATCCATTTGACAATACATATTTAATCTTCTTATTGATCACTTCATTGTTTATCAAAAAATTCATTGATGCACATATCCAATACATATGCACACTCGTGCGTGAGCTCCCCAGCAATGAGAAAAAATGCACAGAACAAAGATATCCGGCTCCTACCTTAGGGGCCCTCCACACTAGTGAGAAGACAAACAAGGAAACTATGTCCAGCTGTTCTACACGTGGCTGTGCTCGAGGCACAGGGAGTTGACAGTATTGAGCAAGAATAAAAACCTAGTGGCTTGAAGACCAAGCCAGTTGGAGTTGACCCTGAGAAGAAAAGGTTGCAAAACAATGGGTAACGCTTGGGCAGACACATAAAGGATAACAAGAAGTTCCTCTGGGTAAAGCGTGTGGGAAATCCTATTCTACTGCAAAGGGCAATGTGTGTGTTCAAAACAACAATGGAGTCAAAGGATTGGGATTGGGAGTTGGCAGAATGGCACATGGTCAGTGTCTAGCAATGGACAGTGAGCATGGGTGAACACAGGAGTGGGATAGTAAGGCAGCATCATGGGTGATGCTCAGACGGAGGTCATGGGTCAAAGTCTTAAAGTCATAAGGACCAGGCAAGGAGTCCTGAATCTCAGCCTAGGGCAGAATGGACACACATGGTGAGGAGATTTAAAGGGAGCAATGTGGTGGTCACCTGAGGAGAGGGAGGCTCCCTGCAGGCAGTATGCAGGTGGCGTCCAGAGCAAAGGGTTGTCATCGTTGTACATCTGATTTACTTCCATTCTCTGTTTTCATAGGCTGGAGTCCCAGAATGTAAGTCATGAGCAGACAGATGTTTTCTTAAGACTTGTCAAGTATCCAGGACAGATCCCAGATAGGACTAGCACACACTGATCTGGGTCTGTGCTTTCTGCTTTTCCTCAGGGAGAAAGAGGAGCCCCAGGGCCAATGGGAGAGCAAGGCACGAAGGGATGCATTGGTGCCAAAGGGCTCAAGGTAAGGACTCGCTAAGACCCCCATGCCACGCTGCGATGTCATCCTGGCAGGCCACTGCATTTCCCACGCTCATATCGCCATTCTTTCTGTTTTCAGGGAACCAGAGGACTCAGTGGAGAAGAGGTACAGCTCCAGGCCCTCCTTTTTCAGTTATCCAGAAAACTTTGATTTTTTTTTCTTTTGTACCAGCTATTTCATTTAGGGTTTTATGTTTTTGTTTTGTTTTTGTTTTAGTTTTTGAGATTATAATTACAGTATTTCAATCTTCCCCTTCTTCTGTCCAAACCCTCTCATATAATGCTCCTTTTTCTCTTTCAAATCCATGGCCTCTTTTGTTGTTGTTGTTTAATTGTTGTTGCATGCCTATATGTATATGTATATAAATACAGCCTGCTCAGTCTGTGTAATGTTCCTTGTATATATTTTCAGAGTTGACCGTTTAATGCTGGATGACCAGATGCTGTGCTCTTCCCTGGGGAACACTATTTCTCCTGCTTGCATTCTTAGCTGACTATAGTTCTTTGTGGGGGATTGCGGGCTCTTTCCGTTCACCCTGACATTTCTATTGCTGTTACCTCTGCTTAACTCATGTTTGCGTAGTCATGTTGGCGAGATTTTATGAGTGTAGCTTCTGATGTTACTAGGAGACACAATCTCACAACAAACTCCCTGATCTCCTGACTCTCACAATCCTCCCACAATGTTCCCTAGGCCTTAAGTGCCCGGAATGTTTTATAGATGTGTCCATTATGATGATGCCCCCAAACTCTGCATTTGGATTGGTTGTGACTTTCTGCAGTGGCCTCAGTCTGCTGCCTCTGTCTGTTGCCACAAGAGAAGTTTCCTTGATATGTGGGAGGTGTGAGGAGTACACTTACCTGGGGTATGAGGACAAATGTTTAGATTGTTGTTGGGAGTTGCTAGGCTAGTAAACTTGTGGGTTCGCCACCAAGATCCAGCACCGAGAGGCTGGCTATGTTTCAAGTACTATGTTTTCACTCTTGCTGAACAAGTCTTAAGTACAGTTAGAGAGTTGTTAGTTACCACCAAGGTATGCATGCCATCCCTGTACCCTTAGAATTCTTGTGCCATGTTGGTCGTGGTGGCTCCTGGGCATCCTAGCTGGCAAGCACAGTTGGCTGCCTCCCTTCTTTGGAAGCTTACACAGTGCCTTCTGGAACCACGAAGGCTAGTCCTCAGGGAGGAGGTATTCGAGTCAGTTCCAGTTCTGAGTCCCTGGGCGCTGGGTCTGAGATGGATGGAGTCTTCAGCAATAGGGACTTACCTTCTGCCTCTCTGGGGCACTCGAGAACAACAGCAATAGGCTGTATGTTTGGAGGGTCTCCTGGCCAACAATTCAAAAGGGGGCTTCTCATGTCTGGTATTGGGTTTATTTTTAGGTGTTTTTTTTTTTTTTTGGATCTTTCAGAGACGATTGTCAGCACAGATGAGAAAAGTTCACCCAAACTATATATTTATATTTATACACTGAATTATATATATTACAGGATCATTTTGATAAATAGTTAACAATATTCCTTACACCCTTAGCAGACATTCCTATTCATATTTTGTCCAATTCCTTCCTCTTTCTGTATTTTCCTCTCTACCCCTCCCTAAGAGCCCCCCCTTTGCCTATTTCCCATCACATGCCTTGTGTCCAGCTGCTCCCCTTTGCCCCCTCCCACCTTCTGTATTTACCTCCCCCCTCCCTAAGGAGCCCCCTTTCACATTTCCCTAATCAGATCACTTAGACCCCACTATTGCCCTCCTGCTCCCCAACCTCCCTGTCCTGGCAACGTCCCATTTTACTGTCCTGGGTTCTGTAGTCACTCTAGGCTACATACTCACATCTGGAGAGTCGGAGTGAGGGCCTCCAATAAGCTCGGACACACAGCGTTCGCCTTTCTAGGTCTGGGCTCCCTCACTCGCTATGGTCTTCTCTAGTCCTGTCATTCGCCTGTGCAGCTCATGATGCCGTATGTCTTTCTAGCTGAAGAATATTCCACAGTGTGTCCGTGCCACAGTTTTATCATCGATTTGTCATCTGAAGGACATTGAGGTTCTTTCCATTTCCTAGCTGTTGTGACTAGAGCAGGCTGAGCTGGTAACCGTGGAGTATGCTGTCCCGTCTTTTGGGCATCCCAAGGAAGTGTAGCCGGGTCATATGGTAGATTTTACTTTTTAGCCTTTTGATAGTTCTCCACATGGATTTCTGTAGTGAGCACAGCAGCTCGCATTCCCAGCAGCAGTGGGCGAGGCTCCCTTTTCCCATCACCCCTCTGGCGTTTGTTGTCCATCATTTGATTGGTATTTGGCATTCTGACTGGGGTACTATGGACTCAAAGTTGTCTTGATTCACACTTTACCTCTGCCTCTCATTGCAGGCAGGCTTTGTTTGCTATGACAGCTTCTATTGCTGAAACTAATAATCTTCAACATCACCCAGGCATCACCTAACAAAGAGGCTGTGGCCCAGCACATAACCCCTGAGGCTGTTTTTGGTTTTATTTGTGGTGGCACTGATAGATGTGCTTTGTGTCCTAATCACATCTGTCTCTGCAGGGTGAAGTCGGGGAAGATGGGCTGGATGGATTAGATGGAGAACAGGTACAACGCTGGCCTCCCACCACAGACACCCTCCTCAGCTGGCTCTCGTGGAGAAAATGAGAATCTGAGCTTTCCTTTCTCCATTTTCTAGGGTGACAGTGGGGTTCCTGGAAGAAGAGGAGAAAGGGGTGATGAGGGATCTCAGGTAGGGATTCAAGACACAGAAACTATGAGCCTGCATGGTTTATAAATAAAATAACTGCCTTAGACTTGCTCAGACTGACTTAGGGACTTGTATTCAGGAAGCCATCACATACAACGGTGAATTTCATTTTCATGAGTCTGATGGATTCTGCTGTTTGGGGCTGAGCGTGGCTAACCCTGACTTGGGTCTGTTGGGTGTTCGTAGGTTTCTTAGCGCATCGGCCATGACTTTTCTGTGGAGGACAACTAGACAAATGGAAGGCCTCTCATGGCGTCTTGAGGTCTTGTCCCTCTTGCAACAACACTCCTCTTTCTCTTGAGTCTCATCAAGCCACAGAGTCCTCAGCCTAGGGGAAGGGCCAGGCCTGGCAGCATATGCCCTTGATCTTAGCACACTCCTCAGGAGGCAAAGGTGGCAGTGGGCAGCTCTCTGTGTCTGGGGGCAACTTGGTCTGCAGAGTAAGTTCCATGCCAGCCAAGGCTACATAATGAGGCCCTGTGTAAAACAAGACACACACACACACACACACACACACACAGACACACAGACACACAGACACACACACACACACACAGAGGGAGAGAGAGAGAGAGAGAGAGAGAGAGAGAGAGAGAGAGAGAGAGAGAGAGAGAGAGAGAGAGAGGAGTCTGTGGTGTGAGGCAGCTGGTGAGAGAACACGGCTCTCCTTCCTTTCCAGCTGGGACACAGGCAGCCAGCCACTCACCCCTCAGGCCCCTGCCTGCTCCTCGTGGTGTGAGCAGTTGATTTTGAAATCCACTTTTTAGTCGTGAGATGTCCTTAGGCAAATGGCTTGAACTTTGAATTTCCACTGCCTTACTAAAACAAAATATTTTTTAAAAAAAAGCCTTTTCAGAAGACTTATAGTCAAGCAAGGTAACAAATGTACCGGGGACAGAGTTCAGAGCGTGGTAAATAACGGAGGTCACCACAGGGTCACTTATTTGATGCCAAGAATTTTTTTTTTTGTAGTTCCTTCTTCCAGATTTAAAACAACCTCACTGGAAAAATATTTAATTATTCAAACCAGAGAGAATCTAAGCCCTTTCTTTATGCGTATTAAGTTTATTAAAACCTCCCATCTTGTTCTTTGGTCTGTGTTTAACTTTAGGGAAGCCCAGGCAGGAGAGGGGCTTCTGGTGACCGTGGAGCAAAGGGACTGCGAGGAGATCCGGTAAGCACACGGGCCCTGTGGGCTGCGGATCATAGGACTCCCTTCCGTAGCAGAGAGACGCCATGTTTTAAGGCTCTGTGAGCACACCCCTGAGCTTACAACTTTGAAGTCTTGTCTGGAGAAATTAAATGCAGTTTCTGTGCGTATGTCCTCTTCACGTTCATTCTTGTGCCTCAGAGTTAAGGAGGAATTCTATTCTATTCCATTAATTTCCTGAGCACCTCAAAATACAGAGCACAGAGAGGGGAAATACACCTCCTTTTGTCTGTTCTCCCAAGATTCTGGTTGGGTTGAGAATAGCAACCCCATCTTCCCCAGCTAAGGACTTGAGGAGGATTCTGTCAGGCAACTGTCAGGATGTGAAGGTACCTGCTCATGGAAGGTTACAATCCAGTCAAGCAGGCTCAACACACATCCACGTGTGAGCACACCACGCCACGCCAGTGGAAGTCAGTGCCACGGGCTTTCCCTCAGCACACCCACAGTCAGTGACTCTAAGAACAGCTGTGAACTAAGACATTTTCAAGAAAAGAAAATGTTTGTTGAGCTTTTTCTGGTGAGTTGTGACCCAAATCAGTACAGCGCCCAGCTGTAAAAGTTCGGGCTTGCTGGCTGGAAGACATCTGTGTGCTCACCACCAGGGTAAAGAAATGAAACACGCCGGACTCACACCCTCTCCAGGGCATCACCAAGCTAGCACGGGATAGCCTGTTAAATTGCCCTTGAACTTCATGTGATAGCATCGTTGTATATTATATGTGCTCTTTGACTCTGGCTGCTTTTGGCCCACTTCATGGTTGGGAGATGCATTCATGTCTGTAACACACATCACTCGAGATCACTATGGTATAGAATTGCATTTATTATACATTTATCCATTCTATTATTGATAGATATATGTGGTGTTTATACTAATATAGTACTGCTGTGAATATTCTTTTGCATGTCCTTTGGTATATACATCGCATCAAGTATATAACTTAGGAACAGAATTTCTGGATGGTGACATGTATGCGAATATTGAGCATAATCTTTACAGTGTCCAGACTGTCTTAGTCAGGGTTTCTATTGCTGCAATAAAACACCATGACCAAGAAGCAAGTTGGGGAGGAGAGGGTTTATTCAGTTTACACTTTCATGTTGCTGTTCATCACCAAAGGAAGTCAGGACAGGAACTCACACTGGGCAGAACCCTGGAGGCAGGAGCTGATGCAGAGGCCATGGAGGGGTGCTGCTTTCTGGATTGCTTCCCCTGGTTTGCTTAGCCAGTATACAAACATTTATTAAAAAGCTTGTAGTGAGCTATTCTCCCACCATATGTGCAAGGTTAGTGTTCTGTATGTTGATTAGAACACCTTCAGTCTATGAAAACTGTTTGAAACATGCTGAAGGAGGGTGTGGGGACCTGAGCATTGAAGGGACATTTGTCTGATACCCTCTTGGGTACACGCTATGTTGATTAGAGTGGAGACTTAGTGCAGTATGCATCAACACAGTAAATGTGCAGCATGCATTGCAAATAGCTTTATTTCAAGAGCAGAGGGCCGATGGCTGGCTCCATGGGTAAAGGAATTCATTATCAAGCTTGAGAACCCAAGTTTAGTCCCTGAGACTCACATGATAGGTGTAGAAAATGGATCCCAGCAAATTACCCTCTTCCTCCCTTACATGGGTTATGGCACACAAGTGCCCACACAGTATGTGCGTGTGCGCACACAAATAAGTACAAAGCTTAAACAGGAATCCTCACTTGAACAAGATGACGTTGTTTGCTGGTCGACATCTGATAATTTCAAATAACTTCAAGGTATGTCATGTAGCTTCAGGAAACAGTAAGGGTGTCATTTCACAAAAGGGTAAGCAAGAGGGTGAACATTTTAGTGTGATATGATGACCACAAGCTTATTTGAGGCCTCAATACACAATTTCCATTAATATTTTGTATCAGATATTCTCTTAATTGTCTTCCATGGACAGTGTGACTATATAGCGTGTTTTTCAAATCAGGTGGGCTCCACGGCTCAGTGGGTGAAGGTACTTGATGCCCCAGGTTCAATCCCAGAACCACATGAAGGTGCTGGCAGAACAGGCTCTGCCAACTTGTCCTCGGATCTCCACACATGTACCATGCAGAGTTAATTTTTTCATCTTTGTCTAAAGAACATGAATACTGAAAGGGATTTTTAGTTTTGAGAGCTATGGTGTATGAAGTCAAGATGGTTGACAGTTGGTCCCACCAGAGCCTCTGGCTGTGTCAGCCACACTGACCTTAGATAGGTCCCAGTGTTCAGCCGTCCTTTCTCACCTGCTTGGAAAAGTGCAACTCAGATTTAAAACAGCTCTCTACTTTGTGTATGTGGTTTTAGGGGGTTGCTATTTCAGGAAAAATTGGGAAGAGCAACATTGACAGAATAAATAGACCACACGCAGGATCAGATATTCCTCAGGAATTCATGCAAGTAACACAAATTCCTGGGAAAATATCTAAACAAGATTTTGGAAATTCCAATTTTAACTAGATGATTTGTTTGTTTGTCTTTGTTTGTTTAAGACTGGCTTTGAGCTCTGAATCCTCCTGCCTCTATCTCTCGAGTGCTAGGATTACAGGTGTGCTAGGATTACCCCCCTTCCTCCGACACATACACACAAACCCTCAGCTTTGATGGTAACTTTTAAAATTTCATACAATACCAAGAGAAAACTGAGCAAAACATTGCTCTGATTTAGAGACTAACAAGTTCATCACCTGACAGTTGTTACAATTGTCATCACCTGACAATTGTTATAATAGTAACATTGTTACTAGAAGTCCTTGTTAGGCTGTAAATTTGTGTTAAATAAGTTTCTGCTCACACTGGCCAAGCAACTTTCATACTTAGAGGTAGGAGGGTCTGTTCTGAAGTTGCTGGTGTGCAATTCTTTTTTATGTTCTCTTCAAATCAAAGGATGTGTCCAGTGGGATAAAGTTCCAGACGTGAGGGGGGCTTGGCTGCACACACATTTGTTCCTGCCCTTCGGGAGGCAGAGACAGGCAGTTTTCTATGACTTCAGGGCCATCCTGGTCTACATAAAAGAGTTCCCAGAGCAGCCAAGGCTACATAAGAGAGCCTGTCTCAACATAAATAAGCCAATAGATAAATCCTGCAGGTGGTCTTCCTTCTCCTGCTCCTCCTCCTCCTGCTCCTCCTTCTCCTCCTCCTCACTAAAATGATAGCTTCCCAGCTGTTCCATTTAGGTCCGTCCATGTGTGGTGATGATTTTAAGAGACGAATACTTGAGCTTGAGGAGGAAATGCAAATGTCAAAGATGCTCCTGGTTTGGCAGAGAGAATTAAGCACATTTCAGTGCTAACAATCATGTGATAAGTCCGGGTTCCTCTCTTTTTCCCTATTATCTTATAAGCTACTTAAGTCCAAGTCCCAACACTATTTAAACAAACAAAAAAACAAATAAATAAATAAATAAAAAGGCTTACTAAGTATTTGGAACAGTGCCTCATCCCTGCTGGTGATTGCTTATTGATTGATTGGAGGTAATCCGGGGCGCTGTCAGCAGACCAGCCCGGCAGCTGGCACTCTGCAGGGCTGTGTTACTGCTGTTCCTCCTTGGCCTATTGGAGCATCGATTGATTAGCTTGACGGGCTCAATTGATGGTCTCATCACCATGCATGCACAGTTGGCCTGTGGTCCCCAAGTTAGAAGCTTTACAGTTTTGCCTGCGGAGGATGATATCCCACAATGGTGCTATTTCCAGCAAGCTGCTACTGGGATGTTTGGGTGAATATTGAAAAAAAGAACCTCTAGAGGTCAGGTTTTTCTAAAACCCAGGGATGAACATAAGAGATTAGAGCTTGGGGACAAATGGTTGCCCGGTGTACTGTGACTTCTCTCGGGGCAATATCAGCAAACAACTGCCCACACCAGACGACAGACCAAAGAAGTCATTGCATTCAAGTCTAGCCTAGTGAACCTGTGAGTTTATTCACATTTATTATGGGGACATGAATGAGGCGGGTTATTTACAGGAGCACAGGTGACTTGGGGGCATTGGAAAGCTATGCTAACAAGGAAAGGAGGGATGGAGACTCGGCAAAATCTACATCCTAGAGCTCCTTGGCAACTCCTAGGCAGTGCCCCAGTGTCTCCCTTCCCCAGAAATTGTTGCTGCTCACGCAGTGTGAAAGGCACTGGTTGCAGTTTGTGTATGGGTGTGATGACCGTGCCATGAGTGTTCCTCCAAGAAAAGAGGAATCTTAGCAGTTCTCAAGAGCAAATTTCCTGAGACTCCAGGAAAAGGGGAAAAGCCTAGAGAAGGGCAGGCTCCAGCCCCAAGGTAGGACACAGGCTCTGCCCCCTTGCTTCCCCTGGCCACACCCCTTGCTTTCTCCCCATGTGCTCACATTGGATCCACTCTGAGTCTGCTAATAGCAGGCCGAGGAGGGGAATCAAATACTTGTGAGTCACCTTTCACTTTAACCTGGTTTGTATTGAATTTGCACTCTATTAAAATCCTGTTCACCCTTTTTTCTCTCTCTCTCTCTTTTTAGGGAACTCCTGGACTTGACAATAGCATACAAGGACCCAAGGGCTTGAAAGGAGACCTTGGAAGACAAGTAATTATATGGGCATTTGGAAGTAAACTTGCTACTGTAGTGGCTAAGAGGCTCACAGTCTTAAAATTAGAATATAAAACACCTGAGGGGGGAATTGGGAAAAAGAGAATATGCTTACTACAGAAAAACTATTGTGGGAAGCAAAAAAGAACAAATCTTTCACTCAAGACGTTAGAAACATTGTCAACTTCTGAACTGAGACATTGGTTGTCAACCGGCCACACTAAGCCACGCCCACTAAGCCACACCCACAAGGTCTTCATGACTACAAACCTCTAAGCTCTAGCTTAAGATGATGCAATAGATTTTTTATTTGAGGGCTACCAGAGTTGTTGGCCAGCGCAATACCTAGGGATGCTTGTTTGCTATCCACACATGCTAGGAAGATGCAGCCCTAATTAGCCTGCTACAGACAGGTGAGCGCTGGTGATGGGTGGCTCCTCCCACAAGGCAAATCTCAGGAGGTTGTTCTGAAATCTCACAGACCACAGTTTAGTCCTCTGATCCGATTACTTAGGATTTAAAAAGTTATGTGAAGAATGTGTGTCCTTGGCGCCTTTTAATGAGCAAACTCCCTTGCTAACTCCCTGTAGGGAAGATGCCTGATGTGGTAGGAAGGAGTAGGGGGGATGTAGTAAGGAGGAGTTTTCCATTCTCCTCCCTCCTCTGGCTTTGTCCTTGACCAGTTGGGGGTGGGGAGACACCAGGTCCCCAACTCTATGTAAACCTTCATTTGTCTCACTTGCAGAATATGGTGAATAGGCAGAATATTGTGTTTTCTTGGCTAATCAATCATTCCATACTTTTGCACTCAGAGCAATCTTGAGACTTTATTCATGGGCAGGTGTTAATGTACAGAGGGTAGGCAAAGAAGCAATCCAAAGGCAGGAATCCCAATGGGGGCTGGGGAGATGACTCACTTGGTAAAGTTCTCCATGTGAAAGCAGGAGGACCTGCATTCAGATCCCCAGGACCTGCTTTAGAAGGCAGCTGTTGTGGTCTAGACCTGTAATCTCACACTGGGCAAGAAGGTCCTCTGCTCGTTGACCGGCTAGTGCTGCTGAATTCGGCTGCTGAATTCGTAAACTTCAGCTGCCGTTAGAGACCCTGTCTAAAAACAATAAGGTGGCTGGGCAGTGGTGGGCCACGCCTTTAATCCCAGCACTTGGGAGGCAGAGGCAGGTGGATTTCTGAGTTTGAGTCCAGCATGGTCTACTGAGTTGAGTTTCAGGACAGCCAGGGCTACACAGAGACACCCTGTCTTGAAAAAACAAAACAAAACAATAAGGTGGAGAGCAGTTGAGAAAGACCATCTTGTCAACCTCTCAGCCTCCATATGCACCTGAATACGTGAACAGCCCCACACACAAATACACACATACACAACCCAACGTGCACAAAAGCCCCAAGCAGTGACGGCCTGCTAGCCACATTCAAGCTATGCCGGGTGACAGGATAGGGATAGCTTGAGTATTCTGGCTCGAGCAGTTGAAGCCTGAAACCTTGTGGGCAGACGTTAAAAGGGAACCTGTCAGTGATGGAAGGTTGCTGTTACACATTCTTTTGTTCCTCTGGCAGGGCAGAAGAGGCGGGCCAGGCTCTCCTGGAACACCAGGCTCGAGAAGAAAGATGGTAAGAGCCCTTCGAGGCAAGGAGCTTCTAAAGTCATGGATCTCATAGCTGGGATGCAAGTCACTGATTGTGGGGAGCTGGCGGCATCGTCGATGGTTAGAGATGCTTCTGGAGACACTGATCTGTCTGAGGTGGGGCTGGCCTGGTAAAGCCCTTGAAGTTGAAGGAAGAAAGTGCTGGCTGCATGGGGCATTACCCATGAGGAAAGCCCACCATGCAGGGAACACAGAGTGTTTGTCAGTGAGGGAAAAAGTGGTCAATGTTTGGCCTACTTGCTGACTTAACTGAAGTTGCCAGTGATGTCACTCAGTGACCAAGCTTTATTGTCCACTGAATTTTATGACTATTGAGAAAGTTGGGAAGAAAACAGATTTTCCCTCCCTCAGCAGCCATTGATTGGCAGCCTAAAGCTCTTCATCCACATCGGCAGGTCTATCACTAATGCTAACATGCCGGTCTTATTTAGGCAACCATGGTGTTGAGATTTTAAAGGGTAGAGCATCCCTGTCATGTCTTAGGGTAGGGGGAGATGGGGGGGTGTTAAAAATAATGTTAAATACAGTGAACTCATATCTGAAATTCTCAAAAATTAAAAATTGGAAATAAAAGAAGTTAAAAGAGAAATAGAAGGTCTATTATAGGCATGTAATCAAGAGTTAGACCAGGTTGTTGAATACCTTTGAGATTCTGGTAGTGTGATAGAATACAACACTATGACTGAAGGCAAATTGGGGAAGACAGTGTTTATTTTCACTTACAACTCACACAGCATGACTGAGATGAGTCAGGGCAGGAACTCAAGGCAGAGGCTGAGCTGAAGCCAAGTCCACAGAGGCATGCTGCTTACTGAACTGTTCCTCTTCGCTTGATCGGCCTGCTTGCTTACACAGCCTAGCATCCCCTGTCCAGCAGTGGTGCCACCAGAGCTGGGCCTTCCCACATCAATCCTGAATCAAGACACTTCCCCACAGACTTGCCTATAGGCCAATTGTACGGAGGCATTTTCTCACTAAAATATCTTCTTCCCAGATTTGTGTCAAGTTGACAAAAGCTAGCCAGCACATTGTGGACCCCACTGGGGGGAGTTTTTGTTTTGTTTTTGGTTTATTTTTATTGGCTTTGTTTAAATACATGCTTTAAAGCATTCCATGTGTGACTGCTTAGGAAAGCACGCAGAGATTCCAAATAGAAAGCCTTTATCCAATAAGATTATTTAAAAGAATTCACTTCCACACCTGCGTTAGAGTCTAAATTATAGCAATTTTGTCTCATTTCACAGCATTTTTCTTTTCCACTCTTTGTTTAGCTATCCAGCCTGCTCACCCTGCCCCTCAAAATGCAAAATGTCTTAAAATTGAGCACAAATGAAAACTAGTTGAGTAGGTGGCACTCAGGAGGCATTGTGTTTTCTGGGCAGAAGAAGTCTATGAAACTAGCTATTAGGCTCTGCCAGGAAAGTGCTTTTGCATCTGGAAGCACACCCGAGTTCTTCACGCACCTAGAAAATGGAACTAGGAACAGAGATTACATTCAAACTTTGCAGAGTGTGATTGTTAGCCTGGCTTTGCTAATGTTGCTTGAATGCATATGCAGATGAGGGAGTATTTATCCTCAGCTCTTAGCTTTCTGCAAGGGCGTCCTTGCAGGCTTACATTCCCCTGTAAAACATTTTCAGTGTTTAGAATATCTCCCGGAAAATCCTGGTGTAAAGGGATGTGTATTTATTGTTTTGTGCCCCCCACCCCAGGTCAAATCAAACTGCACAGCTTTCAAGGAGGAGGTCCCCACATTGGCGATAGGTGCCTCTGTGTCATGCAGGTGTCAAAGCAGAACTAGTGACAAGTGACAACTCAGAGGTACAACCTCAGGTAATTCTGCAACCCAGCAAAATAAAGTAAAAAGTCTTGAGGACCCCCACTGTCCAGCCGCAGACAAGGACTGACCCTGGACAGCTAGCTTTGCATGTGGACTACAGAGAGGAAGTTCCCATGTGACTTAGCTCTGAAGCCAGGGTCAGATTTCTCTCAGTCACTTCACCATCCAGAAAGAACTGGCAAACCCAGCTCTGCAGATTTGAAATGTCGATTCTGAGAGGAACAGGGGATAGCCCCACACATCCCAGTGAGCAGAGGAGGCAATAAGGGATGGAGAGACACTGAATTGTGGTTTGTTTGGATCACTGGTGACCAGAAAACAAAGCCAGGGAGACTGTAAACAGTGAGGGGACAGAGAGTCAGTGAAGACTACAGCATGACAGACATGCTGGGACCTGGAGGACTTTATGTGAGTCCCAAGAATCTCCTAAATGACAAAAGTTGGAGGAAGATACAAGACTTCTCTGGACCCCAAGGCGTTTTAGACAGGGTCTCCACGTCCCACTATACCTCCCCAGGAGTTTCCAATCTACAGGATCCCTTCCAAAGATGGCCAATCTTTGTTGCCAATGAATCAGACAATTAACTAATCAAACCACAATAGAGACTGGGGATAATCATGTCCAAATGGCAAATTAACCCCGCTCCCGCCCCTTCCCCATTAGAAGAAGAGTTGCTGGGAGGAAAGAAAAACTCTGGCAAACCGTTCAAGTCTGAAAGAACTGAAGGCCACATTTTTGCTCTGAGTAAAAGCTTCAAGAATTGACAGGACAAAGGTGCCAACTGGTAGACCTTGAGACGCACAGGAAGACAAAAGGAAGTGAGATTGGCAGGGTGGCAGAAATGGTGCCCCTGGGCTCCCGGCTCCTTATTTTTACTTTTCTATTCAAGGGAAGCTAAATGTCATACTTACATTTTACATACTTGCATACAAGATTTTATTGTTTTGCTATGTATATGAGTATTTTGTATGTCTGTGCACCCTTTCATGCAGTGCCCATGGATGTCAGCAGAGGGCATTGGATCCCCTAGAACTAGAGGTACACATGGTTGTGAGCTTCCACATGGGTGCTGGGAACTGAACCTGGGTCCTGTGGAAGAGCAACAAGTACTGACCCAACTCTCCAGTCCAACACTGAAATTCCTCCCCCACCCCATTTCAAATAAAAGTGCCATTGTGTAGAATGCTAACAGAAAAATCCCATGAGTGCAGGAATCGTGACTATTGAAAGCTAATGACTACTACTTTTTTCTAGATTTTAAATTTTTAAGTGTTTTGTCTTTTTGTATGTTTGTAAGTATGTGCACCTACGCCTGGTGTCCTCAGAGGTGAGAAGAAGGGTTGGTTTCCCTGTATCTATGGATCATAGTGAGCTACCATGTGGGTGTTGGGAACTGAACCTGGGTCCTCTGCATGAGCAGCCAGTGCTTTTAACATCTTGAGTCATCTCTCCCACTTTGCTAATATTCATTTCTTTATGGAGGATTTGGGATAATTTTAGAGTTTTGCTTGATCTGCATTCAAATATTAAGTAATGATTTATTTTAATAATTGCAAGAAGTTATCCTTCTTTAAGAAAAATATGTTATTTATAAAACTATAAAGTATTTATAGCACTGGGCTGAGGGTGTAGCTCGGTGGCTGAGTCCTTGTCTCCTGTCCAACCTTCTCTGTTCCATTACCAGCACTTTATAGACTCACAAAGTATCTGGAGGAAGAACACTGGGGAATCCTTAGAGCAATAAAGCACTTCTGAGTGAACAAATGGTTAAAGAGTGTCCAGTAGTTGGGGGCTGGTCATGGTATGCAGGGGAATGGATTCCAGCTAACCCGATCTGATCTCTATTCATTTGGCAACCACTGAACACCATCAATGAACCTGCAACTCACTAAGTCCTAGAGCTAAGAACGCAAACAAGAGTTCTCTCCAGGAAATAAGAACCCTGGGGCAAACCACAGCAAAGTTTCTCCACTTTGTTTGAAGCATTGCCTGTGGGGAATGGCTGCTTCGTGCACAGAAAGATACTCACGTCTCCCCTGACCTCAGCTCACTGGGTGCATCCCCAGACTTTGCTAGATGCTTCCTGGAAAGGAAGAAGAGGCGGTAAACCCCTCTTCTATTTAAAGAAGGTGACTGATGGAAAGAGGGGCAGGCTTGCGCAGTGAACAAGCTATTATCAGAGTGAGGCCAAGATACTAAGCCTGGACCAAGGGCAGGAGAAGCAGACAGAAAGTAGAACCCCGGGGCATTGGCGGGAAATGGGAAGAGATGGCGCACTCTGAACCAGATCCTCTGCCAGGTGTAATGAGAAGCAACTGTAGCCTCAACCGAAAGCAGGCTTTCATTCCAGTTTGACCCAGATTGTTTTTATGATCCATTCATCCTCCGGCAGCAGTGTTGAGCATGAACCTGCCAGTAAGACTCAGGATTTATGGAGTTTCTGCTGTTAATACCCTGCCTCCTTGCTGGTGACTTTTGCCCCAAATTAGTCATATATACCCAGAAAACAGGGTTCTCACAAGTACCCAGAAAGCCAGGCTGTGGGAACTGTGGAATTGGTAACTGTCTTACATCCTTTTTTCCCCTCGGATCCCCTGAGGGTACTTTCCTTCCTTGATGTGTCCACTCACGTTTACTTTAAAGAGGAGTCAGGATCTCTGGGTGTATGACCATACCCCAGTCAGCCTTTGAGTGCGCCCTTCTAATAGCCTGAGATTTGTCTTTCCTATGTAAACCACTTGACAATGTTAGACAAAAGCTGCAAAATCGCATGCCCTAATTCCTGGTCTGCTTTCCATGCCTCATGTCTGCCAAGGTCTCTCTCCCATGACTTTGTAGTTTATAGCAGCACGAGTGCTGGGTGGCCACTTCTGGGTTCGTTCCCGTCTCTTACTTAATCTTAGATGTCAAGTTTGGTCTCTCCCATTAGGCCTAAACCTCCTTGACTAGGGACAGGAGTCAGTTTTTGCTCACCACACCATCCCCCAAGCCTTGGACGGAGCAGGGACACCAGAGACATGGTGATTCATGTCACTGTACTCTTTCAAAATCAGACCTTAAGGTCACACGGGAGCAGAGCGGGAGAGATGGCTCAGGCAACGCGTTTGTGGGTAAGCCTGCAGACCTGAAGCAGAGTCCACAGGACATAGTGGGGTATGGTGCTGTATTCTTTTGCTCCCAGCACTGGGAAAGCAAGCGAACAGATGCCTGGTACTTGCGGGCCGGCTATCCAGCCCAGCCTCGCTGGTGAGCTGCAGACCAATGGAGAGACCCTGTCTCAAAACACAAGGTAAAGGACACCTAAGGCGTGTCCTCTGGAGTCTGTGTGTACACACATATATGCATCCACATACACAAGTACATATAAAAAACAAACAGGAGCAAATGTCAATGTTTCAAACACTGTCTGGAGAGAAACATTCTTCATGTGAAGCTCTGCTCTGCAGCCCGTAACACCTACTGGTGAATTTTTTGTTTTGCTAGAATATAACATTCTTCTCTCCTCTCCTCCAACCAATTGTATTCACCAAAAACCTGGTCCAACCATGTGCATTAACTGCACTACAGACCCCAGGGGCTGAGTGTAGGACAAGTCTGTCAGCCTAGTGATCCCACAGCTCCCTTCTCGTCTCTTATCCCTGTTACCAGTGTCTACCATGCCTCCTGCTTTCCTGCCTTTACTTCATTACCCAGGCTGGGTCCCTGATGGAAAGACTTGTGCGTATCCCTGAAACCAATCTCCAAATCTCTTCCTCTGGGAAGATTTCACATCTGACCAACTGGATGTCATCTCTGTCTTTGAAACTGTCTTCCTATCCTTGAGCATGTGCTGTGTTCTGCCTTGTAAATGCTTGTAGTTATTTGTCCCTCCTCCCCCGGTACTTGAAGAGTGTGGATTTCCTGAGGTCAAAGACTCAGGTGTGTGTGTGTGTGTGTGTGTGTGTGTGTGTGTGTGTGTGTGTGTGTGCTGGGAGGGGGTGGGTCCCATCTATTAACCTTTAAAGTATAGCACATGGTTTTCTGAATGAAATGATATACTGGTGGATGTTTTTCTGAATGGCAATTGATTGTCTTGAATGGTAACAATTTTTTGTGCAAAAAGGAACAGACTCTTATTAAACTTATAAAAATTGCATGCGTATGTGTGAGTGTGAATGAACATATGCATACCACATGTATGCAGATGCCCATCAATGCCAGAAAAGGATGTTTGACCCCTAGAACTGGAGTTGTAGGCAGCTGTGACCAGCCTGATGTGGGGGCTGGGAACCGAACCTAGGGTCCTCTGCTAGAACAGTGATGCTCGTGAACTCTGAGTCATTTTTCCAGCCCTTTGAAAATGTCTTCCTTTTCTTCTCTGACAGAATTTGGGCCTTGGAGATGACTTATTTTTGTTTGAAAGAAATGAGACGTTTCCCCACGCACACACCTTTCCTTCTTAGATGACAACATATTTTGAAATACTCTTAGCAATACTGGCCTGTCCAAACATTTTTCATGAGTTTGCAGCAAGACAATATTGTCTTGTGGCTGTTGGATTTTGTGAGCCCTGGATGTGAGTTTTGTTCTGACTTTACTATGTGAACAAGTCAGATAGGATAAGTCCGTGATCATCTGAACTACAGACTACTTATTAGGAAGGTGCCTTAAACCCTAACCCCGTGTGGAATGAAAATCTCCCATTTCTCTTTAGTAATGTTATTTGGATTGGGTATTTTATTGATACAATGAATCAATTATTTTGGAATACTTAAGATGACTGGTCTCTGACAGCTAATCACATTGCTTGGCTTTAAAAGTCAAACTAGTTTGGCTCTTTAACTTCTGAGCTTAGAGGATTCATTATGAAGTTCCTGGAGTTGATCCTCAGTTTTTCCTCTGGCATCTTGCCCCTTGGCTGGCCCATCCCTGATTCCTAACTGACTTTGTAGTACTTGGGGGGCAAAATAAGAAGAGTTCAGACCAGTCAGTGTTGCAGCTGAGGAACAGCTAGCTCTACCTGAGTTTGGTGGAGGTGGGTGGCTGGCTCCAACCTGTTCTCTGTGTATCACTGGCTTCAGGTTGTCTATGAGTTCAATTACCTGTTGCCCTATTCAGGAATTCAGAATTGGCACCAGCCTGTTCTCACAATTCGCTGAGTAATTGGATGTGGTAAGCACAGTGTGGGGGTTATTTATGTCAGTGCCTTGAGATATCTGTTACCAATTTAAATCACACACACACACACACACACACACACACACACACACACACACACACCATCTTTTCTAAACTAAGAACATATGTTTTTCTCCCTTTTGTTGTAGGTAGTTCATGGCCGAAGAGGACTCACAGGCCCACAGGTCAGTGATTATTTTTTTTCTTAACTTCAAATAATAAATTACTCATTTCAGTCATTTAGAATAAAGACAGTAGTATCTCTTCCCATCTATCTTAACCTTTTGTTTTTTGAGGACGTTGGTTGTAGAATAAATTGTTAGAAAAACATTGACTACAGTTTTAAGAATTCAAAATAGAATGAAAATTGGGTCACTTTATTAAAAATTTTTCAAAGAAATTAAAAAATGTTTAAACATAAAAATGATCAAAGACACCATTTAGTCCAATGGCTAATTTTTATTTTGTTTGGCTTTCAAATATAAAGTCTAAGTAACCTTTCTGGGATTTGTGTTCTGTTAGCCTCTCTGACAATTTGTGTGAAAATCTCATGTAAATCCAAAGAATACAATGAAAGTTTAGCACAAACTGGAGAGTCTGGATCCTTGGGAAACTGAAACAGAGAGCTGTGTAGTATCCTATTTGCACACACCAGTGATAACATCCTACACTGTGCCTCATGAATGCACAGTCTTTAAGAAAGAGCTGCCATGGTTTAGAATTTCTCAGAGCACACATGCTCAGGTTAAAAGCACAGCGAGGGTTGGCGCTAAACTCATTCTCAGCCACATGGTCAGACCATAGTGAAACTCTACCATGTTAAAGATGAAAGAAATCTTTAGTTTTTTTATGAAGACCTTCCTTTCATTGCCACTGGAAAAACGTTTATAATCTTACACGTGAAGAGACAGGGCTAATAGATTAATAGGTTGGTTCTTTCTCATCACAGGGAAATCCAGGTGTCCCAGGCCCAGATGGACTCGAAGGTTCGCTTGGACTTAAGGGCCCACAGGTATCTACAGAGAACATATGGATATGCATAAGAGTCTGCCGGGGGCTGGGTAATCTATATCCTGGACAGAACCCTTCTTGTGCCCTGCTTGGAAATTGTTCAGGTTAATAAAGCAAGCAAGCAACATTGAGTCCTGACTTATACAGAACTTGGTCTCTTAGAGTTCTGTCCTTGTTAAGAAGTAGAAAGAGAGGAACATGTTGGGCAGCCAGCCCCATGTGCTGAGTTCAGGATCCTTAGGATAATCCCAGAGATCTTGAGCCAAGGAAAATGTGGAGCCTCGATTATGGGGGATTGTGGTCCATTTAACACGGTAATGGCTCAGTGTTCTATCCCAGGACTGCCCATGGTGTTGAAACATTGGCTCAACTCAAGGAAAGATTTGTTCTAAGTGCAGCTGGAGCCTTCATGGGTGATCTATAGCGTGGCACCCTGCCTGTCCTTTCTAGCTCGCTTCTCTGGGGACCTGCCTCCGGCACTTTTTCCTTTACAAGGAGCAAGCCACAGTTGGCGCTTGGCACTGGTCATGGGGAAGGGAGGAGACAATGTGCCGGAGGGGGTAAAGCTTAAATCAACAGCGAGACAGGGAGGGAGCATGCAGAGAGGGAAGGAAGCAGGAGGGCTAGAATGTAGCTCGGTGGTAGAATGTTTAGCATGTGCAAGCTCTGGGTTAAGCCTCCAGCATGGAAGGAAAGGAATGGGGGAGGAAGAGAGGGAGAGGTAGGGGTGGGGACTGAGGGGCAGGGGTTGATTAGAAACCAGACCATGAAAACAGTATTTTTTTTTCCTCTCTAAAGTTAACTTTGAATATATGAAAAACAGGTGTACTGTTTGGCTTAGGCAAGACAGTTGTTGGTTCTATTTTTCAAAGTTTTAAAGCAAGTACTTAAAAATAAAGGCTTTATATATCGGCAGTTTGCGTATGCAGGTTGGGCAAAATACATCAAAACCTCAGAAGAGACGCTTTGTGCGTCTTGCTGCCAAGATTCCAGCGTGGTGAGCAGTCCTTCCTTCAGCCAGCTCTCTCTCCAGCTTGATGGCTTTTATTTGTCATTTTGTGCCAGCTGCGGAAGGCTCAATTTTCTTACTTTAAAGTGAGAAATATTTGCCTTAGAATCGTCGAGAAGCATCTCAGTAAATTGACTGCCTTTATTTCATGCTACGAGAGTCACATCCAGCATTTGTTCTTTCAGTTTATAGACCTTCTTATTTACAGCCCAATTTAAAATGAAGCAAAACACCAAATACAGCGCATGAAGTTTCGTTGCATCCTGTGGAAGCCATAGCACACGGGCAATAGAATATTCCAGAACTAGAACTATCTAAATTTCATCTAGCTATGTGATGTGTCTTCTTTATGACCCATCTTTGTTGTGGTTATTGAATATAAAGTGGATTTAAATGTTCTGGTTTTAGATTTATATTATTAAGGGAAGCATTTTTTTCCACATGAAAGTCATATGGCTTCAGAGTAAAAAGAGGCTGAGGACAATTGGTAATATTGAACATATCTCAGCTTTAGGGTGTTTCCTCCAGGTCCTAGCTCCTTTGGCTAGATAAGCTAATCCATCTCAGTTTCAGACTGATCAGGAGGAGCTCAGAGACCCTCATAGTAGCTACAGTGTATCTGACTCTGTCTAGTTTCTAAGTTACCTTGGCTTAGCATTTGACTTGTTTAGTAGAAAAGTTTAACATTCAAGGGTTCTCACTGAAGGGGGAACTAACGCTTTGAATCTACTCATTTAGGGTCCAAGAGGAGAGGTCGGTGAGAAAGGAGAAAAAGGAGGCCTGGGAATGAAGGGTCCCCAGGTACGTAAGGAGAAAGCAACTGCATCCGACCTTGACCTTGGCTTGAAGGAGGATGCTTTAGTGGTTTCTTCCCTGAAGGTGAACTACAGATCGCCTGCAGGCCAAGTGTATTAAGTTTGACTTGAGTGTGAGAAGCAGCAGCTGCTTGTATCCTGGTCCTACCCTCCCCCACCCCTCCCTCTGCATCATATAGACTGTAGTAGAGCCAGAAGATCCTCTCTAGACCTCCTTGACCTCAGCTTCTCAGCCAAGGTTAACGATTCTTTTTGGGTTCTATGTGGATACAGTATTCCCCACACAACAAGTCACTTGGAGTTGCCTATCCTACCTCCTGGGGGAGCAGAGAGTTCGCAGCTAAGAGTGCTTGCTAATTCTTCCAGAGGAGTCAAGTTCATAACCTCTTGTAGCTCCAACTTCAGGGTATCTAAAACCCTCTCATATTTTAGTCAAACCCCTCTTTTTTTTTTTAAGTTTTCTGGGGAGACTAAAACATTTTGCCACCTGGAACTGTCCTCAAAACTTTTTGAACCTCTGCAAATGAAGCTGTGGTATTGATAATCCTAAATCCTTCCTAGATAACACCAGGTTTTGGAATGGCCAGTGTCTACACTTCTCCTTATTCAGAATGTGCTAAGAGTGTTAGGATTCAAGGCCCTGATCTGGTGGGTCCAGGTTGAGGCTTGGGACGCTGCATGTCCAATCAGTCCCCTTTTAGCACTGATGCTGCAGATCTGGACCACACATTGAGTGGCAAAGCGCTATGTGATCTGCTCCCTGTCTATAGCTAGCATAGTATATATGTATCTGTAGGGCTCTTTTTTTTTGCAAGCTCCATCCGCGTTAGTGTCTTACTTATGCTGTATTTACAGTCCCTGGCATAACAGAGCTCAATTCTTTATGTAATGAATCAAGCAGTAAATGAATGAATGAGACCCAGTTGGGACTTTCACCCTCAACTAATAGCAGTACCAAGCAGGATGCATTACTTTACATGAATTAGCTAAACCCGGGCAGAGGCCCAATGTTTAAGTGGTTGCGCTCATCATGAGAATATTTAAGAGGCTATTTGCATAAACTTGTAAGGCATGACAAACTGTTTTAAAGTACATTAATATCTGCTCCTGACAATGTTTGTTCCTGGTCTTGATGAAAGTGCTCTTTCCAAATGCATGAAAACTTCATAATTTCATAGCCGAACTAAACCAATGATTTAAAAAAAAAACACATCTGCATTCACATCTTTGAATAATTAGAAGCTTGTGGGCACCACAAATGGAGATTTTTATTTAAAAAAACACATTAAGTACAAAGGAAAACATATATCAGGCTATATCTCATCTGTTGGCATCAAATATTGATGTGGGTATGTAAATGAGTTGAAATCCAAAGGTCTGGGGTCCAAAGTGGTATCCAAGGGTTGTTACTGGAGTTAATTCTTCCATGTGCCCCAGGGGCACCTTCATCCATGGGTTCCTTTAATCTTGCTTTGGCAAGAAGTGGCCCAGTCATAAATCATCTAGCCCTTGGCATTGCCAGCTGGTCAGAGGCACCACACCTCTCTACCAGCACTTCCATTTTTCTGGCTGAAAACCCTGCTTTTCTTTCTCTGCTTGCTTTTCATGAAATACCCTTCTTGTCAGCTGTTAAAATGGAGTTTCAAAGACAAGCAGAATTTTCCGTGTCTGGGGCATAAGGAATGGGACCTCTAGACTGCTGTTTCTGAAGGAAATCCAAAGAGACAAGCACAGTCAGACACACAGGCGAGTGCTGCTCTCTCTTGACTCCACAGACCCATCGCCATAGGTCTCTGATTGTTTATGGCACAGGAGGAACCTTCCGGCAGAGCGATGTGTTTTCTTACTGCAGACTTGAAAGCTCTCCTTGGGACTTATGTCTTGGAAGGGGATGTGATTTGTATTGATGGCATACCAGAGGCTTATTAACTTACACAGTACTCGGTGTTCTGCATAAATGAATCCAGCCATATGTGGTTATGATTACAAAAAAAAATTACAAGCTGATGTGCTATGCCCAGAAAGACATTTTTGAAAGGAATGATGTCTCTTTTTTTGTCCCATTTTTTTGTTGCCCTTAAGACCACCTCTAAAAATGTCCAAATGCAAAGAAACATAATGGGAAACTAGGTCCAAAATACTAATTATACTAGGAGCTGTACTTGTTCTTTGAAAATGTATGTTATTAGCTGAATAACACTGGTAGCCCACGCACCATCAAGAATTAGCCAAGCATTGGGGTGCTTCTCTCCAGAACCAGCACTCAGGAGGTAGAAGTAGGGTGAACCCCAAGACTCTACTGGAATCTTCAGGACAGCCTCACATTCACAGTCACTTCAGTGGCCCTGGTCAAACTCAGCAGGTCCTGAGACAAGAGGGGAATGAGGGAAAGGGACCTGTAGGGAGGAGGACTTGAGAGGTGGGAGGGAGAAACGAGGGAGGGGGATGAGAGTAACTGGAATGCATTATACACGTGTGCGAAATTGTCAAAGGACAAAATATGCAAATAAATACTAATTTTTAAAAAGATGTAGGGTGGGGATGATGACGAGGGTCTCCCCATTCTCAGGAGAAGGGGAGAAGGAATGGGGGGAGGATCTGTGTGAGAGGGCATTGGGAGGGGAAGAGAGCTGATATTGAGATGTGAGGTGAATAAATTAATTAACGGAAAAGAAAGAAGTCGGGAGTAGAAGCGTTAGGAATCCAAGGGTTGCTTGAAACTTGTTTTTAAAAATGTTGACAAGAGTGGGGATTGAAGGGGGAGGAGAGTCATGGGAGGAGGTGCTAGAATCATTTCACACCAATGTAGAGAACAGCATAGGATTTCTGTGTCTTTGTAGACGGAGGCAAAGTAGCCATAGACACAGAATTGAGCCAGCCTACCAGGGTCTTATTCCAGGCTTACAGCTTTACATCTTATCTTTGGTACCTTGGACAATTGACTTGACAATGGACACATCTTCAGCAAAAGAACAGTAATAGCAACTACCTCCTCTGATGTTGCAAAAATTAAATGGTTTGATAGGTGTAAGTGTGTGGGACTATTATGGGCACAGTAAGGGGTGTATAATTATTTTTATTACTATAATACTGTATCTACACTGCCTAACCAAACAGCATCTTTCCCATTTTTTATTAGATATTTTATTTATTTACATTTCAAATGTTATCCCCTTTCCTGGTTTCCCCTCCAAAAACACCCTATCCCATCCCCCTCCCCCTGCTCACCGTCCTACCCATTCCCTGACCTGGCATTCCCCTGGCATGGAGCCTTCTTAGGACCAAGGGCCTCTCTTCCCTTTGATGTCCAACAAGGCCATCCTCTGCTACATGTGCAGCTGGAGCCATGGGTCCCTCCATGTGTTCTCTTTGGTTGGTGGTTTAGTCCCTGGGAACTCCCAAACAGCATGTTTTATATGTTTTTATTACTGTGCGAGTACACATGTGTACGCAGCACAGCCCACGTGTTAGAGTCGGAGAGCCAGTCAGAAGAACTGGTTCTCCTCCTCTACCACAGAAATTCCAGACATTGAACTTGGCTCCTCACGCTTGGTGGCAGGCACACTACCCCACTGAGCCACCTCCTGGGCTCAGACGGAGGGGTCCTGTGGCCTGGATGTGGCTCATGTCTAGAGGCGAGCTCTGCCAGGCTTAGCATAGCAGCTTGCAGCCCACGGTTTAGTTGTTCCGTCTCCCCATCCCACGCGAGGTGGGTTGGATGATCTATGCACTCGTCCCTTTTGACAAGCATTTACAGCAAGAGTTCTCTAGCAGTGGGCCCTGTCCTAGGACACAAAGATGACAGTTCTATTTTCTAGCAGTTTCTGAAAATAACTTCAGACTCTTTAGCCTGTGCTCCCCAGACACACTTTGTTACAGTGCTAGTTGGTTTTAATGAAATTCTGTGAGCTTCCTAAGGTATATTCCACACTTTGCAAATGAAGATAAACAGTTCTCGGTGCTGGAAGAAAGCATTCTTTGAAGGCCAACGTCCTTTGGGAAGCTCGCTTTAAATGGCAGTCACTTCAGTAACCTCTGTCCCCTGAGCTGAACAGTGGGAACCTGGGCTCATTTGGACACAGAGACTCACAAAGAAGCGTTATCATGTAGGCCACATCTGGCCAGCGTTACTTTATTTTCTTTTATTTACCAGTCTCTATTTGACAGCTACTACTTTCTTCCCCAGAGTAGGATGAGCTTAGCCCTTAACTCTTCCGCCATCTGTACTTCATTTTCCATAGAAGACACACAAATGCGTTGGGGAAGAGATGCGCCTCCTCTTGCTCTATCTGCCATTCTTGTTTCATTCCAGGGGCCCCCGGGACCCGGAGGACGAGCTGGGGACCAAGGCCATTTGGGAAGCCAAGGAAAAAAAGTAGGTCACACTCTGTATTACAGCCCCCCCCCCCCTAAAAAAAAACATTAAAGTCTGTGCTACCCGAGAGAACTGTGGCTGGCTGGATCAGCCAGAGCCCTTTCAACACAGAGGAAAACACATCTTGTTGCCTGTAAGCACTGGCTGGATTCTTGGAGAGCCAGCACTCTCTAAGGACCTGGGTGTGGACTGAAATGAGGTCAGGGACTCCAGCTCTGCATAGTCGCACGAGGGGCTACACCCCATCCAACTGAGGGATCTCAGGGCAGGAAGGCTGCTTTGGCAAGGATTTCCCCCCCTACACCCTCTTGGCATCATTCCTCCCTCCCAATATCTTTAGCTCATTCCTTCTCATGTGAACCTTTGCTAAAGACCTTTGAAGACGAAGGCTTCTGTTGTACTTTAAAGTCAGGTGCAGGAGAACAAGGCCTGGCCTGTAATAAGAGCTTTTTGGTGTTTATGAGTAAATGCAATTTTAGTAGCAATGATACCCAGGGCATGAAATCAAGCCTAAAAAAATATAGAATATCCTGAAGACTCTGATCTACGGCATAAGAGAGACAGGGAAAAAGAGGCTAAAATTGAGGTTTAAATAAAGCACCATTAGGAATATTTCTGCATTGGAAAAAGAGACATCAAAGAAGATACAGGCTTGAAGGGGCCTTTAGGACATAAAGACTTTGAAGAAGCAGAGTGAAAATGGTGGGGGAGGGGAGGGGGTTGCAGCTGAAGTTAGCAATGGCCAGGAAGGAGGGCATTGAGGCTTAGAGCATCCTAGGAGGAGTCATTTGAAGAATTACTATTTGCGTGAAAGATTATCTGACCGCCAGTTATGTAAAGATCAATGTAGTCTGTGTGGCTGAATCTTCTGTCACTGGTACAGCACTGATTGTTTTGAAGACATTGTATAGACGCAGCCAGACTTTTGAGAGATGTTAAGTAGACAGCCCAGTGTAGACTGTTTTCTTGTTGCTTGTATGTTTTTAAGGCGGAGAGTTTGGGAGCAAGGAGGCTAACTGCTCGCTCTCATTGCCTCCAAGACCAGCCGGGACTGGAACCAACAGGATGGAAACTTAAGGAGCAAGAGAGGGAACAGAAGACAATGATGGGGAAAGAAGGAAAAGAAAGGGAGGTGGAAAGGGGTATGGAAAAATCCAGGCAGGGAGGCAGGAAAGAGTCACCACCGCACCTGGTGGCTAACAGGTTCCAAAGGTTAGGCCCAACTGTGCAGCCCTGGAGAGGAGAAAGCAAAGGAACACTGAGCACGTGTCAATGCAGAGACAGGGACTGAGCCAAGAGATTCCTCACGTAAAGGAGAGAAGGACATCGCTGCTTTGAGCCTCTCCTTGAGAGCAAGCTATGGTCTAGAAGAGCTTGGTGGGAGGAGGGAGTTTTCAGTGGAAAGGGGTGGGCTTCGTGTTTGTGATTAGAGAAGAGATCGGGAAGGAAAGCTCAAGATGGAGAAGTGCCAGAGAGGGCCTGGGGAGGAGGGGACTGGAGACGGCAGCTGGCTGGCTTGTGAGGGTAGGTAGGGCAAACACTCTTAAGGAGGGCTCTGGCGCATGGTGTGGCAAGAAAGGTCAGAAAGTGAGTTTGAAAGGGGAACCATGGAAGGTTGTGTGTGTGTGTGTGTGTGTGTGTGTGTGTGTGTGTGTGTAGGGGGTACAGGGAGTTGTAGGGTTGTATGTAAGGGGGTGTGAGTAGGGGTGTGTGTGAGTAGGGGTGTGTGTGAATAGGGGTGTGTGTGAATAGGGGTGTGTGTTTAAGAGTATGGAGGGTTGTGTGGGTAGGGGTGTGTGTGGATAGGGGTGTGTGTGAATAGGGGTGTGTGTTTAGGAGTATGGAGGGTTGTGTGGGTAGGGGTGTGTGTGGATAGGGGTGTGTGTGAATAGGGGTGTGTGTTTAGGAGTACAGAGGGTTGTGTGGGTAGGGGTGTGTGTGGATAGGGGTGTGTGTGGATAGGGGTGTGTGTTTAGGAGTATGGAGGGTTGTGTGGGTAGGGGTGTGTGTGGATAGGGGTGTGTGGGTAGAGGGGTGCATAGGGGTTTGTGTGTAGGTATGTGAGTATGTAGGTGTGTGCATAGGGTTGTATGTAGGGAAGTGTGTGTGAGGATAGATATGGGTGTGTTTCCATAGATGCATACATAATGCATATGAAATGAAGGTAGTCTATAGGGTACAAATATAGAGGATCAAAAGAGAGGCACAGAGACAGATGGAGTGCAGAGCTAGGTGAGAAGCGAGAGCAGGAGAGAGACACGGGCAGGCAAGCCATGGGCGTCAAGGGAAGCCATGGGCGTCAGGAGCTTTAGTAACAACAGGAACTTTTATGTAGGGTCGCTAGAACTGGGGGCATGGCAAGTGCCCAGTGCACATCCAAGCCCCAGATGGGTTGCTTTCTGGTGTCAAGATCAACCGAGAGGAACATCTGCCCAGCCCACACTCCAGTACATTTACATTCAGCAAACCTGGGCTCTGTGTCAGGCTCTACCAGTAACTGAATGACTACTTATTTGACCCTGGGCAAGCCATGCGACTTCCCTGCTTTCCTGCCTTAAAGTGGATATTCTCAAACTTGGGTCAGCTGGGAAGTCTTATAGCCCATATTGTTGGAGTCTACTATGAAATTCATTCAGAGGAGGCCGAGAGTTGGTTTTCATACGAATCCTGGATGCTTGTGAGACATGTGGCCCCTAAGAGCACTCTGAGCCAGTGAGTCCTGGGGTTGGTGACCTCTGTCATCCCCTCCTATCCTGTGTCACCCCCATACTTCAGAATCCATATTCACAGTTCTCACACTCACTGAGTGTGATCTTTCTGTTCTTCTAAGTGAGCTAACCACCAACTTAACAGTGAGCAAGCTTTGCCAATACGACATCAACAAGGTGGTCAGGGGCAGGCCATGGAAGCAAAGCCACGTTGTTTAGTCTACCCTTGATAAGGCGCAAGATGAACAGTGCTGTGTCTATGATCTTCTTCCTCAAAGCCCAGAGAACCAGTCTAATTAAAAAAAATAGAGTACCAGACAAGCCCTAGTGGGGAGCTATCTCACAAAATACCTGATCAATGCTCCTTGGAGCTATCAAGGTCATTCAGAAACAAAAGTCTGACAAACCCAGTCTGGAAGAATCTATGGTGATGTCACATTGAGTAAACTCCTGGGGACCTGCAACCAACAACAAATACTAGGTAAAAAGAAGGGAGTGAAGAACTAGTTTGGTGATGACAATGAATCCCTACTGGTTGGTTGTCATGCTGAGTATGAATGATTACAACTAACAGGTCAGCAATGGAGGAGGGGAAACTGTGGGGTACTGAGGACTCTGTCTCTCTCTGCAAGGGTTATTCTGTACCTCTAAAGCTGTTTCAAATTAAATGGTTTATTTTCTTTAAAAAGGGAGCTTTCCTTCCTTCCAAAGTCCGTCCTCATTATCCCAAGTAGCTGAGGTTCCCCCAAGGCTCTACTGAGATTCTCTCGTAAGCCTTGGGAGATGCTCACCCTGTTGGAGACCTCTCTAGACTGAGCTACACTCAAGGTCTCTAGTCTAATAGATCCACCATCGTCAGAGAGAGGTAGTTTACATGGTCATCATGAGAAACAACTTTGTCAATATATTTAACAGAGATATTCCTTTCTAGACTAAGATGGGAATATTTTCAAGGCACTGAGTGGCTGAGATAGTGAACTTCCTTCAATAATAAATCCAACCTGCTGAGACTAGGGTGACAGATGAAGGAAACCCCTCTTTGGCCAGCCACAGTCATTCCTCACGGGTCATTTGGACAGTATATGTAAACCTGGATACAAACCCATTGCTGGGACACTGGACTTAGTTAAACAGTGCCTGAAGCCCTCTTTTCTGATTTGCCATTGCACAAACAACCCAATGAAAGTCAAACGTGTCGGCTCATACCTGCAGTCCTACAGCTGAAGGGCTGGGGAGGAAGGACTTCCACAGAGTCAAAGCCCCCCCCACCCCGGGACTCAGAGTGAGACCCTGTCTCAGATGAACCAAACAGCCAATTGAGGGCCTGTCTCATTGTTCTGTTGGACAGGGAGAACCTGGAGACTTGGGCGGAAAGGGAGCTGCTGGCTTTCCTGGTCCTCGGGGCCTGCAGGTGGGTGTGTCTTCACTTTTGATCTGCTCTTTGGGAGCTTTTTCTCCAGTAATATATGTTATTTTTCTCTGTGCCAAATACCAAATACCTGACAAGAAGTAAAAGTGACTAAACGCTTTATTTTTGCTTAGGGTTCAGGGGAGTATGATCTATCAGGGCTGGGAAGGCAAACAGGCAGCAGCCTGGGCCCCTGGTCACATGGCCTCTGCAGCCAGGCCGCAGAGAAGGAGCAGGAAGTGGGCTGGACTGTAAAACCTCAAGGTCTGCTCCAAATGGCTTACTTCCTCCAGGGCTCCACCCTGGGCAGGTTCCACAACCCTCCCCCAAAGTACCACCAGCCAGAGACCAAGTGTTCAAGCACATGACCTATGGGCTGACAATAGTCACATCCCAGCAAACAGATGTCTGTGCTGCGTCTCTCGGGAATGCCCAGACGAGCTTTGAAGACCCCCATCTCTGTCTAATTTTATTGTGTCCTAGCTGTAATTGTCAGAGGCATTGCAGTCATTTTTGATTGGTTCCTTGGCCAGTGTTTCCAAGGCAACAGACATCATGGACATGATGCTCTTGAGACGGTAAAACAGTCTAAGCCCTTTCTCTATAGCATCCTCCCATGACCTCCTCTGATCCGCAGGACCCCTTTATCAGAAATCATTCCACCTTTCCCCTTTTGCCCGGGGCTTCTAACAAGCATGCAGTTGGCAGGACTTGTTTGTTCAATGAACTAAAAATAGATTAGAGTTGAAGTATTATCATACAGATGCTCTCTGAAGAGTTGATTAATAATGCTGCCTACTTTTACCGAAAGATGACCACATGTCCAGCATAGTCTCTTGATTTTTCATAACATCATGTAGATGAGTAGCTGTAATTATCATTTCTATTATACAGGGGCTTTGACACCCTCACCAAAGTCCCTGGTACCCACCCTGCTAGAGGACCCTGCTTCCTAGTGGTTCCTGATAGACTTCAAAATCTATCACTCATGTCCTGTGAATAAGCCAGCTCTCTCTGTAGTCTGGATGAGTGTGATTAGCTGCTTTGCTTACAGGGTGGTGACGGCAGCCCGGGATATGGTAGAATTGGCCGCAAAGGGACAAAGGTAAGCCACACCCACTGAAACTGGGCCTATCTGTTTGCTTTTATTTGCTCGTTTGGCTCGCCATCATTACCAGACAGAAGGCAATATATAAAGCAGTCTGGTACGATTCAAAATCTATTTTAATAGTTGACATGTTGGGCAGTGGTGGCGCATGCCTTTATTCCCAGCACTTGGGAGGCAGAGGCAGGTGGATTTCTTGAGTTCGAGGCCAGCCTGGTCTACAGAGTGAGTTCCAGGTCAGCCAGGGATACACAGAGAGAGACCCTGTCTTGAAAAAAAAAACAAAACAAAAAAAATAGTTGACTTATTGATGTCCTGTGGGCTGGATGGTAGAGCATCATGCTAGAGTTCTAGGAGCAGGTGAAAATTGAAAGTTGAAAAAGAATCCTCTGTGCTTTTCTGTGATGTGTGGATAAAAAGCCTGGCATGTTCCAGCTTGAAGTGCCCCCAAGCTCAGCAGTCCTGTGTCTAACTCCACATAGGAGTCGTCCACATTTTGTCTTCTATTGTCATGATTGCTTCAGCTATTGGTAGGAACTGTTTTTATAGCATTTTTCTTAATGCATTTGTCCAAACAGTATCTTAAAAATAAAAATGAATGGTTGTCACATTACTGGATGTGGTAAATGCCTGAAAACCAGTAAGTTGAATGAAGCCCAGTGATGTTGATATGCTAATAATTGCCACTTTAAAAATACCATCGTAAGTGGCTGGGAAGATGGTTCATAAGTGAAACACTTGCCTTTCAAGCATGAGCACTTGACTTTGGTCCCCAGAATCCACGTGAATAGCTGGATGGGGTAGTGGGCACTTGGAATCCCACTGACGTTGCGATGAGAGGCAGGTGAACCTCTGGAGCTTCTGGCCAGTTAGTCAGACCCACTTGGTAAAGTGCTAGGCCAGCCAGAGGCCCTGTCTCAAAATAAAGGTGTAAGACACCTGAAGACCAACACCCAAGGCTCTCCTCTACCTTTGTCTACATGTACACACAGACACAGACACAGACACACACACACACACACACACATACACACATGTACAAACCCACACAATACCCAATTATTACTACAAAATACTCAGAAAATATAAAGATTTTTTTTCTGAAAAAAAAAAGATAGAAACTCATAATACCAATCTGAGCAATATGGACTTGTCAGTTTGGGAGTAGTAGAAGGGGCCAGTGTGTCACTAATGGAGTGCCACAGGGGATGGTCCAAGATGGTGCCAGGATGAAAAGCCTCACTTGCTAAAGATGTTTGAAAATTAAAACTAAATAGTGAGGTATTTTGGTAACACCCATCAGAATGTAGGATAGCTAAAAACATTAGTATCCCACAAAAAAGGGAATATTAAATAGCCTATGATACTGCACGTTAGACTCTCTATCAATCGAATACACATGAAGTTTGTCATATACATGTGTGTGAACATATGTGCATGTGGAGGTCAGAGGTTAACGTGGCGTGGGGTGGGGATCCTTCTTTAACCTGTTCCGCTTTATTCTTTGAGCCAGGGTCTCTCATCAACATGGAACTCTCTGATGGGCTGGGCTGGCTGGCCACTGGTCCCCAGGGGTCCCCTGCCTCTACCCAACGGTACCAGGCTGCCAGGGGTCACATTCCCCTGCTTGCAGACTGAACACTTCATGCCTGGAGCCATCTTCCCAGACTTCTCTTTAAAATTTATACATAGAAATTTAGAGTATAAACTCAGACTATACTTGGGAGAACTTTTGTCCCATCATGCCTAAAATCCTTTTTTTTTTTTAAACAAAACTAGAAGTTAATTAGGGACAGGGGATGTGTTACTGCTACAGGTAGGAAGATTTGGGTAATTTTTCTTTTTGCCTTTTGAAGTTTTTGTGTTTAAGGATTTTTTTTCTTACCAAAAAAAAAGCTTTCTTTTTTTTTGTAGATGAGTGATAATTAGAATTTGAAAAGTGGGAAGAAGGTCAGGGGTTTGGTTAGTGCAATCTATATGTGTAAATTCAAAGTGTGCCCTTACCACTGGTCATTAATAGACGTTCATCAAAAGCTTTAAAAAGTTGAAAGAAAATACAGTTTAGGGGCTGAGGGATAGCTCAGTGAGAGTATTTTCCATGAAAGCAAGAAGACTTGAATTCAAATCCCCAGCATGTCAAATTGCTAGACATAGTTCGAGGCTTTTAACCCTAGCATGGCAGGGTGGGGTAGAGATAGCTAGGTCCTGGGATTTCATTGGTTATCTTAGCCAAAATGGTGAGTTCCAATTTCTAGGAAGGACCCCATCTCAAAAACTAAGTGTGAGTGTGTTAGAGAAAAACACATGATGTTCTCCTCTGGACTCTACTACCACCACACACACACACACACACACACACACACACGCGCGCGCGCGCGCGCGCGCACGCACTCATACAGAAAGGAAAATATGGTTTACTTTAAATACACATTTCTCGTCAGGTAAGGCTAGAAACCTCTTCAACAGGTCTTTAGACCAAAGTAAGGTAAACAAAGAAGCTTGAGATGAACGGCCAAGTCTGGACTCTGTTTCAACTTCTTAAATTTCTCCATTGAAACCCATCTGAGAAGGTCACTTGTCATTCAGAGACACATGGCCAAGTGGCCCTCTCTTCTGTTACATGCACTTAGATAAAACACAGGCTGTGTATAATTGCCCCTCCCTTTCTCCTCCAGTACTTCGTATCTCTCATCTTAGATTGCCGTCCTATGTGTGTAGCCCACGAGTAACTGAATTTAGAAACTGGAATTTGCTCCTCTGAGAGTGCTTCCTAGTTTCCAGTGGGTTTGCCCCTTCCTCGATGCACAGAGTTAAAGCTAAACAAGGAAGATGGTAGCATTAAAGTCAATATAAATCTCCTGGGCCAGGTGTGTATGTATTGATTTCCTCTCTTGTTGATGGCAGGGGCAAGAAGGATTCCCCGGAGAGAGTGGACCAAAGGTATGTGCACATTACAGTCTTGAGAGAGTCAGGATGCTCTAGATTCAGGGGATGCATTTTAGGACAGTTAATGAGAAACAAATATTCTACCTTAGTGTGGGGTAGCACAGGGAAGAAACAGGTTACCCTCACCAAGTTTTAATATGATCTGTTTTTTTAGGAGTAAGAATTTTAAAAATATTTCAAGCTTTTTTTTCCATAGGTAAAGGGAATAAGATAATCCTTAAAAGGTTTTTGCCTCAAACACATTCCTTCCCTTATTTTTATCATAGCTTAAGCAGTGGTTTTGACCTTCCTAATGCTGTGACCCTTTAATACCTTTCCACAACCATAAAATTATTTTCATGGCTATTTCATAACTGTAATTTTTCTATTGTTAGGACTCAAAATATAAATATCTGTGTTTTCTGATGGTCTTACTTGACCCTGTGAAAGGTTTGTTAAACCCCCAAAGGAGTTTGTGACCCATAAGTTGAGAACCATTGGCTTAAAGAAAAGTAAAATGTAAAAAAAATAAACTCAGTGAGATTTAGCCTGGCTTGATCCCCTCCCCTCTCCCCCCTGGATATTTAGAAAAACCACCTGTCGGGTCACAAGTCAATGATGCTAATCTCTACCTCGGTGCCTTCCATTTCTCGGGAAAGTTTTACTGAACTTAGTGTTAGGCCCTGCAATAAGGTCAGAAGACCAGAAAAAAGGAGCCCTTGGTTCTCCATGGAGCCTGACTTCTGGCCTGGAGGGCTGAAGCATGAGCCACTGGATGACAGGGTGTGCTGGGGGGAGAGCACCACAGGAGCACCACAGGCTGGGGAGAGCACCACAGGAGCACCACCGGCTGGGAAGAGCACCACGGGCTGGGGAGAGCACCACGGGAGCACCACGGGCTGGGGAGAGCACCACAGGCTGGGAAGAGCACCACAGGCTGGGGAGAGAGCACCACAGGAGCACCATGGGCTGGGGAGAGCACCACAGGCTTACAAAGATAGAATGTATACTTTACATCGGAATCAATTTACAAACATAGATATGCCTCTGTGACATATCTGTTTGATTTCAGTAATGATTTTAATTGTAATGTATTCATTTAGGGTGATATCGGGGACCCTGGTGATCCAGGAGAGGCTGGTTCCAAGGGAGCCAGAGGCAAAACGGTAAGCTATCCATAGGATAACTTTGACTCATGAGTGTGTGGATATGTCTATGTGGGAGAGAAAGGAAAGAGGCTAGTTGATTTGTTGATTATGTCCATGTGTATGATGTGTGTATGTGTAGATATGCCTGGTGCATGTTCATGAATGTTTGTATACAAACAGAGGTCAGATACCAGTGTTAAGTGTCTTTTTTCAATCACTTGTCATCTTTTTGTTAATATTTAATAAAAAAAAACCCAAAACATTGTGTGTGTGTGTGTGTGTGTGTGTGTTTGCCCACATGTATCAAAGTGTACTTGTGACTCCCTGTTGCCCACAGAAACCAAAAGAGGGCATCAAATCTCCTGGAACTTGAGTTACAAGTGGGTCACGGTCATGAGCTGCCATGTGGCTGTTCAGGAACCAAATCCAGGTCCCAAGTAAGAACAGCAAGTGTTCTTCACTGCTGTCACTTCCATCTCAGTGTCTATGACAGGGCCTCTCACTGAACCTGATACCTACCAATTCAGCTAGATTGGTTGGCCAGCAAGCCTCAGGGATAACAGATACACACGTCTCCCAAGGCCACCAAGAAGGCAAAGAACTGTTTCAGTGAACACAGTTGCCCATTCTTTGCCAGTGCATCTTTCTTAACCTTTGGAAATGAGGTCTTTTTTTAAAAAGGAGTTTTTTTTAATCCAAAGGAGGTTTTTGTACTGACAAATTATAATCAGTTCATCCAGTCTTCCTGGAAAACTCAGTAAAAACTAATATCCACTAACATCTTGTGTTGATTCTCAAAGCTTTTATTGAGCTACTTTTAATAAGATGTCTATTAAAAGGTCCTCGACTCGCTTACCAGGTTTTTCCTGAGCTTTGTGAGTTGTCTGGATGTTACCCTGAATGTGTCTTTATTAGTTTATGGAGAATCAAGTATCACCTAATGCTTTATGTCACTTAAACACAACTCTTCAGCATGTGACATAGGAGTCAGCTCACCATGGGCTACAGATGGTTAAAAATATGACAGTGTGTTCCTTTTACCAGTATTAGGAAGACTGAAGAATCTCAAGTTCAAGTCTAGCCTGAGCCACATAGTGAGCCCATGTCTCAGAGAACAGAAGGATAGAAAAAAGAATGGAACGTTTGCATCTATTGACTGAACACTTTAGATTGTGTATAAAGGAGATTTTATCGTGATAGAACACTCTGAAGACAACTATCTCTCAATAGTCTCTGCCTCTTTCCCTTCTAAATAACCTTGACTGGAAAACTGGTCTATAAGCCTGTCCATGAACAAGATCTTAGGAAAAAAAAAACTTTCAGGAAAACATGTACTTGAGACCACTTTCTGGAATGTCTTCATAGTGAATTTTACTGTGATCTAGGTTTTCTCTACAAGCTGAAATAGGACCTTTACATGTAGGGCTCATGTTTGGAGGTTATAGACTTCACAACAAGGAGAAGGGGGGAGCATCCCCTGTTCCCTAGGGGCTGCTTGCAGTTGTAACTCTTGTATGTGTTTTTGGATGGTGATCCTTTATCATTTTGCCCTCAGCAATGACAACGATGAATATAATTAGGAAAATAATTGGGAAAGGCTTTCAAGTTAATCCAGATGTCATCTGCATTGAGACATCTCTGGATCATTTCCCATGGCTTGTTAATGGAGTGGTTTAACTTGCACACCAGCAGCATGCTAACAAGTTCAGCCATTTGTCGGGGCCCTCCCTACAATAGTACCATTCATCAGTTTTAGTACATTTAACTGATGGGAGACACGCGGGCTGGTGTCTTGGCCTCTGGGGATGCGCTTTGGTTCTTTCTTTGTTCTTCTCTATGTTGGACTGTTGTAACTAACTGATTTCTCTCCCTCTAACTGCCCCATCCCCCTCCTTGACATGAGTAATATTTGGATTTGGAATTGAAGTTTAAACACTGAAAATGTCCAGGTTTTCCCCTGGAAGAGCAGCTGTTTTCTCTGGAAAGATTTAGCCTTAAATTATGAATGTCTTTTCAGGTCTCTTGGAATTATTCTATTCTTAGCTTGAGTTCACTGAGCTATAGATTTTAAAATCTATAAACCTGTTTTAGCTGTGCATATTTGCATATTTGTATGTATATTTTTAAAAAGAACCAGAAAACTGAAATCTTTGAACAGGTTTTAAGCAGGGATGTGGGACGCTGGCCATCTGGAGTGGGAGAGCCTTCATGGGGAGGCTGCCCTGCCCGTGGGTGGTGTGGAGATTCTAACTGCATCCGTGGAGTCTTCCACTAGATCAGTACTACCCAGCCTCCTTTCTTAGTCAGAGCAGCCATGTCTCCGTACACTGTCATGTAGGGTGGCCAAACTTCTCCCAAGAGGCACTTCTGCTGAAAGAGTCAGGCAGCATCTTACATTCCTTACTTAAAACGGCTTTTATCTGCCACCTTAAAAATAAATTTATAAAGGCGATCCCAGGCTGTGGCCATGGCTCACTGGTAGAGCGCTTGTCTGAAGTATCCTCCTTCCCCCACCCCAGCACAAAACAAAAAATGGCGATGGACCCCACCCCTTCTCTACCTTTCTCCTGCTTCCTTGTCTCTGAAAGCTTCGCTTATCCCAGGAGACTGTCTTGGAATTGAAAGTCTGTTTGTACTCTCTGAAGACATTTACATATGCAACAGCATGTCCTGTGCAGTCCTCTCTGGTTTCCCTGTTGCCTGGTATCCCTGCAGGGACAGTGCATCTCTCTGGCTGTGAGGTCTCCTATACTCCTCCTGTGCTAGGTCTCTCTGTCCCACTCCCACACCCCCCTGGATTTCCCATCACAGAAAACTCTGCCAGGAACTTTGTATTTATTAATTTCCTTATCACTGTGGTAAAGTATTTGACACAAACACACTAAAGGGGGGAGGGTCTACTTTGGCTCCAGTATCCAAGGATCCAGTCCATGTCATTTGGTTCATGTTTTGGGGCCCATGGGCAGAACACCATAATGATGGGGAACAGAGAAAAACAGAGCAGGCTGGAGACAGCCTAAGTTTTAAGGCGTATCTTTGGGTGAGTTGCTCCTTCAGCTAAGCTCCACTTCCTAACGCTTCTAAACCATCCCAGATAGGGCCAGCATCTGGACATCAAGAGTTCAGAACATCAGCGGGTGTGAGGGGAGTTTCACATGTGAACCCTAACAAGCTGATCAGAGGAGACAGGCGCCTGGAAGGTCTGATGATACAACGGGCATCTGAAATGACTTCTATTACCTCCAGATGTGTCAATAGTGTGGCGAGTACAGCTCTGGATTGGAATTACTTTCTTGGAATTTTTTAAGTGATTATGTTTTCCATAATTTTTGGCGGCTTTTGCTGCTTTGGGAAGTCCAAGGCTATTCAGATTCCTATAAACTAGTGTTTTCTCTCTGAAACCCCATTGGATCACCTCTCAGATCTGCCATGGGTTTTGTTACGGGCATATGGTCAATTTTATCCCACTGTCCTGAGAATTAGCATGTCCCTTGATCCTGAAACTATGTCCCCTTTTGTTCTGGGAAATGCTTGTTATTTTGTTGACTTTTAACCTTCCCCTGCAGGGAATCCCCTCTCTAATCTGTATATTATGATAAGAGTCCCTGAGTTTACTTTGTATAGGATTTATTTTAGATGTACAACCTCTCTTTGATGTTCTCCTATCTGGAAAGATATCTTGATTTTATTTTTAATTTATGTCCCACACTTTACCCTTGTTAAAATCTGACTGTTCTTTTTCTGTAGCATACCGTTCTTGTCTCATGACTGAAGCATCTCATCTCTCTGAGGATATAAGTGAATATTTTTAGGTCCTCTTTATTCAACAGTCAGTTTCCTACACGTTTTCCTTCCATTTTGACGTTTATCTCTCATGTATCTCAAGAATGAGCAGTATATGCACATTGAAAATTGAGTACAAAAGGTCTGACAGGAAACCTTGAAGTCGGGATTGATTTGCCAGATATGAATTTCACTGATGGCCATCAGCTGGACCTGTGCTTAACAAAACTTCATTGTTGGTATTCTATCACCTTTGAATTAGATTTCCCTCTGAAATGCCTTCTACCCCTTTTTAGAGAGTACAGATTCTGACACCAGTTCAGAAGACACTGGGGATGAGAGTAGGTAGCTCAGACTAGATGTTGATATCTTCACTTGGTCTCCCAGTTCAGTGGAGTAATGTTTGTCTTCAGCTTTGCTGAGAGTCCAACCCCTGATTAACCTCTGCTTTTTGTTAGTGTGGAAAAGTGTATCTAACTACCTGGTGCAATTTTCCTCACTAATCCTCCTTAGTTAGCCTCTTGCCCTCCACTTCTGGAGGCATCTGGCCCTGACAGAGCCTGAGATTTCTGGGAATGTGATGCCCACCACATTGGTTCTTGGATTTCCCTGCTGCTGGCTCAGGGTTCAGACTCCTCGGCTCGGCCAAGTCATTTCAACACCTAGACAGCTGCTCTCCAGGCTCCTAAACATTGAGGCTCCTTTTTTTCTTATACTATTGATTTTTACTTTAAATCTATTATTAAAGTATTGGAAAGGGATAAAAGTATCCAACTTGTCTCCTTTTCTTTCTCTTAAAGGTAAATATATCTTTTAAATAAAGTGAGGTTCAATCTGTCAATGTCATTTGGGCACCAGAAGGATATTAATGATTAACTTCTCCCTAGGTGGTGCTTTTATAAATTAATTTTCAGATAACTTCATTTATTACTGTAAAGGTTATAAATCCTGTAGCATTAAAAATGTGTGTGAGTGTGTGTGTGTGTCTGTCTGTCTGTGGGTATCTGCATATGAATGCAGGTACTTACAGAGGCCAGGAAAGGGATCTGGATCCCCTGGATCTGAAGTTACAGGTGTGGACCTTTTGACATGGGTGTTAGGGGCCAAATTTGGGTCCTGTGGGAAAGTAAGAGGTGATTTTAACCACAGAAACGTCTCTATAGCCCTCCTCTTCCATGGCATTTTGAATGATGAAAACAATGCTGTTTCTTAAACAAGTGCACAACCTTAAATCCCAGCTTTTTCCAAGGACAAACTGTATTATAAAATGTACATAGAAACATTTTCTTACATACATACAGTAAACAAGGTAACTGTCCTTCTGATGTTACTGTTGCCATCGTGCCCTTCCCATTACAGAGGCTTCCAGCCAACCAGGAACTGTTTTGTTGTTCCTAATTTTGTGGTTTTCGCTTTGTTTTGTTCTTGGATTTTGTGGTCTAGTATGTGATCACAATCTCGTGTGTTCTTTTTTGTCTTTCAATTTAGTTACCTTCATGTTCTTAAGAAAACCACTCTACCTTGATCCAACAAAATTAAAAATTCTAGTCTTAGTAATCTTCACTAATAATCAGAATTGTGTATATATATATATGTACATATACATGTATGCATTTATGTCACAATAGCATTGTTTGTTAGCAACATCATACTTAAATGCCAACAGCAAGGAACCAATTGAATAAATCATAGTGCATACATATAGCCATGAAATACCACGAAAGTTATTTTATTCTGTAACTAAAGAATATTTAGTTACAGAAATATGTATATATTAAAAGGTATCAGATACAGGCATGGTAGACATACCTGTCCTCCCAGAATCTGGGATGCAGAGGCAGGAGGATTATGAATCGGAGGCCAGTCAGAGACATACAAGAAGACCTTCTATAAAAGAAACAAAACCAAAATAGAGGCATCAGCAAAATTATGGTACATATCAGTTTTTTTAAAAAAGACATCTTAATATTAAAAGAACAAGAAAAGTAGCAGAAAAAATTTATAAGTAGTACTTTAAGAACAAATTGATTGTTGTCCCTTCATGTATTTTAGAAAGCTATCCATTTTCTAAACTGAAAATGGATTTTTTTTTTTTTTTTTTTTTTTGCTTTGGTACTTCCATTTTTGAAATAGTGTCAATATTTTAAATTTGAATTTAAACACACAAATCATAAAACATGATCTTAACTTAATTCTGCTTTCAGGTATCTGCTGGGATTCCAGGAGAGCCAGGATCCCCCGGGGAGCCAGGACCCCCTGGACGGAAGGTAAGGGGGTGGGGGAATGTGTTCTGTGAGATCTTTACTCTGTAGAGCTCAGGGCATGGGAGTGCACACCTCTGCCTCTGCTGCCCAGTCACGCATTTCACTGTTCCATGTGTGTTCTAGGAAATGGGGAAGGAAGAAATGGAGGGTGAAAGGGAAAAATGAGGCCAAAATGAGGTTCTCCTCCAAAACACCCTCTTTTACATTTATAGGTTGATTTCTTTGGGTGATGGCACATTGCAGGGGTCAGAGAATGAGTTCAGGAGTCAGTCCTCTCCTGTCACCATGGGTGTCCTGGTGACTGGACTCAGGTCAGCAGGCTTGCTGACTGCACCCTTACCCACTGAGAAGTCTCAGCAGCCTGAGATTCTGCATTCTTCATGAGTGGGTTTGGTTATCTGTCCTGCCTTAGCAAGTGTTCAGTGAATGAAGCGTGCATGTGTGTATGTGCATGTATGTATGTGTATGCACAGTGTATATGTGTGTGCACATGTGTATATGTGTGTGCACACATGTGTATGTGTATGTGTGTGTATGTACCTACACACACACATATGTATATGTGTGTATGTATATGTGTGCGCATGTGCAAATGTGTGTGTGCACGCACATGTGTATGTGTGTGCATGCATGTGCACATGTGTATATATGCAAATGTGTGGGCACATGCATGTGTCTGAAATGATGAGCAGTGGGTGTGATTGAAGTTGTGTTCCTGTGGAACATACCTGGAGATTGTGTGGTGCACCGCTGTATTTTTCTTTCAATGTTTCTCTTTGAGAGGAGCCAAGACTTCTTGTCCTAGGATGGGACTGTTTTAAAAAAAAAAAAAAAGCTAGTTTTGTTCTTTCCACTCCCCTCCCCCACCCCACCCCACCCCTCCCCACCAGACATGCATGTTTGTGAGTGGGCTTTTCAGGTGTTTGAGGCTGAGCTGACCCCTTCGTCCAGCAGCGGTGGGTAGGAATGATCTAGCTTCATCTTTGTCTGCTGTATATAGACAGTGGAGATAGAATATCAGGTGGAAGCTTCCAAGACTTGAAGACGGCTGGGAAATGTGGCTCAATCTTTGCTAGTGGCAAGCTGAGCTCCTGCTCCAGGCTCTGTGGGCCTCTGTCAGGCGTGCAGCTCCAGCAGGTTCTGGGCATCTCTGCCAGGGTTTGGGGAAAGTGGCCTTGGAGGTTTGTGTGTGCGCCCCCAGTGTCCTCGTTCAGGAGACAATGCATGAGCTGCCCGTGTTCTTTACTCCCCTTAACATCAGAGGAGTAAGCCCTTTCCAAAGGGTTCCCAGGGCAGTGTGGGTGTACAACAGGCTGCCGAGGTGAAAGTCTGCAGCCGTAAAACAGATTTTGCTTATTTCCTTTCCTAGGGCATGAAAGGGGCCCGAGGACTGGCTTCATTTTCCGTAAGTATCTCCTATTGTAGCAGGGAGCTCTGGGCATGCTGTTATCTTTATAAATTTCATAACCCAGAGATGTGGCTTATTCTCATGTTTTATTTTTGAACCACAGACATGCGACCTCATTCAGTATGTGCGGGACCACAGGCGTAAGTACCCTGCTGAAAAACAATCCCCCTACCCTATTGCCAATCTATCAGCTTCTTAAGGAAGTTAGCGAACTGCGCTCTCAAAATAGATGCAATTTACCAACCAGTCTCTTCACATTGGAGATGCCGTGAGGAGATTCTGAGTCCACAGGGAGGTGGTGGTGCCTAGTAGATCACCTCCCCTCTCTGGTGCCAGAGTGTATGTGTGTGTGTGTGTGTGTGTGTGTGTGTGTGTGTGTGTGTGTGTTGGAACCTGCTCCCAGTGTGGTGCAGTCATGTACACTGTAGGCTTTAAACCTGGGGCAGACAGGGGTCAGAACACTCTGATGGTCAGATCAGTCCAGTGTGAGATGGTTGTTAGCGTCAGACGGTAACTGACAGGACTGAGGTCGGCAGTGGAAAGAGGCAGCTGTGTTGATGTGGCCTGGTGGGTGGGTGGGGCCCCAGCTTTGCGTTACGCTCTATTGCACTTTTTCTGGAATGACTGACTAGAAAATTTATAGTAACACTTATTCTGCCTATAATTTCCTCTCTCTCGAAAATGTAAAAATCAAAAAGGTATTCAGATTTGGCTAAAGTGCTTCTGAATTTAAGACCCTCATAACAGAGCATAACTCTTAGTGTTAAAAATATCAACTGATGTTGTAATCCTGTATTTACACGTACCTACATTGTGTTGAATATTGTTTTAAATATGTATAATCCTCCCTAAGTAAATTCAGCAACTGGAAAAAAGAGTTAAAAGTTTCTTCAAGAGTTTTGGGAGAAAACCCAGATAAATTAGAGTCCATTTCTATAGAGGATAATACTCCTAGAGACACAGAACTTAAAAATTAAAAACCCACTATTTGTTTTGTATGTGCATATGTGTATGTATGCTGCAGAGTGTATATATGTGTAACACATGTATATGGAAGCCCAAAGAGGGCATCAGATCCCTTAGACCGGACTTACCGATGGTTATGAGCTACTGTGTAGCTGGAAATCAAACCTAGGCCCTCTCCAAGAGCAGCAAGTGCTCTTGACCACTGAGCTATCTTTCCAGGCCCAGAGACACAGAATTTTAGTGGCTTTAGAAGCCACTGAGCCAAGCTGCTCAGGACTCTGCCTTCCCCGTAGCAGAAAGGAACACAGGTGGGAATCCATACCTGTACCTGGAGCCCATGGAGACAGGCCATTTTGAGGTTGAATTGGCACAGTAAGTTTCTACCCAGCACATGAGCCAAGTAACCAGTAATGACGAGGGCCCGGTCCTTTAAAATGTGAGGGTTCCACCCAGCACATCTGGTCTAAAGGATGCAAAATTGTTTCAGAAGTATGAATTATACCATAAAAGGACCATGTGAATATGGTCAGGGCTTCTTCCAGACCTGGCCTTGCAATGGAAGGGACCTCTGCATATTAGTGGCCTGAAGCAGCACTGCCCAGCAGGACAATCTGCCATGGCGGAGGTGCCCCCTGCACCATTCAGCAGCCTAACTGCAGTCATATGTGGCTTTGGATACAAAGGTAAAGACAACTACTGAGAAGCTAAATTTTTGCATTCAATTATCTGAAATGTAACTGCTCCCCACGGCTTGTGGCTCTGCAGTGTGGTCCAGCCCGTGGTTATTTCTTCCAGAGTGCTTCTATCACTTTTAATTATTTGATACACAAATATGTTCATACACAGGGGGACCCCTCCCAGATGTGCAAACATTTTGATTGCTGACATAATGTCACAGGTGGAAAAGGTCACATCTGTCCTCAGTGTGACAAGCTGCAGCCAAAATGTGGGCACACTAAATACAGTGTATTAACTCACCTTCAGTTTATAGACTCGGGGGGTCTATCCCCAGGAGATCTCGTTATGTACACATGTAAACATACCAAACCAAAAGAAATCTGAAATCAGGAATATATGCAGTCCCAGCCTGTCAGATAAGAGAGACTCAGCCCATGCCGACATATATTATGTATACCTACAGACACACTTATACAGACAAATATATACAATTTCATGTGCATACACATATATCCACGCATCCATCTGCATATATGTGTACAGACTTGAGTTTAGGATGTAGGTCACTGGTGGATCACTTATGTGTCTCGGGCTCAATCCCCAGAGCTGCAGAAAAGAAAAGTAAAAATAAGATTCGGGCCTTTGGGGCTGAGGATGTGACACAGTGAGTGGTACAGTCTTTAGCTAATCATGAGAAAGTGACCCAGGCCTAGGGCTTGGTCCCCATCCTCCCCTATACCTCTTCACACACAAAAATCAAACAACTAGATGATATATGATGTATGTATGCATGCATGTATATGTGCATGCATTCGTGCATGTGCATATAGTTGACATCTATAGATGTGTAAAAAATTATAAAGAGGGGTCAGGACCCTCTAACTCCCCATATCGAGCTCAGCTCCTGTGTCACTATGGTCCCTCTCAGACAGAGGGTCTCCACGTCCGGCAGCTGGCCTCGAGGTGCTGACTGATGGCTACATGTTATCCCTCTTCCCCGACCCCTCCACTCTAGATGGACCCCTGCTGTTCCAGGATGCAGGTCACAGTCTGCGTTTTCTCCAGACTCTCTGTTGCCTTGAGCATTGAATGGCATGGCCCCACCGCTCCGATTTTCCGGAGCAGTTTAGAACCCCGGTATCCTACCAGGTAACAACCCAGTCTCCTTTGTTCTTCCTCCCCAGCTGGCAGACATGGTGAGTGATCTTCATTTCCGGCACACTTTACTCAAGCTCCAGGGGGTCCCCCGCCTGGAAGACAAGATCAAGCATGGGCATGATAGAAATTGCACCTGGCCTTCCCTTGCTCACACTCAGCGTGGACTCTTGGCCTCTAAGGACTCATCAGCTATAGCTGTGCTTCATCACAATTTTCCAAACCAACTGGAAGCCCTTTGGCTGTGAAGCATATTCACCTACCTGAATTTTTTAAAATATCCTTCCTCCCTCCTCCCTCCTCCCTCCTCCCTCCTCCCTTCTCCCTCCTCCCTCCTCCCTCCTCCCTCCTCCCTCCTCCCTCTTCCCTCTTCCCTCCTCCCCTCCCTTTCTCTCATCTCTCCTCCATCCTCTCCAAATCTCTCTTCCCACTCCACCTCTCTCCTTCTCTTCCCCCATCTCTGTCATGTCTTCTCTGTAGTGCAGGGTTTAGGATGCAGAGCATAGAATGAGAATAGGATCAGATAACACGTGCGAGAGATGTGCAGTGAAGAGGATGCTGGGACCTGGGTAGCTCGTGCTTAATGTTAATCGCCAACCCCCCCTCAGTGGCTTTAGTCTCATTTTATAATGTATTTTACCAATGCTTATGACATGATACATTGATATCAGCCTGATATATGCATACACATGGATACACATGCGCGCGTGCACACACACACACACACACACACACACACACACACATCCCCTCATATGACTTCACCAGCCTTTGCCCTCTGCTAACTCAGTCCTTTAATAAGGACTTATTGAAAGCCTCCTGTGCGCTAGTCTTTTGTTCTGAGCTGGCAACAGGATTAACAGCAGACAAGATCCATTGTACATTTCCATTCTCACGGAGAGTCCAAATAGAAAACAAATGGACAAATGAAGAATCTGAGATAAAGCACAGGCTGTACGGTAATGCCATAATGTCAGGAGCACGGGTGGATACTTTTTTGGACCAGGGCTTTTCCCTGAAGCAGCAAACTTGAAGTCAGGACTGAAGGAGCCACAGTTTTCTAAATGTAAGGCAAAAAATCCAATTACCAGAGCTGTGGAACAGAGCAGATTTAGGCATTCCCTAGAAAGCAACAGGGCCCACTATCCCTGAGACACAGTGGTAGGGAGATATTAGCACATTAAAAGCAAGGGAAGTGGAGCTAGAAGCTGCATCGAGCTGTGTAGATGGACTTCCGAGACATCCTTAAATAAGGTCACACAATCTCGGAAAGAAAATCGCATGTTCTCCCTCCCAGCCTGTCATACGTACAGAAGCAAAGGTACACATGGGTACAGTATACCACATGGAGGGGTGAACAGGGAAGGGTAAACATTTGGTTGTGGGGAAGGGCTAGGTGCAGGTAAAGGACACACGTCATGAGGGAGGATGTAAAGATAATTGTTTTTCTAGTCTTCACTGTGTCATGCATTCCATAGGGGTATTTTTGTGGATATGTGGATAAAAATATACTTGGCAGCGAGGCTGCAAAATGTGCTGCAGAGAGAGGGGCTCTTCTGGCTGTGCAGAAGTCCACTCAGCAGTATGTACTTTGGTCTGTCTAATCTCATAATCATTAATTACAGAGAACTTTCAAATAAAAAGTCTCAATAACTAATAAGGCCAGAGGATGAGTTGGTAGTGCTGGTGTGAAGGTAGAGACACCACCTGCCTCGTGTTAGCAGAAGCCATTAGCAAGAGCTCTCCAGAGCCCTTGGGCTCCTGGAAACAGCATTCTGGGTTTGAGGCTATACTTCAAATTAGCTCTTATTTTTTTCCTTTGAAAATTAAAACTTTTTCTGTGTTATCCAGCTGCACTGTTAATCTCTTCCTCCCCGTATCCCTAAATTATACCAGTATTGTTGCTGGTTTTATATCCAGAACAACCCAAACACAAGGAGAGAAGCATCAAGCCCACACTTAGTTAGGATTCACTTTTCATTGTAAAATTAACATGACTTTGATTTTTTGAAAACCTGCTCATCCCACTAATTAGACTCGAAGGCTGACAAGTTATGCCCCATCTCCGCTGAGATGAACCGGTTTGGCATCAGCATGCACCGTAACTGGCCATGGAGGCATTCCTTTTGTCTGCGGAACTCTATAGTTTAGGATGACCTTGAACTTCTGATCCTCCTGGCTCTACCATTCAAGTGTGTGGGCACAGGCGTAAGCTACCATATCTGTCTTATGCGGCAGCAGGGATCAAACCCAGGACATGCCAGATGGGCACCCACTGACTGGGCTCCGTCCCTAGCCTCTTATCCTCCATTTGGTTTTTAATTATAAAAGGAGTCTTCACAGTCATTCCATGAAATGACTTTCCACTTCTTTATTCCTCATTAAGTGAAAAGAATTTTTCAACATGATTAAAGTACAAATGCGAATGACTATGCCTTTTAGCTGGCTTCTGCAGGGTTAAGGACATTTCCAAACAGGTTCTACCATTTAGAAGGGATTGGGTAATTAACTTACAAGTTTAATCCCAAATCATGTTGATTTTAGACTGTTCCCTCTTCCGCTTATCCCGGAGGAGCATATAGCTAGCTTTCAGAATAGCCATTTTAATGATTCAAGATGTAAACATTTAATATTTTATATGTTTTAATATTTGGGTTATTAATTATTTAATGCTTAAGTATTTGAATAGTTAGCATTTAAAATGATTTTGCTTTCCATGCATTGCTTGTAGGCAAACATCCTACATGACAGGAGGCATGGGTTTTGTTTTTTTTGTTTTTTGTTTTTTGTTTTTGTCTTTCAGGAAAACCTGAGTGCCCAGTGCATCCAACTGAGTTGGTGTTTGTCCTGGACCAGTCCCGGGACGTCACAGAGCATGACTTTGAGCGGATGAAAGGGATGATGGTCTCCCTAGTTAGGGATGTCAAGGTTAGGGAGACCAGCTGCCCTGTGGGTGCCCGCATTGCTATCCTAGCCTACAGCTCCCACACCAGTCACCTCGTCCGATTCTCAGATGCCTACAGGAAGGACCAGCTGCTCAGGGAAATTAAAGCTCTCCCTTATGAGAGATCCTCTGACAGCAGGGAGATTGGCAAAGCCATGAGGTTCATCTCCAGGAATGTTTTCAAGAGAACCCTTCCAGGGGCTCACGTGAGAAGAATCGCCACGTTTTTTAGCGGTGGTCAGTCGGCCGATGCCCAGACCATTACCACAGCTGCCATGGAGTTCAGCGCCCTGGACATTGTGCCAGTGGTGATTGCGTTCAGCAGCGTGCCCTCGGTCAAGCGTGCCTTCTCGGTAAGCACTGCATAAAACCCTTTTTGTTCATTCACTTCATCAATATTCAGAAACCTCATAAGAAAATAGAGAGCTACATTTTTCTTGCCTTCAGAACAAGGCCATTCTGGTTAGTGAAATACAAGGGTAGGTGCTTTATGACTGTTTACCAAGCACTGGAGAAGCAATGTGTTCATTTTCCTGTTGAATCCTTACAACTACTGTGCAAAGAATGAAGACTAGCACTTCTCATTTTATAGATGGAAAGGCCGAGCCTAGACAAGGCCAACTCTTGGTCCAGGTTCCACAGCTGCCAGGGCAGAGTGGCAGTGTTAGGATTTGATACTCAGTTTGCTCTACCACAGTGTCCCTATCTGCTTACTGCATGGCCTCTGCCTCCAAAGATACTAAAATCAGGAGGTTAGTAAACAGATAGAGGTGTCCTGGAGATGGTCAAGAGAGTGCTCATTGCTGTGTGCTTTTGAAAAGCTAGCTGATTAGGCGTGAGGGCACACCCTGTAATGCCAACACTTGGGAGGCAGAAGTATGAGAATCAGGAGTTCAGGGGCATCCTTACCTAACTGGTGAGCTCCAGGCTGGTTTGGGGCTATGTGAAAAATCTGTCTCAAAACCTGATCTGTGGATCTGTGGAAAAAGTTCAGCAAAGTACATTAGGACCTGAGTTTGGGTCCCCAGCAGCCATACAAAGGCTAAGTATGAAAGTATATAGCTGTAAGCCCAATGCTGGGCAGCGACGGATGGTACCTGGGGCTTACTAGCCAGCCTGAAGGAAGGGCTGAGCCCTAGGTTCAGCTGTCTCAAACCTCACGCTAGAGAGTGACTGAGAAAGACATCTGGACAACATTTGGCTTCCCCATGCATGTCACACACATGTACAAATACACAGAACATATCCACGTATCACAGCCATGCAAAAGCAAAGTAAATAAACAAATAGGATGGTTTTCAACTTCAGTTCTGTAAAAGTCCCCAGTTTATAAGAGAAAAGCCATTCCAACTAAAGCTTCTTAGATTAAGGATTAAAACCAGCACGTAGCATCCCTTGGTAAACCAGCCAGGACGGAGCATCCACAGCTTCCCATCCTTCATAGCAAAAGACACACTGGCCCCAACAAAGTATCCTTCCAGTGGGTGCTGTCCCAGCGTGGTGTTGGGCTCCCCATTCATGGAGAGCTCCAGACAGCAGGAGGATTGGGAAATGCATGGGAAAGAAGTCTCAACATTTGACAGCCCGTGTAAAGAATAAATGGTTTATCCCTGTGCCTTAGGACACAGAATATTCTAGCAAGCACAAGGACAATTAGCTTTGCTTTTGCAATAGCTTGATGCTGTTTAATACTAACGGGGCTTGGGGTAGCACAGGGGATGGAATGGCTATTACCATCCGTGGACTCAGAATTACATAAACCAAAAAAAGGACTGATTCGTCCAGAGGATACTGTAGGTAGATTTGAAAAGACTGTGTCTGAGCCACGCAAAGGAAGCCGGGAAAGTCTGTAAGTGATTTTGGTGAGAGAGTCCTTGTGTGTTTAGTCCTAAAGCAAAGGACAGCTTCATATCCTGGCGAAAACACTTGTCGGTATTTGTGACAGTTACTTAAACCAACAGGATTCTACCCTCTCAGAAAGTACATGGACAGAACACAGTGTAGGAAAGGTATTGTGGTTTGGGGGGTTAGGTGTTTTGGTTTGTTTTCTCTATTAACATCCACAAAGACAGTTTCTAGATTCCACCTAAATTGTCTTGAGACTCTCAGTAAAGATTGATTTTTTAAAATTGAGCCTTGTGGAGCAGGGAGACAGCCTGGTAGTGAAGCCCTTTGCCTGAGGTCCAGAGTTGGAGTCTCCAGAATCCTTGTAAGCTTAGTGCACTCGTGAGTCTGCAATCCCGGCACTCCTACCCAGGCACGGAGGCAGAAAGAATCCTCTGCGGCTCACGGGCTAGCCCGAAACACAGCAGTGAGCTAGCCCGAAACACAGCAGTGAGCTAGCCCGAAACACAGCAGTGAGCTAGCCCTGCCTTGCGCGTGGTGGAGGGCAAGGACCAACGCCCAGTGCTGTCCTCTGACACACACAAGAATGTACAAAGCCACTGCTGCTCCCCTCCCCCTTCCCCTCCCTCTCCCCCTTCTCTCCTCCCCCTCCTTCTTCACCACCATGCTCAGTCCCACACAAAGATTCTAGTTTGTTTTTTGTTGTTTTTATTGTTTTGCTTTCCCCTGACCGTAGCTAAACTCTTTTTTAAATTTTATTTATTGAATATAATCTTCATTTACATTGCCAATGATAAAACCTTTCCCGATTTCCCCCTCCCCCAAGATCCCCAACCCATCCTCCCAACCCCTGCCTCCATGTATAAGCTCCTCCTCCTGACCCACTCCCACCTCCCTCCCTCCTTGATTTCCCTTTGTTGGGCATCTATTGAGCCTTCAACTGACCAAGGACCACTCCTCCCACTGATTCCCAACAAGGCATTCCTCTGCCACATTTTTGGCTGGAACCATGTGTACCCCTTGGTTGATGGTTTAGTCCCTGGGAGTCCTGGGGCATTTGGGTGGCCCACATCGTTGTTCTTCCCATGGGGCTGTAAACCCCTTCAGCTCTTCCAGACCACCCTCCAGCTCCTCCATTGGGGATCCCACGCCCAGTCCAATGGTTGGTTGTTAGCATCTGCCTCTGTATGTGTAAGGCTCTGGCAGGGCCCCTCCAGAGATAACCATGGTATGCTCCTTTTGGTATACACTTCTTGTTGTCTATAGTAGCCATACAAAGATTCTTAATTTCTGTATTATTAATTTTAATACAACAAACCTTATACATCTGGGCGGCAGCAAGTGAAGGATCTGAGGTCAGAATCTGGCCTGGTTCATTACGGTGTCAAACGTTTGCTCCGAGTTTGCCAGAGCTGTCCTGGGCTCTGAGGATATAAGGAGGAACTGGAGGTCCCTAAGCACACTCTGCCCTTGAGGGGGCCTAGCCATGCTGTCTAGGAGGGCTTTACAGAGGCAAGTGTGCTAGCTGGGTAGAATCAGATGCCTGACACGGTTAGCAGAAAGTCGCTTCACTCTATTTCTGCCTTTTTGTTTCTTATGACCATTTTTATTCCCCATGCCTTTCCTGGACTTAAGCTATTCATTGTTATCATTATGATTTTGTTCTTACTGTTTTGGTCTTGGGGTGGGGTTTGGAGGAGCGATATTTTGTTTTAGGGACTTTGTATCTCTGACTGACCTAGAACTCTCCGAGACCTGCCTGCCCTGCCCCCTGAGCACTTAGACATTATTAAATTTTTCTTTAAGAACAGAACCCTACACTCAAGTAACACAGTATCTGAGGGTCATATTTTAAAACATCCTTCATATTTATCGTGGTCTGTCTAAATCTCAGTTCACCAAGAGCTGAAAAGGCCTGGCTGAAAGGACCTGTGCAGTTGTGTCAGGGGCTCTAAATCCCTACTCACCCTTGGGGTTTCAAGTGCTGTGACGAAACACCATGGCCAAAAGCAACTTTTAAGGAACATACTGATTCTGTTTACAGTTTCACATCCTAATCCATCATGGAAGGCAGTCAGGGCAGAAACTCATGCCAGCGGGAACCTGGAGGCAGGAGCTGAGGCAGAGGCTATGGGGTCGTGCTGTTTACCAGCTTGCTCCCTGTGGGTTGTTCAGTCTGGTTTCTTAGAGAACCCACATCTACCTGTCCAGGGCTGGCACCACTCCTTGTGGGATGGGCCTTCTCACATCAGCCACGAATTGAGACAAGACCCCCACACATGTGCCTCTGAGGAGCATTTTCTTGGCTGTGGGTTGCTATGTCTCCTAGAACTCTAGCTGGGTCAAGTGGACATAAGTCTTGCTAGCACAGCTGACCTCCCCCAACCCTCTCTGTGCATTCTAAAGAATGGAGACTTTCCAGTGTATTAGAACGCCATCCTTTTCTTGTGGGCCATCTTATGGAGTCCTGAGATGTCTATGAGAGAAAAGCCATCCAGCCATCTACAGATGCCCACACTTCAGCTGCAGCCTTGTTAGCTGTGCCCTCAGCCACGCTGGTGCCTCTTTGCATTTTTTTTTCAGGAAAATAAGCAATAAGAGAAACACAGAAACTTACCATTTTAAATCCCCAACTCACATTCAGTTTAGGGATCTCTTTTTCTTTTTTGTACTCTAGCAACCCCATGCTAAGCAGTGGGATCAGTGATCCCCAAAACCGCATCTCTCAAACTATATGAAGCGATTACTTACTGGGGTGTTGGGAGAATGCAGGTCGCCAGTGGACTCTTCCTAATGGGGCAACTCATTAGCATCTGTGAGGAAGATGTGTTTCCCGTTTTCTATCCTTGTGCGGATACATGATTAAATGTGAACATCCATTATCAGGCGTGGTCGTTGCCAGAAATGTGGAAGTTGTTATGCTGTGGACACATAGAACACAAAGCTAGTTAGCAGATGACAACATTCCCTGGACAATCTCCAAAGAAACATCGCTCTTAATTAAGTAAGGACCCACTGGTGCACGGCAAGGACACGAAAGCGCCTGGAGCAGGGAAGCTTGTTCTTCTGAGGGAAAAGCAAGCCTGGCACTGGAGCCTTCTAGACCCAACTCCTATCCCGCGTGCACTTCCCTTGCCTGTAAAGCGGTGAGGCTGGCTGGTGTGGTTTCTAAATTTTCTTCAGGCTTATTCTGCATCGTGATTGGCAGCACGAAGAACCCTTGCAGCCCACTCCCACCCTGGGTGTCCTTCCCACACTCTCTGAACTGACTGGTTTGGTTTCTAGTCACTCTTAACAAGAAGACATTTGCACAGTCCACGAGTGATGCAGAAGCCACTGAAGATGGCGAGAGGAAGACGGGCACTGCTCCCCACTTCTGGAAGTCCCCATTCATGTCACTACAACTCCTGTGCCCCTCCCTGCCCAGCCTCCATGGCCGTCCCCTTATGACACAACATTCATTTCTTGCCTTGATAGCGTTCTGCTTCCTTGCCTTTCTCTGCAGCACTCTGTTCCTTTCTCCATGGACTTGGGTCTAGAAATAGGACCTCCATCTTCAGTTCTCACAAGAGCTCCAAGCCTTTACCCCTAACCCAGGAGGAATATCAAGGCGAAGCCATGGGCAACTGGAGAGGAAGTGGTTGAGCACAGGCTCCCCCATCAGCTCTGTGTGAGATAAAACATGGGCAGAAATAGGACTAAGCCTTGAGGAGATGCCCTCCTCCTTTCTTCTTAATCCCCTCCTTCCTTGGTCCACCAGGGAGAATATAGCCCACTGTGTAACTACAGACGGTTACTTCAAGACCATTGGTTCTCCACTATGATTCATAACAGTAGCAAAATTACAGCTATGAAGTAGCAACAAAGATAATTTCACGGGTGAGGGTCACCCTCACATGAGGAGCTGTATTAAAAGGGTCAAAGCCCTGGGAAGGTTGAGAACCATGGCTCTAGACAGCCTTACAGCCCTTGGGACTCGATTCTCAACTCCTTAAAGAATAGTTTAGATGCCCTGCCATGGTCCAGTTGGCTCTGGTCAGAGAAATGGTATAGCCCTAGGTAACCAGGACCTCTGCAGTTGCACCTCTATGGATTAAGTGTGGGAATGAGAGTCACCAGGGAGAGAGGAGTGCTATTTGCTTGAGAGGCTAGGGATGGTTCACTGGGAAACAAATATCATCTGACCCATCTTAGTCACAGGATAGGATCACTACAATTTTTCTTCACCTATTAGTTGTTTCACAGTTGACGGGCAAGTTTGCTAATCTTGCTCAGTTGGCACATCCTTATCTGCTCTTCATGCTCGCTGAGCTGGCCCTGCCTTGGCCACCAGTCACTCATCACTGTTCAGGAGGTCAAAGGTGTGGCTCGCTTGAAACACTGTGGATGCCTCTAAAAGCCAACAGGGCAGAGTCACTCCTGCTAGGGCAGAGTCAAGATTCTGCATCTGCTAGCTTCCTAGACGGGCTACTGATGGGACTGGGATGTAAGCCACCTAGGCCTGGACCTGAGCCTACCTCTGTGATACCTAGCTCACAAGAGAACATTAAAACAGTGTCACGGCTAATTTTGGTTGTCAATTTGCTTGTATTATAAAGAGCAGCCCTTGGTTCTCTGGACTTGGCGTGAGGTGCAGGAGCAGGAGGGTGGAGGTCAGGGTCTCATTCTTTTCCATAACTGACTTGAGTGTAGGCTGTCAATCTTGATCAGGGTTGACAGTTCTCTGAGCTTCAGTTGCTGTATATGAAGAATGAGGATGGGGAATTCCCCTGGTTGGCTGGATGATATGGATAGGAAATGTTTTGTACTCTCTGCTGACCCATGTCACCCACTGACTGCTTCATGGTGGTGAGCTCTGGACATTATTAGAATAGAATTCCGCTTTGACAGCTAAAGAAAGAGTCAAGGGTTAAAACCAGCCGGGCCACCTCCCGGCATCCTTGTGTGGCTGCCCTCCCCTGACCTCAGCTCTCGAATACTGCTGGAAGGTTCCTACATCCCAACCCGCTAAGCAGTTCTTTCTCTTGCCTCTGCCTTCTTCCAGATTGATGACACTGGCACATTCCAAGTCATTGTGGTTCCCTCCGGGTCTGACGAAGGGCCAGCGTTAGAGAGACTCCAGCGGTGCACTTTCTGCTATGGTGAGACCCACGGGGAGAAGTGAATTTGATCAGGCCTGCTCAGAGTGTTGAGTCCCCACTGGCAGGAGCAGCTGGAACTTGGCCATGGAAACATGCACAGCCTAGGGCAGGCCTCCCTGGGGCTCGGGACACACACTGGATCTTACACACACACACACACACACACACACACACACACACACACACACACACGGAGCCTCTCAGCTCAGCCTGCAGGGCCCTTCCAGTGCACCCCAGCAGGAAGGTTATACTCCTGGCCTCTCTACCTTAGTGCAGCTTCCAGGAAACAATAATAATTGAAAAACAGAACAAAAACCTTAGCCTGTCTCTTGCCAAGTTTTTCATGCTATAAAGTATTTTATATGTGTTTTCTAAATCTCAAATGTACACACACACACACACACACACACACACATATTCCTGGCCCCAAAGGCATTGGAGTAACCTGGCACCTTCCTTGCTGGTTGGGAACTGTTTTTCAGTGCACTAGGAGGGGAAGACAGAAACTCATCCAGGCATCTTCATAGACTCCCAAGAGTTAGGCAACAAAAACTTTGGCAGTATTGATTGTGGTGAACAGTCCATTGGTCTAGCTGGAACCAGTTCCTCTCCTCTTCCATCTGATGCCCCATCACCATGTGGGAACCGCTGGGGTCACAGGTGGTCACGACAGCAGGCAGTTACCAAGCTTCCGCTATAGTCTGTGCACTGTTGTAATTGTGCTGCCTGATGTCAGCTACTGTGGTGACAGTTCCGACTTCAACTACTGGGCTTCTTATGCTCCAAGCATGGTTTTAATTGGCTTGCATAAATTGTGTCAGCCTAGGCTTATAACCACACTGAAATGTTTGAACTATTATTAGTAACATTGTACAGATGAGGAGAGATCAAATTGAGAGAGGCGTGTGTTATTTTCCTCAGGGTCCCACAACCAGATCAAACCCAGGAAAGCTGCCTCCAAAGTGCCTTTAATTTTTGTGGAGTAAGAGTCTCATTCTATTCCCTGAAACTCTCCATTGAGACCTGGAGAAAGACAGGATGATACTTTCTCCATGTGCATCAGTGGGATGCTGGGGATTGCTGTGCTGATGACCTCACCTGGAGAGGGGTCGATCCTGAGAAGGGGGCAGACAGTTCCCAGATTGCCTTTCTGTGCCCCCTATAGCCCTGGATTCAAGCTTTTTGTTCATGCCCTCCAGGGGGCCGTGGATTGTACTGGGTAGTTTTGGAGCCTGGCGCTCTCCCTCACATAAACCAGCGAAGTGCTAGGATCCAGCCTTTACGATCTCAGTTGTGCCCCTGGACATGTCAGCTCCAACAGTGCGCTGATGTGCTGCACAGTCGGTAACTGTACATATGTGACAGGGGATGATGGGCTTCTGGCTCTGTGCCGTGGCTTCAACCCTTGTTTTGTCTCATAGGCATATAATGGAAGATATTTTGGCTGTCGTTTCCTGCAATTAAACCCCCACAAAACAGACCAAATGGGCAGCCTGCTGTCCCTGATTTAAGAAACGGCTCTGCACACAGGTGACTACTCCGTCATCTGACCATTATTCTGGCTCATAAAATTTCACTAAGCTTCAGTAAGGGACTTGGGCAGAGCCGTCTTTATCGAGTCTGTGAGCAAGCATGAAGATAGGAAGTTTGCTACACCCACAGGATCCGCATGCTGGCCATTAGATTTTTCACTTAATAGTTGGTATTTATGGTCCATGCTGGTATCTAAGTTCCATCCGTGTGCCTGTTACTCCATTTCTAACTTCCTCTTTGGTTTCTAAGGAACACAGTCTTATGCTCAGTCATCACATTTACTAACAAACTAGATGGACCTTCAGCATCTGGTCTGCCTGATTCCCAGTTAGTTACAAACAATTAGTTGTACAGAGAAAACCTGTGCTGACGTCTAACAGTGGCTTGTTCAGAGGTGACGTCATGTTAGTTATGTGATAAGATCAGAATCTGGGCATCCCAGCTCTCAGGCGAAGGGGCCAGCCTGCTACCTCATGTGTCCTTTTCTCTAACAATAAGGCATTGTGAGCTAGCTCAGGTAAAGGGGCTCGTCCCCAAAGATGATGACCTGAGTTCAATCCCCAGGGCTCTCGAGGAGGGACAAAACTGACTCCTGAAAGTCCTCCTCTGCCTCCACACACATGTGGGGCTATGTATACATATGTGTATAACAAACAAGTAAAGGTTAAAAAAGAAACACCATTGACTTCATATACAGAAACTTCTAGAAGCATAGTGCATCCATTGTGAATGACTTACTCCCCTGCTTCAGTGGGCTCTATGAAAATAGATTAAGTGAATTCTAGAATCCTCCCATTTCCAATTTATCATATTCCCCCATTCATTCATTGTGGTCACATTCAATAAAATCCAGTCTCTTTTTTTTTTCTTGCTATGCATGTATAATGAGAGAGGTATATTTATAAAAATGACTTGACTTTATGGAAGAGCATTTTTCATAAGGGGCACGAAGTTATGAACTCTTACTTAAGTTGAAATAAAAGTTATTTATTTGCATTGCCTTTTAAAGCTTAATTTTTAAAGATGAGTTTTTCACAGCTAGTGTCGTGACTAAGGCCCTTGGTTTAGCCTGCACACAGTCAACGCTAGAAGTGTGTCCTCTTACAGTGTTTTCTTACATCAGGAGATGAATTGCTCACTTCAAACTTTATAAGCACAACAATCAAGATTAAACTTCCATCGAACACAATTTAAAAACTGATAGCATAGAGTCAAGGACTCACAGTCTGGTATCAGATCTGGACATCTTGGTGATAAACTTACTCTTGATGTCAAAGACATAACTATTTTATGAGCAAAGTCTATATAGTTCTGACATGCTAAAATAGCTGAGGTAGACTCTTCCACTCATTGTCTCTATCTGCTGATTAACTCTAAGTGACTTGGTTTGCAGATCTATGCAAGCCGGATGCTTCTTGTGACCAAGCCAAACCACCCCCCATTCAGTCCTACCTGGATGCTGCGTTCCTACTGGATGGTTCTCGGCACGTGGGAAGTGCAGAATTTGAAGACATGAGAGACTTCCTGGAGGCCCTGCTAGATCACTTCGAAATCTCTTCGGAGCCAGAGACATCTGTCACTGGAGACAGGGTGGCCCTACTGAGCCACGCTCCTCTCGGCTTCCTACCCAACACCCAGAGGAGTCCAGTCAGAACTGAGTTCAACCTAACCACCTATAGCAGTAAGCGCCTCATGAAGAGACATGTGGAACAAGCAGTCCAGCAGCTGAATGGAGAGGCTTTTCTGGGCCATGCCCTCAGGTGGGCCCTGGACAATGTCTTTTTAAACACACCCAATCTGAGAAGAAACAAAGTCATATTTGTGATATCTGCTGGGGAAACCAGCCACCTGGATGCGGAAACCTTAAAGAAAGAGTCCTTACGAGCCAAGTGTCACGGGTATGCCCTCTTCGTGTTCTCCTTGGGCCCTGACTGGGATGACAAAGAACTGGAAGACCTGGCCAGCCACCCGGTAGACCAGCACTTGATCCAGCTTGGCCGCATTCATAAACCTGACCACAGATATGGTGTGAAGTTTGTGAAGTCCTTTATAAACTCCATCAGGCGTAAGTCATAAAGCTGTCCCTGTGCCTAAGAGTCTGCTCCGGATTCCCTAGCAGGGTGATGTGCTGTCATGCATTCTTGGACACCTCTTGTCTTCAAGGGCATTGCAGGGTCAGAGAGGAAAATATGTAATAATGGATGGTGGAAGGGAGGACACTCTGGCTCCTAAGCGTTTAATTTTCTGGCTCATCATTTCTTTTATGCCTCTGGTTCCTATGGAGAAGCAATCATAACAAGCAGCTGTCCACACATCAGTCTGCATGGAGAGGTGTAGTCTGGGGGTGTGAAATCACAGCCTGGACTCGGCTGCCGAGCCATGTAACACTAGCGAGCTGCCCTTTGGTGGGAGGGTTCTACAGTGAACACACAGAAAGAAAGAAGCCAGGGGAAACCAGAAACAATCCTTGGTTTTGCTTGGACAAGTTCCCAAGTCCGAGCTGGAAGTGTTAGGAGATATCGCTTTATCGGTCAGAATGAAAGGCATAGCTTTGCATAACTTCTTCTCAGCTTCATGACCTCTTAGGATGGAGAAGAACTGGTGCTTGTAAGGAGACAAACACGGGCTGTTTTTCTTGGAATGGGAGTCCAGAGAAATCTGCAGGTCATTTTAGATGCAGCAGGATGACTGAGGAGCCACGCCCAGATCCAAGGCTGAAGGTGGCGGGGCGGTGGGTGATTATATCTGTTTTCAGAGCCTGTGACTCTTGTCCGAGGAAGTGCAGATAAAGAAATGGGAAGGCACAGGCTGAAGAAGGCCTGAGCGAGTGCCTGCCTGGTTCCTAAGCTGTCATTGTATTGAGGCTCGAGGTGGGCTGAGGCTGCAGATGTGCTGAGCTGTGCAGAGAGGCTGCTGATGGGGCCGATGGCAAATCCCACTCAGTGAGTCTAGGGCCAGCACCAACTACCAGTGGGGCTGGTTAGACACGCAGGGGTCGGCCCCACCCCAGATGCTCTGAATCCGAATGTGTATCTCACAAGAGCTCCCAAGAAGCACACATACAAGAAGGATTTAGGAACCACGGGAGTAGTGAGCCCCCAGAGTGAGATTTATTTCCATAGATTCCAGAACAGAAACCCCAAAGAACAACTAAGGGCAAGGGGTCACCCTGAAGGAAGCCTTTCATAAAGGTTGAACCAAAGACCATTTGGTAAGTCTCTGAAAAACTCAAAAAGAAACATGCTTAATAAGGGCTGGGGGCAAGATTTGCCCTGAGACGTCCTTCCTGGTATCCCACAATTCTTCCTGCTGTTTCGTGCCAGGGCATCCAGTCACGTGATCAGATGAGGCAGCCCCTCCCTCTTAGGAAAAGAGCAGACATGTTTTAAGCTAAGAGCAGGTAGGACTCATGGGAAATACAGAAACTGCTCTGAACAATGGGCGTGATGCAGCTTCCTAAAGCGCCACCTTTAAAATACAGCTGCAAAACTGCAGGAAGTCACTTCAACCACAGGCCTACGGTCATGCCCATCCAACACAATTGTAATTACTAGCCATCTACTCTGAGCCACTGGCTGCACAGGTGCCAGGCTTAAAGGATAGACGTGGCCAGCTCTCCTCCGAAGCGTCGGAAGCCTTCGGAGTGCTTGTGACTCGTCTGGCACACTACCACATGGTGGACAGCAGAGCGTGGTCTGCTTCAGAGCAGCACATTCCCTAAGGGAAGCAGAGCTGCCGACCCAGCAACCTTTTAAGCACTGTTCCAACAAGAAAAGGAAACCCAGAGTCAGGTCTGCTGGGCCCAGCACACAGCTGCAACTTTGGCTTTTGAGAGGCAAAGGCAGAGACATTGCTGTAAATCCAAAGCCAGCCCAAGCTACTTAGTAAGACCCTACCTCAAAACAAAAGTCCTACATAAGACAAAACCTAAAGATCAGGTACAGCACAGTATTAGGCCACACTGCAGAGCATAGTACCTTTCTTGTAACAGCAGTTTTGATGATATGCACTGTTGCAGCCCAGGGGATGCCTGTTAGTTGGAAGAACACTACATAACCAACTATGTGTGTGCGTGTGTTCGTGTATGTATGTGTATGCCTGTGTGTACCTGCGCATGTACATGTGTGAGCTGGAGGATAGCCTCAGGTGTCACTCTTTGGGCACTGTCCTTTTGAGACAGAGTTTCCCAGTGGTGCAGAACTTGTCAAGCAGGCTGGGCTGGCTAGCCAGTAAAGCCCAGCGTCACCAGTAAATCCTTTTTGTCACTTCTCCAGTGCCAGGATTATAAGTACATGACACCAGGCCTGGCTTTTCCAGAAAGGTATTTGTTAAACAAATCTTTTTGACTTCGTGCTTTCAGGCATGTCGAACACATTTTTAAAATTTCTGTTTTATTTAAAGGCTTTGCATTTTCAAATGGATTAAAGCATGCTTTATTGTTATGAAAAATTAATACTCTTCCAAATGAAGTACGACGGTGAATTGAACCCACAGGCACATAGTTTGTTGCTAACATAAAGACCATAAAGGGAATATCCTGTTCCTTTTGCATTTTGATACACCATAAAAACAAATAAAAAAATACTCTAATGAGAATTCCTATCAAAGGCAAGAACATTATTAGGACTGCCTGCCTTGTGTTATCTTTCGTAATGGCTGACAACATTAGGAGCTCTAGGCATTTTAACGAAAAGTTGTTTGGATTCACCAACATATTCACTAGAGACTTCTTTTCCAAACTTACTTTGGGGGTTTCTCTGAGACATTTCTCATCTTCCATTGACCATCTTTTGATGGACATTGGGAACTGATGTGATACTGTACAGAACAGACTGACGGGGTGAGAGCTTGCTTCACCATAGCCTTTTCTCTTTCTAGATGGGATAAACCAGTATCCACCAGTCAACTTCAAAGGCAGGTGCAACAGACTCAGCTCTAGGGATCCGAAGCTGCCCCCACGCCAATTCCGAAGGTATGTTCCATGTGTTGGGTGTGACTTTTTAGGTAGATGTACAACTCTCCTTATTCCTCATTTCCTCCTCCTCCTCCTCCTCCTCCTCCACCCCTCCCTCCCTCCCTCCCTCCCTCCCTCCCTCTCTCTCCCTCCCTCTCTCTCTCTCTCCCCTCTTACCCATTTTAGCCAGTCAGAAACCAGTTACAGCATATTAAAATATGAATTGAGGGAACCAGAGATGTTTTTTAAATGACCGAGCAGATCTAGAAATATCCAAATAGAGGGTTTTTTTCCCCTCTTTTAAATGAAAAGTTCAAGTGTTGAAACAAAACACCCAGGGGGACACCCCAGTGGCAGCGAGCATGCCCAGTGGCCAGATCTTGCTATTTAAACAGCATCATGCACTCAAAGAGACGGATTTCTTAGTGCCTAAGACATGTCCAGGATCTGGTCAGGAAAAACCAACCCCAGCCCAAGACAATGGAGGTGCTCCAGGAAGCAAAACATAGTTTAAAAAAAAAAAACAGAAAAAGAAAAAAGAAAATCGCCTAGCAGTGTCGAATCTAGAGGGTGAGATGGACTGACTCCCACGGGCCTAGTGTTGGACAGCAAGCCAAGGAAGAAGGCAATGACTAGAAAGCACAGGTGATTTATTTAATGTATCGCTGTGTGTATGGCATGTACAGGAGCATAGGCACTAGAAAGCACAGGTGATTTATTTAATGTATCGCTGTGTGTATGGCATGTACAGGAGCATAGGCACGTGTGAGGTCAGAGTACAGCTTCCGGGAGTTGGGTCTCTAGTGTGCACTGTGGGATCCAGGGGCTTACCTCAAGTTATCGGGTGTGTGCAGCTGGTGCCACATGGCTCCTGAGGTGCCAGTGTTATATGTGCATTGTGTGTAGTCTGAGGTGACAGAGTGGGACACACAGTCATCACCTGTATGAAGTTCCTGCCAGAAATGCTTGGCTGGAGGTTAATGATGAGGTCATCACTGGGCGACCCCAGGACGTGGAATACTGTAGGCCTTACATCATGAATGAAGGGATAAGGATGAGTTTGGGCTGAGAGAACTAGAAACAGGGAAGCCAACTGGAATGCTATGAACTTTAATTGGATCCTAGGGTAGAGAGGAAAGGCTAATATAATCATGATTTGGAAACATCTGGGGACACTTGAGTATGGGCAGTACATTGACGTGATTGGACTGCATGGGCTTCCTGGGGTGTAGAAGAGAGTGACTTTAAGAGAAGCTTGATGAAGAATTTAAGAATAGCATGAAAGATGGTTGCAACCAAGGTATAGATGACTTTCTCTGTGTGTGATGTGTGATGTGTACACATGTACGCACCTGCAGAAGCCTGAAGTCAAGTGTCTTCCTTGATCAACCTCCTCATGTGCGGGGCATAGTCCCTCCCTGAGGCAGCCTGATGCTCTAGCAAGGCTGGCTGGCAGGCCTGCTTCAGGGATACCATCTTCACTTCCTGCCACACTGGAATTACATAGATTCTGGGGATCTGATTCTAATCCTTAGGTCATGTGGCAAACTCTTGGCCCACTAAGGTATCCGATAGCTAGGAGCACCAAGATAGACACCATTAGCAATAGGGAGGCTTGCTGTGCCTCCCTTGGACCGTGTGCACTGTGTGGTCATCCGGTCTCAGCAGGCATTCCCAGCCCGGATGCTAAGGACCCTTGAGAAGCTTCTCCTGCCAAGGAGGCTCTAGCTCCCTTCCAACCTGAGGCAAGCAGGGGAACTGTCCAGCAGCAAATGTTTCCTGAAGTCCAGCCTAAAGCGGCTGTGAAGCTAGTCCAAGAGGCGCAGGGCGCCCCCTGCTGCAGGTGCCTGGCACTGCGTAGATGTGACCGGTGAGGCAAGTGTGGCCCCTTGGAGGGACTCTGCAGGCTGTGCACCTAGGCTTAGCTCCCTGCTCGGCTGTTAGTTCTGAATTTGGGTTGTCTACGTGATGGAAAAATAAATCTTTCACTGTGGGCTTTGGAGCCTCTGCTTACTTGAAATCTACCTACTGCTGCCTCCCCAGTCACCAAGCATCTTCTGGTCCACTGGCCTCCCTTCCCGATTCCCTTCATGGGAGGCTGTGGGCAGCCATCCCTACATCCGCCTTTCCTAACCTCCACCCAGCCGTCCTAGCGGGAAGATGGTGGTATTCTGAGGCACTGTATCCAGCTCTAGCTAACTGACGAAAGGGAACCAGCTTCAGGGAATCTGTCTAGAAGCTGGCGGGGTCCCGAGCTGTGGGATGCGGTCACCTGAAGATATTGTGTGTCTCCACGCCAGAGTCCAACATCAAAGACAAACGAAAAACTGTCATGGTGAGGGAGGAAGAAACAGCCACAGAAGAAAATGCTTTTCCTCTGCCTCCTGATGCAGAGGCTTCAGTGTTCGCCCCACCGGGCTTGACAAATCTGCAGCCAGCTCCGACTGCAAAGGCAGGGATTGGTGCCAACCCACACACGCGAGAGGCAATTTTAGAAACTGCTTTGTTTGAGGAGCAGGATTGAGTGGGAAGACAGAATCCTCAGGGCGTTTGAACAGGGGATCTCTCCATCTCCACATGGTGCCGTCCTTACAGAGGAGGCCAGCTTCTCCTGTGAGTCTGGATGGCCAAGTGGCTGGGGCATCAAGGAATCGAGATGTGAAATCTATACCACTGTCCGTGAGCTCCCGATGATATAATCGCCTACTACTCCCAGGGCTTCTCTAAGTAACCCAAGATTCTGATGAGAGCACTCACGGCTGCTTTTGAAGCTCCCCTCCTGGGCCTTTCAAGAGAAGCAAGGCAGAGAGGAATAAGGGATTGAAGAGATTGCCTGCTATGCGCAGGGGCTGGCCAGACAGATGAGAGGCCATCCCGAGAATGCCGCGCACTGGGATTAAGCTGTGGATTTGAGGAAATGTGCAGAAGCTGGTCCGTAGCAGAAAGGTGGACTCTCGCCACAGGCAACCAAGACAGATGGCCAGAGTGTGAGACCATAGGGCAGCTTTGTGTAAGCACTCAGCTCTGCTTCAAGATTTTACTTTTACTAAAGACACAAAGCTGCCTTCATACTGTGCCAGACTCCAAAGCAGAGACAGGAGAGCCTAAAATGGTGGACAGTAAAAATGGACAGTCACCCCTGCTACACTAAGGACACATCCACTGCACATTTGCTTTCCAAAGTATATTTTCTGGATGCACAATATGCACACACACACACACACATACACACACCATGCATTTAGGAATAGAAGCAAGCTTATCTGTGCCCTCATCCTACTGCCTCAGTCAGGAGGCATAGCATGGCTGCCTCCCAATTATCTACATAGATGGAGGAATCTGTGATCACAAGGAATGGAAATCTATAGTCAGTACCTCTCCACTCCCATTTTATCTAGATCACACCAATCTTGCTATCTATATGCTTTACTAGAGGTAGGCTCAAGTTAAAAATTTGAATTATTTTACCTCCTCTCTGCCTTGAATACCTCTTGGAGTTACCAACCAGCAAAGTATTCTCCCAAACAAGACACAGTAGAAGAAAAAAAAAAAAAACTTATGTAGTCACGTGGTCCTTACCAAGATCCTTATTAAATGCTCTATCCAATACAAATGCCCATCTGTAACAAAAGACTAAACCTCAAAGCTAAGACATGGGCCCAGCACATAAAGCACTGGCTGTGCAAGCATTGAGGGATCCCCTGAATTGGATGAATTTGGATCCCCAGACCCCACGTAAGAGGCAGGCGCAAGGACACCTGAAGCTCCCGGGCCACTTGTTACCAGCCGGCTGTCTCAAACCAAAGCTGAAGGGGCCTGAGGACCAATACCAGGCGTCCTTTGCCTGCCACATCTGCACCCATGGCATGCGCATGCACAAGAACACACATATAACCCCACCCCCAAAACAAAACAACATAACATGTCTGACCCTTTGTGGAAAAGGTGCCAGGGTTGGGCTTAGAAGTAGCTGCCAATCTAATGATTTTTAAAAAAAGATTTATTTTTAGATACATATCTATATGGTGGGTGTGCGCACATGAGTATGGTGGCTTCAGAGGCCAGAGGTGTTAGATGCCCTGGAGCTGGGGTCAGATGGGTGACCTGCTCTGTATTACGGGTGCTGGGACCCAAACAGCCACCTCTCCAGCTGTGTCATCCTTACACCTAAGGGATGTGACATAAAGAAATGAGGGGGAAAGGGCGGGGAAACAACACAGGTGAGTGAGCCAAGCCTGACAACAGTGCTGTTTAGACTCAGAAGAAATCCTCTGCAGGGAGTCGCTCGCGCTCCTTTACCGAAGTGACCACTGCACGGTGGGTTGCCCACGGCCCAGCGGATGCACACCTACTCGGTGTTATTAATGACAAAAAGGACATTAAGTTAGGGAGACAACAGGATGATGGACACCCAAGGGAAGAGGAGGGTAAATATGACAAAAATCATTGTATAAATATAAGAAAATTTAAGATTTTAGAGAATTTCATACAAGTACTGCATCTTCATCACTTCATAGCTCCTTCCATATCTCCCTCCCAAATTCATGATTCACTATATGTGTGTGTGTGTGTGTGTGTGTGTGCATACACATGTATATACAACCTCTGGGTCCAGTTAGCATTGCCCATGTGTACATACATCCAGGGTTGACCACTTAGGACTGGACAGCCTGTGCAGGAGCTCGTCCCTAGAGGAAGCTGCTTCTCCCTCTCAGAAGCCACTGGCCACCTGTAGCTCTTCATCTAAGGATGGGAGCTTGTGACCTTTGCCCATCCCTGTTGGTATTCAACTGGTGGTGTCATCATGGTGGACCGGTTCTTACAAGCATGCTGTTGAGAGTTCATGGGTGTGTTTTCCCTGTCGTGACTAAGGGACACTACAAATCAGCAGGCATCCTGGTCCTCTGGTTCTTAAAATCTTTCCACCCTGTCACAATGTTCCCTAAGCAGCCCAGGAATGGCACTGTGGATCTGTCAGCTGGGGTTGGGTACCCCAGAGACATGTATCGTCTGTATTTTGAACAGGTCTGTTGCAAAAGGAAGCTTCTTTGGTGAGGCTTGAAAGATACACTTATCTATGGGTATAAAGACAGGCACTTAATAATTAGGAATTGTATTCACTTAGGAAAATGATGGCAGAAGATTCTCTAGAGTCTATGGCCTTTCCAGCCATGGGTAGTTGGCCAGGTTTACAGTAATAGGTGTAAATTCTCTCCCACGGAGCAGGCCTTATGATTAGATAGAGAGCTGTTGGTTGCCCTACAAAAGGGGCCATCTTGCTGGTCAGGTCACTGCAACTTTTAGGCTTTACACTGGGTAGGACTACCGATCGCTCCTCTCCCTCGGCAGCTTGCAAAAACACCTTTTAATAGTGAAAGCTGCTCTGCAGGCAGGCGGCAGGCAGGCAGGCGGCAGGCAGGCAGGCAGCAGGCAGGCAGGCAGCAAGCGGGCAGGCAGGCAGGCAGGCAGGCAGGCGGGCAGGCAGCAGGCGGGCAGGCAGGCAGGCAGGCAGGCGGCAGGCAGGCAGGCAGGCGGCAGGCAGGCAGGCAGGCAGGCGGCAGGCAGGCAGGCAGGCAGGCAGGCAGGCGGCAGGCAGGCAGGCAGGCGGCAGGCAGGCAGGCAGGCAGGCGGCAGGCAGGCGGGCAGGCAGGCGGGCAGGCAGGCAGGCGGCAGGCAGGCAGGCAGGCGGGCAGGCAGCAGGCAGGCAGGCAGGCGGGCAGGCGGCAGGCAGGCAGGCAGGCAGGCAGGCGGCAGGCAGGCAGGCAGGCAGGCAGGCGGCAGGCAGGCAGGCAGGCAGGCAGGCAGGCGGCAGGCAGGCAGGCGGCAGGCAGGCAGGCAGGCAGGCAGGCGGCAGGCAGGCGGGCAGGCGGGCAGGCGGGCAGGCAGCAGGCAGGCAGGCAGCAAGCGGGCAGGCAGGCGGGCGGGCAGGCAGGCGGGCAGGCAGCAGGCGGGCAGGCAGCAGGCGGGCAGGCAGCAGGCGGGCAGGCGGCAGGTAGGCAGGCAGGCAGGCGACAGGCGGGCAGGCAGCAGGCGGGCAGGCAGCAGGCGGGCAGGCAGCAGGCGGGCAGGCGGCAGGCGGGCAGGCAGGCGGGCAGGCAGGCGGGCAGGCAGGCGGGCAGGCAGCAGGTAGGCAGGCAGGCGGGCAGGCAGGCGGGCAGGCAGGCAGGCAGGCAGCAGGCAGGCGGGCAGGCAGGCAGGCAGCAGGTAGGCAGGCAGGCAGGCGGGCAGGTAGGCAGGCAGGCGGGCAGGTAGGCAGGCAGGCAGGCAGCAGGCAGGCAGGCAGGCAGGCTGCTGCCTCCAAATCAGGTCCAGTGGCATTCCTCTAAGTGCCCCTGTGCAAAGTGTCTTCAGCAATAGGCTCTAGCCTCCAGGTTCTCAGAAACAACCAAGAGCCAGGGCCATAGCCCACACTGCTATGGAAACTTGTATTCTCCTGACCAACAACTTGAAGGGGGTGGGGGGCGGGGGTCCTAAGCCTGAGACTGCGGGCTTTGCTAGCCGAGGGCATAGCTCTTAGGGGCAGCATCATCACCTCATGTAGTATACCTGTTAAAAAGAGATATGCACACATACCTGTATATGCACACACACATAGATATATACAGGTACACACACACACATGCCCATGCATACCTTTATTTTTAAATATACTTATGAAATATTTCTATATGGCTTTTGCAAAATTCTTTAGTGTCCTCTCCCCGTGATAGGCCAATATAAATCTCTACTTCAAAAAGTGTTTTAATTTACCCTGGAGGGGTGGGATGAAGAATGGGTGGGATGGGTTAGGAAGAAAGGTTACCGTGGAGCCAGCTGGAAGGGCTCGGCCTCACCTGTGCTGTTCTCTCGTTTTGCTGTGCAGCTTTGTTCCGGGACCACAGAAAGCTCTCCTCAAAGACCACGCACCAGAGGCAGCAAAGCTCTTTCAAGATAAAAAACGCCTTTCCAGTATGCTGAGAGGTGGCGGGGCTGCTATTTCAAGTCTTTCCAGAAGCACACGCTATACCTTTAAACGGGGGAAAGACGCGATGAAAGCTACTTCCAAGCTCGGTAAACGGAGTGATTGAACACGTCAGCCATGGGCAGACTCTTGACTTAGCGCCAGACCCACCAGGTCCAAGGACAGCTCTGGAAGGCAGAACAAGCCAGTGGCTGTAGGCGGTGACGCACCTCAACCGCTACACTCCTGGGATTAAAATCTATCTTGTATGTTTACTAAACAATTCCAGCATCACTATGAGGAGATGGAAGGACATACACATCTTGAAGTTGATTTTTTTTTTAACAGTGTAGGCATGCAGACACGGGCCGATGTAAACTCTGAATTGCAACCCTTTGCTCTGTCTTCCACATGCAAAGCCGTCCTTTTAACGTGCTGTGGCTTATGTCCTTTTAACGTGCTGTAGTTTACGGCTCATCTGTTTAATAAGAGGCCTTCGATGTCATGCAATTAGCCAACACTGACCTAGAAATGGGTGCTGGTTTTATGACATGGTTTTGGCCATCTGACCTTCAGGACATCCATCTCAGCACAGCATTGTCTGGGTAGACCGGGATGGCTTGGACAGAAGGCTGCCTCTGGCCTTCTAAAGTGGTTTGCCTGGTCCGGTAAGAAGCAGAGAGTAACCTTTTCCAGCTCTGTCTTCCTAAATTCACTGGGAAACGCAACCAATTCTCCAGGAACCTGAGTCAGGCTCATGGACTGGGTTTTCTATGTAGAGCCTCCTGTCAAGGCGTTTCAGTGGATTTCTGGTCTTTTTTCCCTTGCTTTGGTCATTTATTATTTTTTACTAATCCATATGTTCCTTAGGCAAGAAGAGTAGCAACGCAAACTGTCATGAGTTAGACTGAGTCCCTTTACCCCACCGGGCGGGCGGCAAGCATTGGGCTACAGTGAACATGGCATGAAGCAGGACTGGCAGAGCTCGGAATGAAACGGACATGAGCTTTGGGATGTAAGAAAAACCCCAAAACCTGGGTTCAATCTCAGAGCCCAGCCCCTCAAGTGTTCTATGGTGGCTTTGTCTCCCTGTTTATTTTTTTCTTCTTAGGGTAGGGGTGTTTTCAACAGCTAAATATCAAAGTGGCACTGCGCAGAGGCCTACCACCCAGATCTTACCTCAGTTTACAGCTTGATCCCCACTTACCAAAGGCACAGTCAGGCAGGCCACTGTCTTCAGAAAGAAAAGGGAGCTGTGTATGGGAAGTAGGTCCCTGGCACTGCAGGCCCAGAGAACACATTCAGATCTTCTATTCCATCCCCCTGTTCAGGAAATCTGCATGGATAAGCCATGTGCAGGAATTTTTTTAACCCTTTGTGCTGCCATTCCTGGGGCAACTGCATGGAGACAGCCTCCGGTGCCTTCTGGAAGCAGGAACGCCAGGAGCAACTGTCCGTTTGTACTCAGGTGCACATCAGCTTCATGTATCCTAAAGGTGCTCCGAGGCTCAGGAACAGTATGTGTTTCTGTACAGGAAACTGCCGGGCAATATTTAAGAGGTATTTGTAACAGCAGAGACTTTTCTAATTAACTCTGGTTGAGCAGATACTTTTCTACTTATTGTTGGAGATACTTTGAAAATGTTTTTTTTTTCCTGTGTCATAAAAATTGCTTGGTGATTAAAATTAATTTAGCATTTTGGAGTCATATTTTTAATCCTTAACAGGTTAAGGGTCTGAAGAATGCTGCAAATAGCTCATTAAAAAAAAAGTTCCTGGCTGAAGGTAGTGGCTCATACCTTTAATCTCAGCACTCAGGAGGCAGAGGCAGGTGGATCTCTGAATTCCAGGACAGCTTGGTTGGTCTACAGAGTGAGTTCCAGGCCAGCCAGGGCTATAGAGAGAAACCCTGTCTCAAATCATAAAAGTTCTTAGTGCCAGGGCTGGGTCAGCAGTTAAGAACTTGCTCCTTCAGAGGGCTGGGTTTTAGCTGAGTGGCTCACAGCTGCCTGTAACTCCAGCTCCAGGGGACTGGATACACATGTGCAGACACACACATAAAAATTAAGAATTTAACTGGAAAAAGCTAAGCGGAATCTAAACTTAGTAAGGTACATTCGTGGAGAGAAGCGCAGTGAGCGCTGCTGGAGCATCTTGTCTTGAACTGTCAATCAGGACTGACCCCAGTGGGTCTGGCTCCCGTTACCTCTACACTAAGCCAGCAGACTGTAAGTGCACCATCTGGGGGGCAGGTGTGAGTGACGGCAGTGAGTGGAGAACAAGACCAGCTGTTTGTCAACTGTCCCTTTACCCTCAGCACCCTGAGGCGCACAGCTTATCCAGCTGCTGCATGCCTGAGGCCTGTTCTGCAGGGACAGCTCCCCAGCTCCTACGGTCTCAATGAGCTCAGCACACAGGCTGTCTGGCCAGGCAGTGGGCATGCCAAGCTTCCAGAGTCTACACGGTCAGGTCAGAACCTTTGTGAATGACAAGCACTTCCTCATCTTTCTGCAATTTAAGCCATCCAGAAACACTGCTGACGCCCAGACTGCACATGTGAACTGTCAGGAACCAACTGCAGTTTGTAACAAGAGAGTGCTTAGAATATACTGAATACTCAACAAGCAGTGTTCTTCAGACTTGGATTATCTAGTCAGCCAGGTTTATTTCAGGTAACTAATTTCAAAGTGGGATATTCTGAACACCATAAACCCTTTTCTAAGAGAAGAGGTTGAAATGTGAAGAGAATTAAACTGCATAAAAATAGAAATCTGTTAGCTTGAAAAGTTTTGCCTTACTGGAAAAGCAACTGCAGGCCTCACAAAGCTTGGAATATCTTTACCTGGAACACTCTTCTTCTAGCATTTAGTAAATATCACCTTTGGAAAATGCAAGATTTTTTTTGGCAGATCCCACAATAATGGTGTGCAGGGCAGGGCCACATTGATCCTGAGCTGATACAGAGGAAATCAATTGGAACCAACTGTATAACAGTAGGCAGTGAACAGCAGAGATAAAAGTGTACAAGTACAGAAGCCGAGGCCCAGGAGTCCTCTCTGCTGCCTAGCAACAGCCCAGGTCAGAGTTCATCCCCTGCCTGTTTACTACCTAAAGTACTTCCCCAAACAAACCCCAACTCTCAGGATGCTTGAATAGAGTTTATTTGCAGTTTGAATAGCATTAATAATAACAAAAGTGTGTTTACATAATGGCTTACAATCATTTCCATAGAAAATAAACCGCTCATATCATCGTCCCTTTCTACACTTCTCCCTGTCCTGCTCCATCGCATCCAGCACTCCCAGCCTGTGCTATCCAGCCAGTTCTTCAGAGATGCACATGAACAAAGTCACCATGCCTACATCTTTACCCACTGTGGCTGGTGTTTAGCCATGAAACAGTTACACAGTCACTTCAAAAACCAGGCTTGTTCTCTAGAAGTCCTTTTTGTCCTGAGCTATGGTACATTTCTAACTTTACAGCATTTTATACAAATTGGCAGGATTTATTTCCAGACCTTCACAATCCCGTCTCTAGAAGCAGTCACAATGAAGCCCTGGGTGGTCTGGAAGGTGGCGATGTCTGTGATGATGTCATGATGTCCCACAGGCAGAGACTCTGGGCCCCTTCGAGGGGTGTCATCACTCGGTCCCACCTTCTGCTTGTTCTGAATTTCCTGTTGGGTGGGGTAGAAGTCAAAACAAAGGCCTGAGGTTAAACCTGTGCCTTGTCCTACCTTGTTTAAGGTTGTTAAAACAGAGAGTGAGTCCAAAGTGGCCTGGGTTTCCGATCATCAGACTACAGGCACAGCCACTTAAAACAGATGGCTCAGTATAGTCTACGTGAGTATTAATGTGGAAGGAAAGAACAGATAGATGCTTGATAGTCTGGTATTTTAAAATACGGATGGGCCAGAACACATGATATTCTCTATCAGTAACATGCTTTGAAGGGCAATGGCTGCACCAGGACCGCAGTCTCCTGCTTGTCAGCTCTGTGACCCTGGACAAATGACTTCCCTGTCCCCAACTGTCCCATCTGCAAAAGCAAAGCAGTAAGGCGCTTCTTTAATGCATTTCCTTGCCCTTTGTGACACTGTGACAGTGGTGAGGTGCAATGGTACATATACCTGTCACCCTGAAACTCAGGAGGGGCAAGGACAGTGACGGAGCTGAGGCCAGACCCTGCCTCCATGCCCACGCTTCCCACCCAGACGTAAGAAAAACCAAATGCTTGTCTTAGTGTCAAAGGAATCTTGAAATATCAATCTTGATCAAAGGCATTTTTGTGCCTACAAATGTTAGAAGAAATAAAGTTCCACACCTGGACGACCTCAGTGCCTTCTATTATCTTCTTGTAGTAGGATACAGATGGGGAACCTGTACTTCCGGCAACAACATAGGACCTC